>NC_092458.1:112279668-112597662 GCF_047495875.1 Pithys albifrons albifrons | reverse complement strand
GGAGGGCCTCAGGGGGCTGTTAAACACACCCTGTGCTGCTGCTGCTGCTGTTGCTGCTGTTGCTGTACCCGGCGCTCGGCCAAGGGCTCCCAGGACCTGGCCAAGGGCGACTGCAGAGGAGAAGGAGGAGGAGTGTGGGAGTCCCTTACACAGGGAGGAATTTAAAAACTGCCCAAAAATTGTACTACTTGGTTAAAGGTTCAAGGCACTTTGGTCACCCCGTGTTATGCCTGTAAGTGAAGATGACCCTCTCTACTGCGGAAGGAGGACGACCCCTTCAGTTCTAGTGGCCTTTCTCATCGCAGCACCCCGGTCCCTTGCCAGGGCCCTTACCCCACGGGATGATGGATCATCCCTGCCCTACATGTGCTAAGAGCAAAGCTGTGGGGCAGGCTGAGGTCTGCCAGTGGTGTGGGCTGCAAGCTTGTGTCTGTCTCTCTCCAGGAGCCCCTTCCTCACTGTGGTGCAGGGGATACATTAGCTCCCTCCCTGAAAGCTGTTCCTCCATCTCCCTGCCCCTTGAGGAGGGTTTCATCTACACAGAAAACTCGCCTTACGGAGCAGGCAGGGCTCCCTCCCAGACTGGGGCAGCAGTTTGCAGCTGCAGGGTTCTGGCAAGCAGTGAGAGGGAGGGAGGAAGGAAATCCGTGATCCCGCGGGAACGCTGCAGCAGGGGAGACGGCAGACACAGCGAAGGCGCCGAGCAGGGGTCTCCCATCACGGCTCTCCCGGTGCGGGGACAGGGGGTGCGGGAGGGACCCCCGGGATTTGGGGCGCGGCCCCGGCCGGCCGCCAGGGGGCAGGCGCGGAGCTGCCCGCGGGACCGAGCGCGCCTCGCCCTCCCTCCCTCCCCTGCCTCCCTTCTCTCCCTCCCTTCTTCCCTCCCTTTTTCCCTCCCTCCTTCCCTCCCCTTCCTCCTTCTTCCTACCTTTCCCCTCCTTTTTTCCTCACGTTTTTGTTATTTTTGGGGAGGGTTTTTTATTTTTTTTCTTCCAGTTTTCCCCTTTTTTTCTCCCTTCCTTCTCGGGTGTGCGCCGTTGTCGCTGCCTCTCCCCTCGAGTTTCATCTGCTGCCTCCTCTCCCATCTCCTTCCCGCTCCCTCTGTGTAGCCTGGCGTGTTTCTCTATTCCTCTCCCCGCCACGCAGCCCTCGCCCTGTGCAGCTCTCTCCATGAAATGGAGCTAAACAATCGCACCGGAGCAGCTTTTTCTGTTCCTGCCAAAATGCCTGTGTGCCGAGGCACTCCTGCTCTTGCAGTATTTTGGGTGCATTCGTGGTGGAAATACTAGGACAATAACAAAACTGTGGATTTCTGCCCGTGCCTTTTTGGATCATAATGAGATTTGAAATCCAGCGTGAACGAGATGTGATGGATGGCTATACTGATATTTTGAGCCAGGTTAGTTCACAGTCATTCAAGATGCCCAGGATGAATAAAGGAGAGCACGGCCCTGAATGTTACCTGCCATCCAAGCACCAAGAGGACATACCAAGTTGCTGAAGTGACAGCATCATTTCTATCTTTTTTCTACAATCAAAGAACCTCTAGTAATTGCCCCATTCCTTAAATACAAAAAGAAGATGCATGTCTTCATCTGCAGGGTAGCTGAAATGACAGTATCTGTGATCAGTGCACACTGCTCCATTCATCTTAATAAATACAGTGTTAGCTGAGGGAGCCTCTGTCTCACCTTGTCCTGTGATCTGCCACCTTAAAATCCCTGCTGGAGCACCCTGTAGGTCTGACCCCTGTCATGCACAGGGGATGCACAGCCCTGGTCCTTTCTGCTCAAAAGGAGCTTTGAGACTGGGAGCTGTGCTGCCCTGTAATTAATGTACACTCAGCTTCAAATATGCAGTGACAACTTAAATGTCAACATCCCTAGTTAATCCCTTGCTAACAAAATGTGCCTGGAAAGAGATGGTTCTGCATAATCTCCAGTGAACAAGATTTTATTTTAGCAGTACAAGCACTTGGGAGATTTCCCCAGTTTGACCAATGAAACCAAAAGATTGGCTTTGATAATCACAGCTGTAAATGATGCGTTTGATCCTCTCAGAGAAGGAAACGGCTGCATGTGGCAGAGCATACAAACCCTTCTCTGCCTGAGCCCTCCTTCAGAGCAGCACCAGGCTGGTCTTCCTGGGTGGTGTATGTATGACAAGGGATGTGATTTCTGCTCTCTGATGTTCGCTGCTCTACTCTTTGTTCAGTGAGATGTCCATGGACTCTTCCCGAGTCACATTTTCCAGACCCAACAGCTAGCAATACTGAAAAGGAAGTTATAGGGGAAAACATTATTTTAATATCCTTGTAGGAGGATTGGAGCAGGGACCATAGACATGTGGTGTTTGGATCCCTCTGTGTGCTGAGGACAGCCTCGCGTTTATCCTGGGGAGCTCAGGCAGACCTAGAGTGGTGTTTCTGTGTCTCCCTGTGGCTATTTTAAGCCTTCAGCGTAGGCGAAAGGCAGAGCACCCAAGGTGAGGAGATGAACCTCCTCACTGTTCAAAGGAGTCTGATGTTTCCAGCACCCTGCCTCCCTGCAGGCAGGATTCCTGCACTTCCAGGGCTGGCATCCTCAGACACAGGCCAGTAGCTTCCTCCCCAGCAGGCTGTGGAACCATGGGGCACAAACACTGGGTCTCTTGCCTGGGGTGTATCAATGCCAGAGCTCCAGGCCTAGCACAGAAACACAGTAGGAAGGGTGGTGGGCCATTCTTCTGGGCATCACCCCAATATAATGTGTCCTTGCACCCTCGGGTTATTTGTGCCTGTGGTGTGCAAGCACATGTTGAGGAATTTACCATTCTGCACATGCTTTTCAGTCACTGGGTGCCTGCACACCAGTGTCACCTTACACTCAGTGATTAAATTATACCCACATCTTTCCTTTGCATTTTATGGGGTCTTTTCAACTCTTTATCACTTGTTTTCTGAAGGATGTCTGAGGGGTGCTCTCCCCACCATTATTTCAGTTTCTCATTTCACCCTGACTGTGCTCATGCTGTCGTCCTCACATTGCCTCTTTTATTTTGCTTTGTTCTTCCACCACCACCTGTCACCAAAGTCTCTTCCTTCCCTACTGTGTTATCTAGAGACCCGTCTATCTCTTTTAGCTCTATTCCTAATCAATTCTTTCCATTATTTTCTAAAATATCCTTTTTGTCTCCCTCTTTTCCACTGCCCAGCACTTTCCCATGCCTCAGCCATCTCTCCCCAGCTTTCCACCATGGAAACGCCCCTCATTGAAGTTGCAGTTGCTCCATGCATGTTGTACACCACAGCTGTGCAGCAACACTCCCTTTTGCAGCACTGTGGCACTGCTCATATTCCCTTGGTGACCTGAGTGGGCAGGCTGTGTACCCACTGCCATCTCTGTGCACATAAACAGCCACAGTTCAGGCTGAGAGGATAGTGCCTGGGAAGGCTGCTCACCCAAACCTGTACTGCTTTGTTCTCCAGCATCTCCTGCTCGTGGCACTTGGAGACAGTCTACAGGGCTGGCCTGAGCTTTGATTTGGCCCAGCACAGCTGTGCTTATGGGTGGACGTGCCCGCTTTTCTGAGCGTCCTTCCTGCAACCTTTCTTTCCCTGAAAGGAGTCCTTCCCCATAGATGTATTTGCCCTGGTATTCTTTATTGCTCCTCCATAGTGGCTCTTGGGGGCTGTAGTTGTTGCCCCTCCCCATCACTCCTACTCACAGCTGCCTTATCTGCTCTGGGGCCCTGAGCACTGCTAGAGCTGCCACACTGCTGGTTCCCTGGATCCCAGTGGGATAGAAACTCCAGGACTTTGTTCAGCTTAAGCCAGAGTGGAAAGATCTAACTTCTGGGCTAGGATGGACTCTCTAATTATTTAATAATAGTCTAAGATGTTTGAATCCAAATAACTGTTAGAGATGGCTTCGTGTAGCCCTGAGCCACCCTCTTTACCATCTTGGTGTGCAGCACACAGATTCTGGAGATAATTGGGTATTTTTGAAGCCTCCATTCTTCTGCAGAACTTGTAGTGCTGCCTTATTCCTGTCTCTCTTCCCATCCACTTGTGACTGTTTTCTATTTTTATTCTTGACAAAGGGTTGTGGGCTTGGAGGCTGCTCTTGTTGCTGTAGATGTAAAATGCCTGCTGTGTGGTGTTTGTAATGAAAGAACCGCTCCTGGAAATTAACCAATTCACAGACCTGACTAATTAACTCTGCAGCCACATGGAGCTGTGGAGGAGTGTCAGTGTGGTTTCACCGCTGAGGGTCCTGGGCTGGGGGAGAGGGAGAGAAGGGAGGAGGAGAGACTTGTGCCTGTGATCCCAGCTCTTCTCCTGGCCCATGCCATGGGAAGCAAGTAATTTCCCACCTCTGTCCCCCTTTTTCTGTGCACTTGCTCTCTTCTTCAGGGCAGGAGCTGTTTCTCATTATGCCTATTCAGTACAGGCAGTCCTTGACCTTGGTGGGGGCACTAATGGCTCCTGTTGTAGAAACAGTAAGTACTGGAGAGACAAAGAGTTATGGAGTCAGATAGCTCCAGATGTCAGTTTGTTCCTTTCTGGGAGTTCTTCCTTTAGTATCTGCCTCCAGGAGAAGGGCTCTATGGCTCTGAGAAGTGCAGGTTGATTCCTCCATGGTGGCATCACCTTCCATCTCTTCTCCTTCCCTCAGGCCCAAACTGAGTCTTCCCTGGAGACAGTGAAGAGGTTCCTGCAGAACTGCATTGGCTCTTTCACCCTATGGAGCACAGTTTTGACATCAACCATGTGTTTGATATATATATGTATATATGAGGTCACCTATACTATTTCAAGGCTAGATTTTTGACAGGAAAGGTTTCCTTACATGCATCCTCTCATGAAGGTCTGGTAGGTGCACACTACCTGCCCTGGCTCGCTCTTCCTTCCACACATGCCACTGGAGCTTCTCAGGGAGCTCTCTTGGGCATCTGTGCACCTGTGGATGGGATGAATCCTCTGCCCAGGGGCCTCCTGAGAGACTGCCAGGACCTTTCCTGACCCACGGGAGGGCCACCTCCTCTTTCTGCCAACTGCCTTCCCCGAGCAGGCAGCACAATAACCACAGCTTTTCCTTGCTGGGATGGTGGTTAGGTTGGGGCTTACTGAGTAATGCTCAGCTTGGGTGGGTTTCTGAGGCTTGGGGCAGGCAGAGTGTGCAAACTAGAAAAACCCCATTCCACCAAGTCCCAGAGGGTTGAAGTGGTGACAGCTGGTGCTGTTTGGGATCAGGGATCATGCCTGATGTGGCTGCATGTGCTCCCAGCTGACACTCAGGACTGAGCAGTGCTGGGACTGAATCCAGCGTGCACTGAGGCAGAGGCACTCAGACTGCAGACCTAGAATGAGAAGAGGAAGCAGAATAATTGCTGGACAAGGAAGGAGGTATATTCAGCTCCTCGATTTAGGCATGTCTTCCCACAGGATTGCTGGGCTGTGCTTGCCAAATGTAAGCTCTGGCCACCAGGGACAACAGAGGAGCTTTTCTGGCAGTTCATGGAAACTCGAGGAGAAGGCTCAGAGCCAGGCAGTGCCCACTGAGGGAAGCAGGACAAGAACTGCCAGGCTGTGACTATGTGGGGGTGTGTGCTGAAGCATACCTGGCACTGGCGCAGGTGACAAAACACACCTGGGATCACTTTGGGATGAGTTCTCTGGATTGTTCCATCAGAAGCAAATCTCCTGGAGTCACTCATTTTTCCTTTTGCTCCCTGTGGATACCGGAAACATCTTCATACTGTCATGCAAAAGGTGGTGCAAGGATGTCCTGCCAGTGAAGACCCAAGTCACTATGCCCACTCAGTGGGTTTCAAAACTGTGGCCTTGATCCCATGGAGCCATGGCCCCTTTTTGAAGCTGTGCACAAAGTAATGAGGGTAAGGTTGTTACAGAAGTCACGTGGCTGAAAGGAGGAAGCAGGACTAATACTGGCCCCAAGCCACTTCATGTCCTACCAGTTCTGCTATGCCTGTATGCTCTGCTACAGATTTATCAGCAGCAGAACTCTCTGCTCTGTACTGCATAGATGTCAGGGTCACCAAGGTGGCAAATGCTGCAGGACCATGCAGATCGGCTTTTCAGGGCATTGGCTGACCTGACAGATGCATGAGGTGTACCTTTCATAAGAACTGCCTTGTCACCAAGTGTCATCCCCATCACTGTAGATATGTATCCAACTGTGAATCCCAAGTACCTTTAGATCTACCCCTGGTTCGGCACTCCTGCCTTGCCTCATAAGGATCAACCTGATTATTGCTATGGTTGGTGTCTGTGAACTTGTAGAGAACCTAAAGACAAATGAAAGTTATTTGAGTGTTGAAAGCCTCTTCTTTGTAACTTCATTCTTCAAGTATTTAAGGGTTTGTCAGAGCAGATGGTCAGAGGTCAACTATGAGGGCAGAGCCAGAGCCAAGGAGATGAAAGGATTAACGTAGCAAAACCACTATCTGTGGTTCAACATTTGTGCTTTCAAGTTTTGCCAGGATACCAGGGCTGGAGGTGATGTCAGTCTCCTGTACCTGGCTCACACATGACTTGGAGGCTGCACTCCTCTCCATACCAGATCTGCCACAGGTCTGGAGAACCAGCTACTGGACCATGTAGTTCAGAAGAACAACAGCTGAGGACAATTACTGCAGCAGAGTTTTTTCCCAGCAACTTCACTTGTGAATTTGCCTGATAATAACAACAGATATCAGGCAGGGAAAAATCAGCAATCAAACATGAATTAGCAGTTTGAAATTTCAATTCCGCCACTGTCCCTTGTTCATGACACCCAGACTCCAGGTCCCAGCTGTAATGCCCCATCTTTGCTAGGTTTCTTTGGACCAGCACACACAGGTACATGCCATTACCATACCTTTGCCTCATCCCATCCCATCCCATCCCATCCCATCCCATCCCATCCCATCCCATCCCATCCCATCCCATCCCATCCCATCCCATTTCATCCTGTCCCTATTGTGCTGGCCTAATGCATGCCCCTGAGTTCACCCTGCAGCTCTGTAGCCACTCAGAGGCTCCTGGGTGGAAGGTTGGGATGGGGATCATTTGGGCTGGAGAAAGGGAACATGAGGGACCCTCCTACAGCACACACTTCACTTGCAGGTGACTTGAGCACTCTGCCCCAGCTCTGAGAGCAACTGGCTTGTGCTTGAGCATCATTGAGCTGGAAACATAGTCTCTGTAATTTAGGTTCATCCGCCTGAATCCAACACAAACCTGAGCCTGTCGTGTAACTGCTGCTGTGCAGGACAAGCTGCCAGCCCCCAGGCACCACCCCTGGAACCCGCAGGACATCCCTGCCTTGCAGAGCCGTGCTTGGGCAGCTGTGCCAGTGCTGGTCGCTGCTGCAAGTGCTGGGTGCAGGCAGAGGAAGGCAGCCAGCTGTGCCCCCTGCGCTGAGAGCTGGGGGGGAAGCACTGTCAGCTCCAGCCTTGGCTTCAGCGGCAGCGGGAGGGGTGTGTGTGCAGCTGCAGCATTGGGCAAGAGATGCTAATGGGAAACAGAAACAATTCAAGCTGCATGGTGGTGGGAGAAACACTAACAACGTTATGGCTTGGAGCTCTTAACAGTCCTGCTAGTGAAATAACTGCCGGTGAAATTACAGCTTTTTTCCTTTTCTTTTTTTTTTTTTCATTAGGACACAGAAGTTTTCCAGCTTGTTATACCAGGGCCAACAATATCCTTCAGTGTCAACAGAGGCTTGGGTAAGCCAACATTTTTTCTGCTCAGCAAGAAGAGCAGGACGTTGTATGCCTTTCCAGTGTGCTAGTCACTAAGAGCACTGCCTGTCTCCTCAGTCCGTGGGCAGGGAGGGGTCCGTGGCAGGGCAGCAGCTGCTCTCAGGGGAGTGCTGTCCCTCTTTCCCAGCAGAAGTCCGCAAGGCAAGCGCATTGCAAATGTCACCCTTTGGAGAGAGAAGCTGCAAGGACTGGGGCGAGTCCTTTTTCCTCTGGGAGGTGGCAGAGCACATTCTGGATAATCATTTCATGCTGCTTGGGAGTGGTGCATAGTTTGGTTTCTCTTTGGTTGTGTTAATTGTGTGGTAAGGTGCCTAGAGCCTTCTATTGGCATCTTTATTTATTTAAATACAAATGAAGAAGGCATTAAATCAATTGTTCTTTTTTCTTTGCTCTCTCTTGCCTTATCATTGTTTCTATCACGTACTGGGCTTTTGCTCTTTCAGCTGAATCAGTGAGAGCACTAAGTGAGAGTCCCAGGCTGAATTTCCTGCAGACTCATGGAGGCTGTCCTGAGGAAGCACACCTTTCATTGCTGGCTTTCTCCTACTGATATTTCACTTACGTTTCAGGGCACTTCCTAACCTTACTTGCTGGCCAAAACTTCAGTCTGTGATCCCTTGCATGTCTAACCCTCCTGCAATGCTAAAACAAAGAAAAAAGCTGTACAGTATGGCATTCACTGAGAGTAGAATACATTTCTCTTACTCCTTCAGCTACTCTGCCTTTAATCTGGATGGGCTAAATCTATGTTACTCGATCGACCCCTCTACTATTTTAACCCATCAATCCTATAGCTAGGAACAGATCCCAGTATTCCTGGATTTGATAATTCTCCTGCTATTTAGCAAGTAGTTTTTAACCAAATAGTAAGCTAGGAGTTGAGGCCCTCTCTCCTCTCCAAACTCCATAAAATATAATTACTCCTGGAGTTCAAGTGGTGGCATGTTTTGTGAGAGTTCTGGAAGCCTAGTATGCAGCTTTCAGATAGACGTTGTAATTGTGCTTATGATTATCCCCCCCTCCTTTTTTGTTCCCAACGATTTATTAAATTCGCATATTGAAAACTTGCTGGAAAACTATGGTGTCTGTCAACAATCTGCTCACCATGGTCTGACAGAGATCAAAATACCTCAATGCTGATTTGGAGGCATTTTTTATGTGTATGGACCAGTGAAATCAGAAGTGTGGGGTCCTGAGGGCTGAGGTGTCTGCATCTCTCCTTGTGTGCCAGTAGCAGGACAAAGGCAGACTTGGTCCTTCCCAGAGGTACAACTAAGTCTGCACCATGCAGAGGTCAGAGCAAGGGACACTTCACTAGGTACTGGGTTCCCTCTGCTTGGAGTCTTCTTTTCTTGTAAACTTTGACACTTCTTTGGTGATATCTATTGCAGAGGGATGCTGGCTTCATTGCTTGTCCTAAATTCTGTTGTACTTACCTCATTACTCTCCTAATGACAAGCTGACAAATGCTTTTGCCTGATTTACTGGCAGTGTTACAGGTGTGTGGAACACTTGTCAGTACCTTGCTACTACATGCTTAATTTTTCAAATGGCTGGGTGTGCTTGCTTCCTTTGCAAAATGTCCCTGCACATTTACCTGGTGTTATCCCTCTGCCCTGGGCTTTATCACATCCCTGCACCCAAAGCTTCCAGAGCTATGCCCTAGAATTTAAAAGTCATGGAATCTTAGAACATTTTGAGTTGTAAGGGACCTTAAAGATCCTCTAGTTCCACATCCTCTAGTTCCAAATCCTCCTGCCATGGGCAGGGACACCATCCACTAGACCAGGTTGCTCCAAGCCCCATCCAACCTGGCCTTGAACACTTCCAAGGATGGGGCACCCACAGCTTCTCTGGGCAACTTGTGCCAGGGTCCCATCAGACTCACTCCACCTCTCCAAAAGTATAAATCAGGCCCTGCATGCAGGTATTGATGTAAGTGGCCTTTGGATAAGAAGTGAACAGAGGAATGGCACGATGCAGGAGCCCTTTCACCTCGTTGTGGGTACACCGGACCAAGGATAGTCTGGCACCCACCCTGGGACAGGCAGCAGGGCAGGAGATGTCCCTGCTCAAACCCTTGCCAGGAACTCCCGGCCGCCACAGCCAACGGCACAGATTTCCACCCCACCTTTCACCTCTCATCTCTTGGTCGTTTTAAGGACATTTTCACTGATCAAACCCCAGGAAACAGACCTTTCCACTACCTACACGAGCACATCACTGAGCCCAAACACAGCTTTTGGGGCGAGTGAGCGTGGCAGGTGAGAGGTCTGCAGGCATCACACAACGACGGAGTGACAACTGCTCGGGTAGGGAGAAACACCAACATTTCGCGCACACATTTCTCCACCAGTTGGGCAGAGCTCTCCTGCTCTTCTCCTGGCTGTGTTGCTAGGAGAGGAGAGCTCTGCCCTCCTCATGGCTATGAATAGCTCTCGCTTGTTTATCCAGCCCAGCTCCGCCTGCTGGTTACAACCACAGCCGGCACCACCTCACGGCATGACACCACCGGAAAACAATGCGACTGCCAGGGAACAGCCCCCTCCGGCTCAGGACGCTTCAGGATACCTCTGGTGCACCGTTCCAGAGCCACCCTTCTCCTTGTCTTACCACACTCCCCGGCGCATTCTCTGCCTCCAGCAGAACGGGCTAAACCCAGCGGAACGGTGCACTGTCACTCCCAGAGAGCAATGCTGAGAGCCAGGACCTGAAAATCAGGGCATCAGCTCAAAAATCCGCCTCCAAAACACACACACAACCACTTCAGGGTCCTTTTCTGCTATTCCAGTGTCAGAGCCTTTCATGAGCTAGAAAAGTTAGTTTTCTTTATTCAGTGAAGGCTGAGAATCTTGTGTAAGCCCATGAATCTAAGACAAGGGACTTCAAGAAAAGTAACAGATGGCTTGAAAATTGGCAATAATGGGATTCCTGCAATTTTCTTGAGAATATTTTGTCTGAGGTCTGACCGGGAAATGAAACATCTATAGCAATGAAATTAGATGGGTTGTATTGACAATGGGAAATACTACTGGGGTTGAGCAAAAGATTCTCCAGAGTGCTGCAAAATGTGCCCAAGCACAGCCTTCCAGAACATTTACTCCAAGGGATGAGGAATAGGCAGCAAACACAACCCGTTTGCACATTATGAGACAGGATGTGTGTGTACAAGCAACCAGAGAGAGCCGTGGAAGTTCAGAGCAGCAGAGCAGACACAAAACTGAAGTTTTTGGAACAGCCTGGGCACTCAGCTGAGAAGAATAAGCACTGGGCAAGACAGAGCAACACAGA
Source organism: Pithys albifrons albifrons (assembly GCF_047495875.1). Classification (NCBI taxonomy): domain Eukaryota; kingdom Metazoa; phylum Chordata; class Aves; order Passeriformes; family Thamnophilidae; genus Pithys; species Pithys albifrons. The sequence goes on along the minus strand of NC_092458.1, from coordinate 112,586,625 downwards.
TCAGAAGATCTATGGGTTGCTGCTGCCCAGGTGCAGACGAACCACCCCTTCTTTTCCAGCATCATGAGCTTCCACGTGTGCCTATTTTCTTGGACATCTTGTCTTTCTCCACTTTGGAATTTTGTTGGGATGAAATCTCAATACCACATACGCTTATCCAGAATTTCCACATGCCCATCAGGCCTTTCAGATAGTTGGGCTGCTGAACATCCAGAAATCAGGATAGGTTGACTGCACACTGGGGAGGTGAACTGTATAGCATTCATGCACAATGTCTAATGAATCCAAAAATTGTCAGACCTGCTGTGCATATGCTGTGCAGATGATTTGCATATGTACAGTTTGCCCAGTGTGCTCTGAAGGTGTCTGGTCTACCCTGCACGTGCAGAACATCTATATGGTGCAGCTATACATATTCCTACTTGGGAAACAGGACAGACATAGGAGATTTTTGCACATTCATGATGTATTTGTAGAGCAGGGAACAGCTTCACTGCAGCAGGAAAGGAAACTTAAGTATATTCAGACGTATGGAGACTAGGTTGTCCTATGCCATGCTACTTATTTTACAGCAGTCACCTATACATAACTGAGGTCAGGGTCCTATTATTTAAGACCTTATACAGGCACATAGTGAAACGATGTTATTTTCCCTGCTGTCCCTCCAAAGCCCTCACCATATAATCTAAACTAGTAGAAATGCAAGAAAGGGGCATTGCAGTTCTTCCTTGAGAGACAATGAGCCAAATAAAAGTAAGTTCCTGGTCTCCTACAGCAGCACACAGGTGAATTTTAGACACATGAGGGCAAAAATGATCCTGCACATCCTTGTTCAGCTTGTATCTTGCACTGGGGGTGCCCAGATTGCTCAAGCACACCAGATTTGATAATGAGGTCCCACAGCTTCAGTAGCTCTGCTCCACACCTACCTCTTGACAAGGTTAAGCACAATGACAGCAGCAGGAGAAGCCAGACATGAAATGCCTCCTTGCCTAGGGGAGCATAACTCCAGGATGGGCTCTGTGCAAGCTCCCAGAGAGGATGACACTTCTTTTTAAGGTGCAGTGTCCAAAGGGGTTAAAGCAACCATGGAAGATATATGGAAGACCCAACCTGTGTTGCCTCCTCTCCCTCAGAACTTTCATGTCTGCATCTCCCATGGATGTGCTCTAGTTCCCAAGGTGTCGGTTGTTTTGGAGAGAGGGCATGCTCACCTCTTCTGCCAAAGGCATTATGATTTTCTTAAAATAGTTGTGACTTCCCTGGGCACACACACACACACACAGAAGAGGAAGCATCTGCTGGAATCGCCAGGCCTGGCTGTTTGGGGTTTCTGCAAAGAGGGGGGGGAAGCCCATGCTTCAGTCCACTCTTAGTGACCACTTCTGACTTTCGCCTCATGTCTCTTTAACATAAAGTTCATAAACAGGAGCTGGGCAAAGGGACCCATGTTTCCCTCATATGTGAAGTGCCATGAGATCAATGAGATTAAACATGTGCTTACATGCTGTCCTGAATTGGGGCCATGAGGAGAGCAATGGGAAAGTAAACAGTAGGGAAACATTATGGAAATGAAGGAAGAGGGAAAATCCACCCTGCTAAGTGCAGCAGCTCTCAGCAGTTGCAAGAAGATATGGCCTCACTCAGAGATGATTAGGCATTAGGAAGCCCAGGGACTGGAAAAGAAGACAAAGTCATCTTCATCAAGGTTGAAAGGCATCCCAAAAGATGAGACTTAGAGCAGAGAAGAAAGGCTATCCATTTGGTACAGCAGTCCCCAGAGGAGGTAAGTTTAGCTTAAGTTGTTTTACCCCATTAACGGAATGTTGATCCTTGAAATGATCAGGATTCACCTTGTGACAATACAAATCAGAAACAGACTCAGGAGATGTGTCAGAGCCTTTCTGCAGAACCCTGGGCACCTGTGGGCATGGCTGTAGCCCTGCATTCTGCTGGAGAGGCTGTGGGAGATGAAGCTGGACATGATGACCACTCTGCACATAATCTGGCTTTGCTTTCAACAGGCTGAGTGTGGCAGTCATCTTCTTTTGAGGACCTGCAGTGCCAGCTCCCAGCACTTGCCAAAACAGCCTGCTCAGTGGGGCTCACTGACACCATGGCCAAAGCTTTGGTGAGAGTGTGGTCTGCCAAATCCCAAGTACCTAAATGGCACAAAGGGCTGGATTTGGTTTTCCTGCCTGTTAAAAATTCTAGACTTTATGTTATTCCACCTTTTTATATTCTCCACATTGCCCTCAGACCTTTCACCCAGATCTCTTGGTGCTACCTTGCTCTTCCAGCTGGGAAATTTGTAGGTGTGTCCCTGATTTTCCAGCCTTCTCTTCTGGCTTTGCTCTTCCACTTCTCCTTTCTCCCCAGTCAATCTTGATTTCAGTCTCCCTTCACCACTCGACCTCTATTTTTCTTTCCTGGGAAGGACCTCATTTGCATCTGTCATAGTATCCATGCTACAAACAAGACTTGGCTAAGATTTCTTACAGCAAAAATGTGGCTTGTATAAGACTTTTAAGTTTTGGGGGGATTGTAGTAACTCTATTTTTGGGAAGTGGCTTTTCTGTTGAGCACTTGAATCCAAAAATGTACATTCTCCCTTCTGCCACAGGTTCAGAATATGACCTTGAGTAGGTCACTTCGTCTGCTTCAATCTGTTTTAGCACTTGATAAATTGAGATAAAAATACTTGCCTAGGTTAGTAAAATGTCTTTGGGACCACTGAACAACAAAAACTATCCAGGAGGTGATTATTACGGTTATTGTAATTACTTTTATTAAATGAAATCAGCTGATGGTTGTGCAACACTCTTCTGGACTCCGCAAACCTTTTCGGCTGAGACTCAGAGAAAAAAACTTTTGTTGTCCCTGGACAGGGATGTGTTTTTTGAGATTGAGCTTTGTGGTTTTGTTACGAAACCTATGACAGTCGGTCATGTGGTTTGCTTTCTGGGCTGGCTGAACCCTGCTGAATCCCTACATAAGGCAGCAGAGTTTAATGATTCACGTGGGCTGTGTTTTGGTTTAGATTTTGCTGGATAGACGCCGTGCAAACCTGCATGGCCAAGGAACCCTTCGGGGTGAAGTCACAGAAAAAAATTTGCTTGCATCTCTGTGAGTCTGGGGCATTGAAATCACTGAAAAAACTTAGCTCAAATCTCTACAAGCCTGGGACATTGAAGTCAGTGAAATAACAGCTCAAATCTCTACAAGCCTGGGACATTGCAGTCAGTGAAAAAACTTAAGTCTCTGCGAGCCTGGGACATTGAAGTCACTGAAAAAACTTAGCTCAAACCTCTGCAAGCCTGGCCCCAACATGAACCTGCTGTTGGGCAAGACTCTTTTTGGGTGTCTTGGCCATACCATGAGACACCATGACTTTCCCACTGGAGAACTGGGCTCTCCTGCTTTTTACAGCAGTGGGGAGAGCTGCAAAAATTTTTGTGAGGGCTTGTTTTTTCTTTGTGATTCCTTGCCGCCGCAGGGTGAGGTTGTCCCCGAGGCCCTTGGCAGTGGGTCCGCACCGCTCGGTTTATCTGCACGACCTTGGAGCGGGGGGTAAATGGGGCGAATTCCCGGCTGGCGCATCCCGGAGGAGCCGCAGCGCCGGGAGCCATGGTTCGTGGCGGCGCTGCCCAGGGTGGGACGCGGCGGGACCGCGCTCTTTCCGTGGCGGGTCTGGCGCTCCCTTCCCTGCTGGAATGAGACTGGAACCCCTCGGTGCATCCCGGCGAGGGGCAAAGCGGCGCCTGCCGCGTTCGCGGGCGCCCTTCTCCCTGCCCCGCGCTGTCACCGGAGTTGGAGTTCGCATGGAGGAGGCCGGCGGAGGAGGAGGGAGGCGGGAGGCGGGAGGAGGAGGAGGGAGGGGGCCGCCTTGTTTGTGGCTTGTCAGCAGCCGCTGGAGACAAGCCTCCATGTGTGAAAGCCGCTTGGCATGAATGCCTGGGCCGTACCAAGCGCCGCGGCGCCCGCGGGGGGAGGCGGCCCCGCCGCCCCGCCGCCCCGCGCAGACAAAAGGCCCGGCACGGCTTCCCCGTGAGTTTTCCCGGTGCTGCCGTAGCGCCCGCCCGCTCCCCGCCATGGCCGCCTGAGCCAGGTAAGCGCCGGCCCGCGGCCCGAGGGGACGGGGCTGCCGCCGCCGCCGCTCCCCCGGGGCGCTCCCCGCCCGCCGCCGCTCCCGCGGTGCGGGCACTGTGTGCGGTGGCGCGGGCGGGATGCTGCGTGTGCCGCGGGCAGCCCCGCATCCGTGCCCAGCCCTGCGTCCCTGCCCGACCCCGCATCGCTGCCCGGCCCTGCATCCCCGCCTGGCCCTGCATCCCTGCCCAGCTCCGCATCGCTGCCCGGCCCCGCATCGCTGCCTGGCCACGCATCGCTGCCCTGCCTCGGGGCATCGCTGCCCGGCCCCGCATCGCTTCCCGGCTCCCTCCTGCTCGGCCGCCCAAAGTTTTGCGGCTGCCGTGCCTCAGTTTCCTTCCCCGACTCAGTTTCCACCGCCGACTCAGCCTCCCCACCGCGGGGCGATGCCGGCGCTGAGCGCGGAAGGCACAAAAAGCGCCTCCTTCTCCACCTGTTGGCTCCTGTCCCGCCGGCTTTTGGGAATGGGGATGGGGTGTGGGGGGAAGCCCCGCGGGAAGGGTGGAAAAGCCGAGGTCTTTTGTCAGCGCTCCATCCCGCTCCCTCCGGAGCCGGGCAGAGCGCCGCGGGGATGGGAATGTGTTTTTTTTTCCTCCCTCCGGGATGTCGGGAGATTAGACGAGATGTATTTACAGTTGCCATTTATCGGCAAGTAAATATCGAGCTCGGCGTGAGAGCAGCAATGCTTTGCTTGCTCGCTTGCCGGAGGTTTTGTAGCTGTTAACCTGCTGTTGGTTAGGTGATAATGTGCAAGAGCGAAAAAAAAAAAAGGAAATAAAAGGCAGAGAGGGGAAAAACGCTGATCCTCACTCCCGGGCTCATCACGGCATCGGCACTGGTTTTGGTTAAAATTTGGGGGGGATATTTTTTTCCTTTTGGCATGAGGCACAGAAAGCCGCCTGAAATACTAGGTGTATCCTCACGAGGTCTTTTAAGTTTGTCGTGTGCCATCATTGAGGTTTCATTGATTCTAGTTGTTTTGTTAAAAAATAACCTACAAGAATCTGAGCTGCACAAATGTTCGTCATCCTAATGTCCTGACACAACCTATGCCAGGCAGGAGCCGAAAGAGGGGGAGAGAGTGAGGATATGTGCTTTCCCAGTCAAGGCTGGGAGGAGAGCATCATGTGTTGAAGAATATGAGCAGAAATGGGAGATGGGAGGAGGGAGTCTAAATTGTCCTGAGACCCTATTCAATCCAGCAAGGAAGATGGAGGATCTTGCTGCTGCTGCAAAAAAATGTACAGCAGAAATCTCAGCCAGCTTCTCTCTGACTTGTTACCTCCCTTCAAAAAATAAATAAATAAGCAGAGAAAGAATCAAAGCGAAGCCCCATGATTTGCTGTAACGTTTTCCATGATACCTTTATCCTGCATGCTTTACAGTCAGAGAGTCCAGTGATGGAGGTATGTGAGAAGCAGGGAGAGAGACTCTGAGGTTTATCGTCACAGAAGGGGGAGAAGTATCAGATCATGTTTGAAAGGAGACTTGTCAGGCAATGAGGTAGGAAGGAAAAATGCCTGTTCCAGGCAGCTGGACCTGGAGAGGAAAAGGAGGTGGCTCCAGCACCTACGGTTCTGAGGATGGCTGGAAAACCTGTGGAGAGGGGATGTAGACAGATGGGGAGTGGGGAGGAAGGATGTCTAAGGAAGACCTTGGACTCTCTCCTTGGAGGACTTTTAAAAGAGGGGGAATTTTGAACTGAATCAGGACGTAAGCAAGGCTGAGTGTGATAGCTCAACTGAATGTGATGTAGCAGGACTTTTCAACATGGAAGAACGCAGAGGTTGAGTTTTCTGACTTGGCAGAGTTTGGGGCATTTGGTGGGGGAAAGAGATTTTTGTAGGCAGCTCCAGAGGTGTATGTAACTCAGACAAGGATTCCAGCTGAGGAGATGGGAAGAGAACATGTGGTTTGACTTTTCCATAGGTAGTTTGTCTGGTAAAGAGGCCTTCTGTTAAAATGTCTTTGTAAATTTCTGTTCATTTCATTGGAATCTGGCAATAGCAAGGAGAAAATATCTATCCCTTGTGAAAATAAGTGTGGGGATGGAAAAAAGCTTCATCAAGAACACTTCCATCCACCCAGCACCTCCACACGCATGGAAAGAGCAAGTTTGTGCAAACACACCTGCCTGTGTAGCACATCCTTCCTCCTGAGGGGCAATGTGCACATGTTGTAAGCGTGGCTCCTGCACAGACACAGCCCAACTCTTGTGTTTTCCTCAGTTTACAGAATAGTTTATTCTATCAGCCTGGTAGTGGTAGTGTTTGGCAGCCAACTTTGCGATAGCGCAAATCGCAACGTGAGGTGGCTAAGGCTTGAAACCAGTGTGTGCCATGTTTTAGCTTTCCCATTCACGGCAGCATTCCCATGACAGAGAAGGCACATACCACAGGCATTGCATGCACAAGTGATGCCATAAAAATGTTATGCACATTCACACGCAGAGGACGCATCCCGGGTCAAATGTACTCCAAGTTGCTGTCTTGGAGAAGAAGCTGAAGCAGCACCAGCTCGTTGCAGACAGAGCTCACATGCTGCTCCCACACACACAGATCACACGTGTGCATTCTCCACATTTCCTCTCCAGGATCACCTGTTTGAATTCCAGCTGGGCTGGCAGTGTGGGGAAGTTTTGCACTCCCATGCATGGGGATTTGATGGCCTTTCTGTTCCAACTTGGCACTGGATGGGCTTGAGCCACAAAAGCTTAACAACAGGGAACACTAATGAGCCCCTGCTTGGCATGCTGAGAAGAAAGGCCAAGGGCTGAGTGGGCATAAAAACAGTGGCATGGAGCCCCTTGGCCAGAGCCTGAGACTCGGCATGAAGGCTGGGGAGGGAGCAGAGTCTCTGGAGTCAGGGAACGAGATGGTAGTGCTGCAGCAAAGGCATGAGAGGAGACCATGTTGGGGGGAGGAGAGCAGGCTGCTGTTTCCACATCATCTGAAAACTCAACCTGCTGTCAGGACAGAAGGAAGGCTTGTGCATATTTTATGTCACTTTTCTCCTTCTAGGACAAGCTGCTGATCTGATCAGCTATGCACTTTAAAATCCTCAACGTGCCAATCAGCAAGTATGACTTGAGGCCAATAACCAGCCTTGGCCTCCTGCCTCCACTCCTTTGTGGACATCCCATGCCGCCCTTCCCTGGAGAACGTGTGCACAATTAAACTCTGCACGCCACTTCTCAACTATGGCACGGGATGTGACTGGCTGCATGGAGATGGGGACAGAAAATGGCAACGTGTCAGGGCTGGGGGGTGGAGGCAGGGAGGGGAGTTGGCCATTTCTCATGCTGTTTGCTGTTGTCTAGAAAGAGACTAAATGGGTGAATCAGTTTTCCTTTGAACTGGTGGTGTGTTGCTCCAGTCAGCTGCCCTCACCTCTGAGGTCTTCAGTGGCAGCACAGGAGTTGGTGGGACTGGCAGTAAACAAAACGTATTTCACTCCTTCAGCCTGAATTTTGTAGGGGGTTGCCAGGCAAGAGGATTTTTCCTCAGCAGTTTTTCAGTACTGCTTCTGTGTGGCAGAGCCACTCTAGCCACTGGCATTGCTCCTACCCTCTGGAGATGTGAGCACCACCAGTGCTCCCTGCCCTGCACCTAAGGGTGTAGTTCTGACAGCAGTGTCACACATGCTAACACATTATTCCTGTGTCCTATAAGCAAACTCACTGCCCTGAAACACCATTTTGGGTCACATAGGGAAGCAAGTATTTTTGCTGGGTGATGCGGAGTTATGCATCTAGCTGAGTTAAGGTTGACCCTGCTTTATCCTTCACTTGTCCCGTTTGAGAAATGTCCATCTCGGCCGTGGAGGTCTCACAAAACTTGAGATCCTGATGCTGATTTGATGGCCTTAGGCAAATTGCTTTAAAGCTCAGCTTGATCTTCCTGCTGAAATCTGCAGTGGGGGTAATGCCTGCCCAGCTCCCTGGGAAGGAGCAGCACATGGGATGGGTTGTGTACGTCTGTGCTTCTGTGCAGACACTGCGGGCTCGCACACCGCCCCACAAACAAAGCGTGTGGGTTTGCACCGAGCGTAACTCACGCTACGATAAATGTTGCTAGAAGTATGTGCACACTCGGTGCTCTGTTGGACAGTGGATTCTGTTTTGTCCTTCCAGCAGAAAACAGTGCAACTTGCCAGTGACATGGGCTGTACATGTATTCGCATAACAACCATATTATAAACATATGGTAAACCTGGTGTAACAACTGCTGTCCGTGTCTCCACGCAAAACAAGGAGCCAGTTAACAAAAACTTGAGGCTGTCTGGGGCTGTATCTCCCCAGACTGTGATCTCATCAGCTTTCCCAAGCTAACCTCAACCTGGTCACTGCTTGGATTGTAAACTGGGAGTAGAGAGGAGGGGGTGGTGCGAGACCAGTTTGCAGGAATGGCTGTTTGTGATTCAGTCCACTTCCCTGTGACTCAGAACTGAACCATCCCTTGGTGGGGTATTTGGGGATAGTACACTTCAGACATCGCCCGTCAGTCTAGTTCTTAGAAGTTCTGCAGTACTTGGCCTTGCTTACAACTGGGTTTTCTCAGCATCTTTTGTGAAAACAAGACCCTAAAAGCTTCTTCTGACTACTAAAGACGCCATGGTAATTTTTGCCAAAAGAAGAAGGGGGAGTGGTCTTAGCCCTGGGCACTTTGCCAGATTCGAGCTCAGGAAATTGCAGTCTATCTAGGTAAAACTCCCTATAGTTTAAATGAAAAAAAGTATTCATCTCTTACTGTCTTAAAGAGTAAGCACTGTGTTTCTCTGGAGCCTTAAATAGGCAGTACATTCTGGCTGGAGAGGTGGTTACAGTTGCTTGCTGGGAGAATTTTTTTATGCAAAAACTGTGGCCTTTTTTGCATTTTTTGGATGCTTCTAATTGCAAAATGCTGTATACATTTTAAGTTATTGCAGAGCTTGAATGGATATGTGGATCAACATACAAATGTAAGTGCAAGGGAATATGCTGGTGTGGTGTTTGCACAGGAAGCAGGCACAGTGAGCAAATACATGTCTTTTCTGTGGCAGAAAAATAAGGACCAGTATTTAGTCTTGTGCGTGTGCATCTGGGGCTGGATTTTGTATGTTTAGCAGCAATTGCTTTTGTAAGCTGCTGCTAAGGCACGTAACTGGCTGTGTGCAATTGCAGTAATGGAATGTGAAAATGCAACTAACACACAGACCTGTAATCTTGCATGCAAAATACTGCTGGTCTAGTTCTCCAGGTACAAAAAATGGCCTGAGATTGTACTTGCCTTTCCATTTGACTGTGTTGACCTGCATTTTTCAGGTGGCAGCTCTGTGTATGGAGTGCTGAATGATTATCCTTTTATTTTTGCTCCAAGAAGGAGGAAATTAAATCATTACTAGTGATCGTGGTAGTGCGTGTATTGTAATAAGGTCAGGATGGAGTTGGTTAGGGGGGTTGCATTGAAAATTCTGTAACTCTTTGAAATCATGGGGAAATCCGTGGGCAAAGAAGGAGAGCTAAGAGGTGAACTTCTGTTCCCCCCACAGACAAGGAGTTGAACCATTGAGTTGGTCAGTGGTGCCAGGACCTGCCTTACCTTCTGCCAAATGCAGTACTTTCAGGGCCCCCCAAAGCAGAATGTGCATTTGGGCACAGGTGGATGCAGGGATAAATATCAACACTGAGAAGAGTGTCTTTGGATATTCCAGCCCAGGGCAGTGCGAACCCCTGAAGTGTGAAACAGGTTTCCTCCTCCTCAGTCAGCAGATGTGTCTCAGCCCTGCCCTAGTGAGGCACTGGCAGCTGGGGGGACACACGGGAGAACAGCTCACTTTCTCTGCCACTTCACTCTCCAGCTTCTCTGGTGACAATGATAACAAAGGACTGCTCAGCATTAGGTGATATGGATCTCTCAGCCCACTAAACCTGAGTCCTGCAGGCTTCTCACTAGCCCTTGGGCTTGGGTGTCACTGCACACTTGCAGCCTGGGGTGGCCTGGGACAGTCTCCCTGGAGACTGAAGGCTGAACCATCTCCAGGAGCTCTGGAAGCACAGATTTCTTCTTTACTGAAGATAATGATTTTATTTTTATTTTGGGGTTATTTCTTGCCATTCTGGGTCCTTGACTGCAATCACTTCCATTTTGCATGCTGCTCTTTGTAATTGAATCTATCGATGTATATTTAATCCACTTGGCACCATGGTTGGTAACTAGGCACTGCTTCCCAGCCTTCTGTCACTTGTTTTCACAATTACCGTCTGAAGTTCGGGTGGGTGCCTGTCGCTCAGCTCTGTGCCCAATTGCTAGACTGTCTTGGAAATCCTGTGCTTGACAGTCAGGTCCACAGCTGGTGCAGCTCCTGTCCTGTGGTCTGGACATCAGCCAGGTGTGCAGGACCTGGGTCATGGAAGCTAAGCCTGTTGGGTTTAATTCTCCTCTCTGCCACTGATTTGCTTTGTGTGATCATGGGCAAGTCCTTTAACCTCAGATGGCCTCAGCTGAGTTATCTACTACAGAAAGGTGTTGTAATGCTTAATTATTGCCAGCTCTTCAGAAACCCCTGGCGGGGAAAAATGCATTTTATTCAAAATGTCTCTGACCTCCCTGGCCTTTCTAAGCCATCTCAGTGGTGCTAGGAAATACTCTTTTTCCTCCCTCGATAATGTTTCTTCAATTTTTCATCTGTACATTCACCCACTCTTTCAGCTGCATGTAAAAATGCCAAGCTGTCTGAAGTAATGGAAATATTTTTATGAACTTGACAGCCACGACAAACATTCCTCCTTGGCAATAAACAAACAAGGTACACAACCTGCCATTAACATCAGTTTACAGCAGAGACGACCTTCGTCACTCATTGATGAGGGAATCCGAGACAATTTCTGTGCTAGTAAGCCATAAAGTAGTGTTGTCTGCGATTGGAAAATACTGGATCCTTCGGGTTCCTGTGTGCAGTGAGTAACTGGGAAGCTCTGTTTGCCCAGGTGTATGCGGGAGGTTGAGCAGGCACCAAGTATTTGGTTTATTCAAGGTTCTTATAAACTATGTTTGGCTTGGGTGTATGTGTGTCACTGGGGGCTTGGTGTTTGTTTGTATGCACAAAGAGCCTGTTTTCCATAGTGACATTTGAAACAAAATAAAGGTGGTACAAATTCAACTGCATAAATGTTAGACACCTGAAAAAAAAAAGCTGCAAGTGAAAGATGTTTCTGAGCATTGCAGGAGCAGAGCCCCTGTTGTGCAGCCTCCCACGCACCCCCTTCCATTTTCCTTGCAGCTGGCTGTGAGCTGGTGGGGTTGGCAAGTACCTGAACCCACACTGCAACATCTTCTCCCTGTGGGCAATTCTCCACGCAAGCACTCAGACAGTGCTTGTTTTGGTGCATTCTATGTTAATTTGCTCTGAACACCTCTAAACTCAGATCTTGAGAGACACTGGTGGTGCTGGCAAAAAAGAGCAGGTACCCCTCTTTTTCTTATATTACTCTGAGTTATCTCTTATTCTTCTAGAGGGCCATCTTCCTACTATATTTGAGTAGTGGACTATTTCTGATGTGCTCAGAAGAAGAAAAATCTGTTCTTCACCTGTATCTCTGATGGAAGACTCAGCAGGGAGCTAAGCTTCTCTATACCACCTTATTCACTGCCTCTCAGTCTTTGCACCTTAGTTCCTCCTTTCTTAAAACAAGGATGACAACCTCCACTCTGCTTCCACAAAGCCTTTGAAAACTAAGGAGAAAAACATGCAAGGCATTTGTCTTCCTTCTCCAGGAAACCATAAATCCCTCCTCCCCTCTCTCTCTCTTTCCTCTCCCTTCTCCCTTTTCTCCTCTCTCCACTCTCCTCTCCTCTTTCCGCTTTTCCTCTCATTCTAAGAGTTATTATTATATTCTGTCCCTCTAGGTCTCCTCTACTTCCACCGCTCTTGCAATCTGTCTCTCTCTGCTGTTTCCATATCCCCTTCTATTTGCAGCTCTCTTCCTTCTGTTCATGTCATTTTCTTCTCTCACCCTGTATCTCCTACCCTCCCCCACTATTCATGCGCCGCACACTCCTATCGCTTCTCCCTGGTTTAGCCTCCAAATTCCTCCCGTATGTGTCTCTCCCCTTTTTATTGTCCCCGGCAGCCTGGCTGCCTGGGAGCTGCCTGGGGGCTGACTGGTCAGGGCCGGAGGGAGAAGGACAGGGCGTGGGATCAGCTGGACAGCCCCCTGCTGCGGCCAGGCGGGGTGGAGCTGCCCTCTGAGCAGCAAGGTGAGACTCCCTCCACTTGTGTGCCGCCGGCTTTGGATGAAGCCGCCTCAAGTCTCGTTCTGAGCCACAGCACGGTTGTCACTTTAATGTCTGAGTACTTTATTTCTGCCTGGAAGGTTGATGAAGTCTGTAGTCTGAAATTTTGTCTCCTGACGTCACCTTACCTCCTTGGACATGACCTTGTGACTTACTGCTGGTCCTGGTCCGTTGTCCTGTTCCCATTCTCCCAACTTCCCCATGGCTTTAGACACTTTGCCCTGGAAACATGGATTGTGTTGTGCCTGGCAGTGTGGTGGTATCTGCGGTTGTTGAGAGGAGGGTGACTGTCCCACTGTGTCACTTCCAGCTGAGTTCAGGGTCCTGTGGTCTGCCAGGGATAGCCATGATGGAGGAAGGAGGGGAATAGCACCAAAGGTTTGGAGAGGCCTCTGCATCTTGTTGGAGAGTTGCACTGAGCCCACAAGCCAGTGCCCAGCAGGTCAGGACAGCTGTGCTCATTCCTGGGAGACCTTTGCTTAGGGGGGTAAGAGAGTGGCTGCTGCAACAGGACAGGAACAACAGTGTTACTGGATTAGGGAAAACCCCTCTCCCATCTGCCTGAGAAAGCCACCTGATCCCACAAAGAGGCTATCCCACTATCTGGTGTGAACAGAGTTTCTTCCAGGTCAGCCAGAGTGGCTGGATTGTATCTAACTGCCTCTCTTCAGAGATGGGATTTTGGCTGCAAGGATCCTGTCCAGCAGCAACACTTGAAAGATGGTAGTTTTTTTATATCTCCTCATGAACTCTGTTTTATTCCCACAATAGCGACATGTGGCATGGAGAAGATCCTTCCTCAGGGCAGGGAGAGGTGGCTGCATCTAGGCTGATGGGAGAGACAGGCAAATCAGGGCTCCTCAGGTGTTCCTGACAGCAAGGCACAAAGAGGTCACCCAGACGGCCACGTGCTGAAATTCATCCAGTGTCCTACAGGACAGGACATGGTGACCTTCTGGCCTCCACGGGAGTTTAGCTCTGTTCCTGGGTGGCACCACATTTGCCCCGCCAGGCATCAGTCAGTCCCAAGTTCATTAAAGTCATGAGCCTCACCTCTCCTGAACAGACAGTTCCTGCTTTCTCCCTTCTGTCTCTTCCTTGGTGTGCTGAGATCCCTCATGCTCCATGCAAGGTGCCGTACACCTTTTCCCATTTTTCCCACAGCCGTTTCTCTCCCTCTCCATACCTGCTTCACCTGTTTTACCTGCTTTTTCCTTCCTGCTCTGCCTCTGGGCTAGGTCTCTCTCCAGACTGTCTAAAACCCTCGGCTTCGTTTGCCTTCCCGTCTGGACTTCCTTGTCTCTCTGGTCATGCTATGCATTGTCAGCAGCTGGGGCAGAAGGAATATTTCAAGAGCAAGGCAGAGGACTGGAGAGCAGAGGGGGAAGGCAGATTCCTAAATCAGGGTCCATCTTTTGCTGGTGTTTTTGGCTTCTCTCAGCTGTGTGCTGTTAACTACACTGCAGAAGTCCCCTTTTCCCAGAAGTGTGATTTTCCCATTGCTTCTACTTCACTATTGGCAAGCTCCTGAAAGGTTAATGAAGTCATTCACTGCAAAAGGAAAAAGCACATCTTCCCATGTTTTGCATAAATTAATCTTGGAGATTATGGAGCAGCCCGTGCAGAGGGCACAGGACATGCAGTATGTCCCTGAGTCTTGTCACCCAAACTGCAGCTCTGGGAGTATCACGTAGGTGATCCTGTCCACTCCAGTCCTTGAGATCAGCTTAGGCTAAAACTTAGGTAAAAAGCTGTGGCCATCCAAGGCATCTTTATTCATGTCTCATTGTGTGTAACAGGGACTGGGGAGGAGGTACCTAGGAATGTCCACAAGCCCTTCCTCCCACTGCGGTGGATCCTTTTTTCCCACAGATCCTCTTTAGAAAATGCCCTGTATCAGGTTTCATTACCCCTGGATTTTTTTTTCTGTCTGGGAAGTATGCAGAAAATCATTCAATTGGTTTTGAACCACATGAGTGGGAGCAGGAACCAGCCCCAGATGATAAGTGTTCTGACCTTTACCGCGCTCAGATAACTGAAAATAATAACAAATAAATGCATCTTGTTTCTAAACTTCAGACTTGGGGATGTGTCCCTGCCTTATGCAACAAGAGTCTGAGGAGGCTCTTGGGAGGGTTGAGGATAGAACCTGGCAGCTGACTGCAGTAAGCAGCAGCCCCTTTGCTTTCCTTTTGGAAATGGAGCTGGTACCAGTCCAGATATTCAGGATATGAGGGGACAGGGCCAACATCCCCACAATCCTGCCATCTTGCTGCTGGGACCCTGCATGTTTTCCCATGGCTAGTGGTCTGGGAGAATGAAAGTTTGATTATTTCTGGCCCATGTATGTTTCTTTGCACTTTCTGCCTCTTGTTTTCACATATAGGGTTGACCATTTAGGGCCATGCAGGGCTGGCCACCAACTGGGCCTCTGCACATAGGCAGACCCTGGATAAAAGTGCAGAATTTGCTCTGCAAAAAAGGTGTAAACCCCCCCAAATCAGTGAGAAAAATAACTGAGGGAACATGTCTGGAAAGAAGATGCTGCACAGTGACTCACAGAGAGCTGCCCAGGTCTGGGTCTTAGGTCACTAACTCAGACCTCCATCATCTCTGCAGATGCCCCTGGGGAGGTCCGTCTGAGACAGCCTCTCTCTGCGGGGCTCTGGTGACAGTAAATATTTGTACACTGCATGCTGAAGTGCTGATATGGGGCTGGAGTCCTGTTGTGCAGTGTGCTGTCCAGATCCTGCAAAGAGACTGTCCCTGTCCTGAAGGACTAATTGCAGTCACAAATTAGAGCATTCATAGTGCTTTCTGTAGTGGCTGTGACTTGATGTTCCCTCACCAGGATGTTGCTTCCCTTCCCTCCTCTCTTACATAGGGAGCTTGTTTGCTTGGTTTCTGCTTCCAGCTGAGGAGGCGCCTGTGTGCAGACCATGGCAGGATGTTAGGAGTTTTCTGGCACTCTGTCAGTGTAAAGCACCTTATTTACTAGAGTCTAATGCCTGATTGGGATGCACTTCTGATCTGAATTCCTCCCTTTTAATTCTAAAGATGCCATTCAGAGGCCCCCTGGGCCCAATGTGTGCTTTTGCTGAACACTGTCCTGATCATACATCTACCACTGTCCTGCCCAGGCTTTGGGTTCAGCGATTTTGTTTTCATTAGATCTCCCCCAACTCACCTCTTCCTAGAGGGCTTCCAGCAAATACTCAAATAAATATGATATTCAGCGGGCCATGCACATGTTTCCATATGCTATTGCAGCGTATGGAAATATGCATTTTCAACATGCAACCTGATACGTGTCTGGATGTTTGCATTTGTGTTGTATGGATGCTTGCATTCATGTCTTTTAATATTTGGGCTGGAGGAGGTAGCAGCCAAGGCCCTGGCAGCTGGGAAGAAAGGAATGACAGGCTTGCTAGAGGAGGGAGGAGTGAGTTTGGTAGCTGAGATGAGGATTGGGTAACAGCTGGAGAGGGAGATCAGATTTAGGATCCATGTTGCTCACTTAAGAAAATAAGAGAAGAAGCAGTACATTGTTTATTGGGGATTGTGTTATTCCTGTGCATTATTTATTAGTCTTCTGCTAATGGTGCTGCATAAAGTAGTGGCACTTCTACAGAAATTTCACAGACAGCTGGAGGATCAGTTCCAGGAGGTATTGTAACCAGGTCAGGTTGGTGTAGGGAATCCTGCTGGGCTCAGTTTTGACAGGCTTTGGAAAAGAGAAGATTGTTCAGGAGGCATTTGGAGGGGAGAAAGGGGGGGTGTCTGTGACTCACCAGGGAACAATGATTGCTGTGAGGATAAAGGGGCAAGCTGGAAGAAGACCTGGAGACAATGGTGAATTCCTGAGTTCGGCAGCTTCAGGATTCCAGCCTGAAGTACAAGAAAGCGTGAGAAAATGAAGTGTTTAGGAGGAAGCTTTAGGAGTAATAAAGGCAGCTGGTGAGAGAAAGCCAGAAGTAAAGGAAAGCAGGTTTTACTACATGCTACACCTTGAAGCGGGTCCTGGAAGGCTTGAATGTGAGGCAGGAGTTGGAAAAAGGGATGTGCAGTGAGTGTGACTGAACCTTTCTTGCCTTACCTGTACTGTCTGATAGCACAGACCTGCTGGTTTGCAGCCTCTGCAGACATGTCAGGCAAAACAGGGGTGTTGAGGTACTCTGATTACCCAGGGGCAGGAGACAATGTAGGTTTGTGAAGTTCGTACTGCAGACAGATGGGTGCCAGGATGGGCGCTCCCAGCCAGTTCTTGGATAATAGCCCTTCCTTACATTTGAAAGATGCCTGGTCACTTTGAGAGATGGGACAGGAATTTTGGGAGGTGGCATTCATCTTTCACTCAGCCAGGAATCTGAAACTGGCAAATACCACAGGAGGAAATGATGCCACTGGTGCAAACCATCTTTGGGTGGAAACCTAACTCATAGTCCCCAAAATACCCAGACAAAAATGCAAAGGTTTTGGTTTTAAGGTTTGTTTTACCCTGCTATGTTCAACCATTAGGTGGGGAACACCCTACTTGCTGCTTGTGACTGTGTCCAGAAGCTAAGAGCAGGTCTAAGTGGGAGTTGCCTTGGTGCCTCTTCAACCTGAGAATCAGATTGCTGAGCTGCTGAAGAATTTTGGGGTTGGAGGGAAGGAGGAGAAGCTGCAATATAAACACACCTTCCTGGGCTGTCCTTTATTTTTCTGGCTGCAGTATGAAGCCAGCTTTGTTAGATACAGTCAGACTGTGAGCACAGAGAGTCTTGTAGCACAGATGGGCTTCACAAGGAGCTCCATCAGCTGGAGTCAGCCTCTGCCCTCAGTCACCACATATAGCACAGCTGGGCCACCACCACTGAATGGTGTTGGAATGCCATTTCTAATTATATGCAGCATTGATGCAAATCATTCAACAAGTACATGTGTCTGTCTGCATGTTTAAGAGTTGTTTTGGTTTTTGCAAACCTTACTCTTTGCAGCAATTCTGGTGGTGTGGGTAGTGCTAAGTGCACTGAGAACTGTCACCATAACTGTGTGAGCATGGCCTGTAGGTTTGGAAGGAACCAAACCACAATAGGACATGGCTCTGTTAATCCACTGTGTTGATTAGAGTAGAAGGTGATTTGGGACAACCAACTGAAACGCTTTCAGAGAGCATTTGTCTACCTTGGGAAATTGTGATCATCTGAGATTTGGGACTTGAGTTCCAGCAGGGATTATCCATTGGGAAGGGACAGTCCATTTCGAAAGCAAAGTGTGGATGAGTCCAGGAATGATAAAATCACCCTTGGATTTTTTTTTTTGTGTGAACTCCTAGAAGTCATCTATGTTGGTATAAATGAGATCATTTGGCCTAATTAGTTCCAAGCTTAATTAGCAGTAATTATCCCAACATGGGAGTAATACTCGAGTAGGAAGTACTGAGTCCTCGATTAGATAGATCTCTAATTGGTGTTACAATATTGTAATTAAAGCATGCTTGTACGCCTCTGCCTCTGCAAGTGATTTGTTTTATGTCTGATTAAACAGGGAGTCCGGCAGCCTCAAGGAGGCCAGGACATCACCACTGATTGAAACAGTGTATTATTCTTTGTTATAGGAAAGAAATGATGAATCACATATACTAGGAAACACTGTGGGCCAAATTAGTCCTTTGAGTAATTGCTACTGGAGTTAGGGAAATTACAACAGGGGTAAATTTGGCCTCAAGTGCATAAGCTCTATCTGTGTATCACACAGTTAAACAAATACTCATTTGAATGTGCAGTCTGGCAATTACACCATCAGACAAACACAAGTAAGTTAATCTGCATTTGCGATCAGTGGATTGCAGGGTGAGTTTGGCTGCTGTGTGGTGGTTTTTAGGTTGCACATTCTGCTCAGATTTTGCAGGGGGTGGTGCTGTGCTCCCCAGGACGAGCTGCACCCTTAAACAGCCGTGAGAGTTTCAGATGGCCACTACGGCTGCAGCTTCCTCTCTTTGTTAGGGTGACATCCAAAAGGTACCGCTACGGTCATGGGAGCACCGTGCAACTGGAGGAGATGGACAGATAAAGTGTCCTCTTCCAGCATTGTTTCCTTTTATCTAGCCAGTTTGACCTTCCCTGGCAGAACACACTTCAGAAGAGCAGGTAAACATGTTTTCTGAAGAAGTTTAGGATCAAGAGAGCAAAACGGGAACTTTCTGAAATTAGTCAGCATCAAAATATGAAAGCTTCCTATGACTTTTTAAGAAACCACCTCCTTAGGAGTTGGCAAGTGTGCTGCTTTATTACTTATCTGTTTGCTACATGAGTGGGCGACTGTACTTCCTGATTTGGTTCTCCAGTATAGAGATCATCAGCACAGGTCTGTAGAGGACAGTAACTCCTCGCCTACAGAAAGTAACAAATAGGAATAAGGATGCATGCATCTTCTGGCTGTCACAAAGGATTTCAAAGCACATTCAAGCCATATCTGAAGCAGGATGTCGTCTTACTTCCATTTTACAGCTGCAGAAACTGAGACACAGATCAGTTACTCCTCTTGCTGTAGCTCACGGAGCTGGTGTATATGGCAGCACCAGGAGTGCAGTGCAGGTCTCATCACCTTCTGCTTCACCCATACAAACATCCTTCTTTTCCAAGGGGGAGAGTCCTCTGAGAAAGAGGGAGATGACTTGAGCAAGGAAATAAAGTACACAGAATTCTGTTAAAGCAGTATTAGGGGTAAGAATTTAAATACCCCATATACAGGAATTCAACGCAAAGGTTTCCATAGCAGCGTTGCTTGGCCATATTGTATATACACTGTATTGCATTGCATTCATGATGTCAAAGGCATATTCTAATATCTGTGTGTGCAATATGTCTGAATCAGAGTTGCTATGAAACTTAGGGCTGAATTACACCATGGAGGCATATTCTTGTGTGGTGTTGGGAGGAAATAATAGAACTAGGTTTAGTTAGGATTTTTCTCCAGGGATAATTTTTCTCAGAAAATTGCTGATTTGCCAAAACTGTTGCTATTTTCAGGAAAAGTTGATTCCAGTTTTGTGTTTCATCTTGGAAAAAAAAATGGAGAAAAGTTTTGAAGCTGTCAAAATGTAGTGTTTCAAGAAGGTAAAATGAAATCTTGCATTTAGTTCATTTGGTCTTAGTTTCTAGGCATAATTTTTGAAAACTACTTTTTTTTTTTTTAACCTGATCAGATACAGAACAATTATTTGAAATTTCTGAAAACCTCGAAGGAATAAAAAGCATTTCCTTTCACATTATGTAGTTCTGAACTCTTCTGGGAGTGGCAGCTGACAAGGGAGCACTGCATCACCCAACACCCAACACCATCACCCTGCTGCAGTGAGAGCAGTGGGAGATCTTTCCCCCTGAGTACCTCTCTGCCTACCTGGTATGGGCAGTTGTAAGGTAGTAAAAAATGCCTGCACTCAATAAACTGCTCAAATCTTTCACAAGGATTAACTCTCTCTGAAATCCCCAGTATCACTTGGATATGATAAGATTAAGCCTTTGGACCAGGAGGGTTTTGTGTGGTAGCCACTGTCTCTCACATGTTTAGAAGTCCCTTCAGCAGATGATGGGATTTCAAAGAGGAGAGAGACAGCGGCACCTCTCCCTGATTGATGGCCCACACTAGGGATGATGGGATCTGCCCTTACCACCTCTGCAGAGGGCTTTCTGAGTGGCAGCACAGCTCTCCCTGTGCTCACCCCTCTCTGCCCCTTGCTTCCAGCACCTCGTCCATGCTCTGAAGCTGTCTGAGGGAGAAGAAGGAATGCTGTGCCCTGGGCTGGGTAGCAGTGCTCACACTCATGGAAAAGCCCTGTGAGTTATTTTGGCACCACTCTTCCTGCTGGCAGCAGTGTTTCCTCACTGCCAGCTTTCCCAAATGTTGGTGTAGCCCGTATGCCAACGTCTCCTTTCTCCCTGCCCCCTCATGTTGCAATCACTAATTTCTGTGCCTGTGCCTGAAGAGCTGTGGTTTAGACTTGTTTTACCATGCATTGAAGCCATTCTTGTTTAGGGAAGAAACTGCAAAAGGGGTGTGGGAGAGAGGAAAAAAGAAGAGAGCTGGGGTTTTTTTCCCTATGTGGCAGCGGCGGATGATGGGTATTCTAGAGAGACAAGCTGACAAACATCTGAATGAGTGGAAGAGACTTCTAACCCAAAGGGAGGAGTTGTGGTTTAGGTTAAAGCCACAAAGGAAGTGAAGGAGGTTACCACTTTCCTGTCTGTGGGCAGGAGGTTCTCCTTGTGCTCATTTGAAGGCTTAGCTCTAGCTCTTTCTTCCCTAGGAACATACTCGTGTGTACTTCTTGAAAGGCATTCGAGCTGGTGTCTGATCTTGGGAGTGACAAACATCCCCTTTATACTCAGAAAACAGCAGGAGCTGGGAGCTAAAGAACTTGGAATCACAGACTAATTTATGGAGCCAGATATTCTAAAGCGTCTCGTTAAGCCATGTGTCTTGTTTGGTGCTAGATCATGTAGTGTATTTCTCTGTGCTTCTTCCTCTTGCTGCTTCCACTCAGATTTTTTGTTGCAAATATCTGTACCTCCAGGGCCTGTTGGCTCCCCACAGTTTCACTTCTCTCTTGTTCCTGAGTGATTGGCAAATTGCATAGCCATCCTGCCTGGATTGGCAGTCTCCTGTGCTGATGCAGGACAGATTCTGAATGTCATCAGGTTCCTACCAGCATGGCATGTGATCAGGATTTTCCTTCATTCTCAGTGCCTGCTTTTCTTTTAATGGTGCAGAGGCTTTAGCTGTACGTGGTGGAAAAGTTTGTTGTCTCGGCTCTGTAGCTTCACTCTTCATCTGTGAGGAGAGAGCAAGTGGTTAACCCTGGTGTGCTGCAGAAGGCATACCAGGAGGGAGATGAAAGAATACAGAATTGCTTTTAGAAGAGAGCGAGCCTTCTCCTGAGTCAGAGGAGCACGGCGGTGCCAGCCGGTATCTTAATCTGAGCTATCAACTGGTGACTGCACAGCTGGAACCACTGTCAGTGACAGTGACTTTAGTATGTGCTGCCAGTGCCTTCTGATTACTGTGCACTGCTGTACATGAAAAGAGCATCTGAAAGGTGCTCCCTGAAGAGCCGTTTTGTGGTCTCTAACCTTCCATTAACAGCTCACCTTAGCCCCTAACCCTGGCCTTGGGATGCAGCAGAGTAATTTCATTTACCAGGTGTGAAAATCATATTTTGCCATGTGAGGATGATTGCCCTCTCAGGTGTATTACAGCAACTGAGGTTGGTTTTTTGTTTGGGTTTTTTAATGCTTTGTTAAAACTACAAGATATCATTAAAGATTTATATGTGGCAAATGTGTCCTTTTTTTGCAGAGTGTTTCCTTTTAGAGACATTCATGGTATTGATTTTAAGTAGGTTTTCTTTCTCTGTTTTAAAACATTTCCTTTGCCTATGGATTTTCGACATTACTCACTGGAGCAGTACATTCCCCAGACAATTATCAAGCCGAAGTCCCTTATTGCTGCTCTTCAGGGGCCACTTCTGAATGTGGAAGGACCATTCATTTGCTGTGTTCACTCAGTCCTGAGCAACTCTCCAGCATTGCATCCTTATTGCTCCAGGATGTCATCTATCTGAGCCATGTGTCTGCTGAAAGCATGTGCCAGTGAATTCCAGACCTAGTCTGGCCACAGCCTTGAGCCATCCCTTCCTTAGAGTGAGTTGTGTTTGTTGGGATGTTTTAAATGTAAAGGGAAATCAAGCTGTATGGTGGGGAGGTGAAGAAACTGGAGTGGGAAGCAGCTGAAATTGTAAGGTCATTTGGTTTTGGTATTAGTATTTTATTTCTCAAACTCACCGTTGTGAGTCATTAGAGTGGGGAGTGGGGGTTTCTTTTCAGAGGGGGCAGAGGGAGGCTGGGAATGCAGGCACAGCACAGATCCCAGAGGAATGAGGTACCACTGCACTTTGAAGGAGCAGAGTGATGTCCACCAGCATTGCTGTGCTCCACGATGAGGCCCTGGGATCCATGTTCTCCTGGTGGGTCAAAGAGCTTGGTGACAGCCAGGTGAAGGTATGGGTCCAGCTATCTGCTTGTGGATCATATGTGTAAGATGTTGAAGACTTGGATTCAGACCTTAAAGCATCTGGCTTATGGAATTTGGCTTTGTTTACTGTAGTGTTATAGCCCGGGGGCCACAGAAAGTGCAGCTTTATTGAAATCATTGGAGTTGTGCTTGCTTATGGCAGCAGGGAGCTGGGGACATGTTTTTTTGGAACATGTTGCCAGGAACATAAGCCCTTTTATTTGGGAGATGCTTTGTAAGGATGACTCAAGTAAGTGCCTGGGAAATATTGTCTTAATGGAAACAAGACATGGAAATGATCAGGTCTCAGAACAATCTTATTTCTTTCTCACTTCTGTGACTCTCAGAGTCCACCAGCCTAAAACTCAGTCCTTCCCTCCTTCCTCATTACCATGAAGTCTTAGTTTTGAACATCCTATACACCATCAAGAGCGGGAACACCCCTGGGGAACACTGCTGCCTCTGCACATGGGGGAAGTAGGGACTTGAAAGAGGAAGACAGCTGACTTGCATGGGACCCAGGCAGGCTGTAGTTGTGTCACTGGACAAAGCAGCAGCAATCTTTGTTATCTGATTCTTAAGTGGAAGGTATCTGTGCTTCAGCATTTAAATGCTTACAGGAGATGCTTACAAGGGGGCATGGGCTCAAGCTCTGCCAGGGGAAATTTAAGCTGGAGATCAGAAAAAAATTCTTTACAGAGTGAGTAATCAGGCATTGGAATAGCCTGCCCAGAGAGAGGGTGGATTCCCCATCCCTGGAGGTTTTTAAGGTGAGATTGGCCGTGGCACTGAGTGCCATGATCTGGTAAAGGGAGTGGAGTTGGACCAAGGGTTGGACTTGATGATCTCGGAGGTCTTTTCCAACCCAATTGATTCTATGATTCTATGATTCTTGCTACAGCCTTTGATGCTGGATTCTCATATAAAAGAAATTACCAAAAGTACAAGTGGTTCCTAAAGGCACTGTACACAAAATATTACCTACATTTCTTGGATGCTTTGTGGACTGCTGGCATTCATTTTGTTGTGGTTTGACTGAGAGGACAGGCAAAAGGTGCAGGTTGTGTGTAGGAACAACTCATGTAGTAAGCAAGTCAAGGCACAGGGAGTGTCCCATCAGTGTTACATTACCAAGGCAGGTCCCCTAAACAGCATTTCATGTGTTAAATGGATACTCTAAAACATAAAGATATAGATGGAAAAGAGCCATGCCATCCTAGGTGTCTCTCAGGACCTGCAAGCAGGTATTGTCTGCAGATGTATTCATGCTAGAGAATAAATTGGTATGATTTAAAATAAGCTGGCAGATTTTGTGCTCAGATGGACTAGGAACATTCACACAGTCTGTTATTGCAGTTCAGCTGTGAGAGGCCAACACCATTAGCAGAGAGGGACTAGCAAAATGTTTGGGCAGAAGTATGTCCAGTTGTGACATCTGTTGCTAAAGTTGTTCACAGTTTGCACTGTCAAAGTGCAGAAGTAAAAATGCAAAAGAATGAAGCATTCTTTTTGCTAAGCCAAAACTATGCAGTGCCCTCTAATAATGAAGAGTCCTGGTTTTGTAGGTATTGTCCTCTATCTTCTAGGACCCTGCAGGTCTGAAAGTCAATGTTGATTACTGCAGGAGAAAGTGAGCACTACACCGATGATAAGCTGATGTCTAAATTAAAAAGCAAGGGGAGAAATCTGCTTATTTTCTTTGGAGGGATCTCACTGTTTTATGTAATCTTTATACAGCACCTGTAAATCAGTGACTGGTACTTTTGAAATGTGTTTCTTTCATCAAAATCTATTTGAAACAACAGGTAGCACCTATCCATTCAGTCTAAGCTCCCTTGACATTTTTAAATGACAGATAATGAAAACTGTCTTCATTATAACTCAAACAATTTCATCAGACTGTCACCAGCAAACAATGGCAAACTAGAGACTGAACAGCCCTCGACTCTACTCTCCTAAGTACCTGTGCGAGAATACCTGGTGCCTTTTCTACAGCTTCTGGGAAATATAAGAGGTGATCTTTTAGGTAGGAAGGGTTCTGTTGTGCCAGGCACTAGAGGTCAACAGGAACAAGTTAAAATCTATCTGGAAGCCAGTGGTCAGATGGCATAAAAATGGAGCACAAATGCGAGAATGATCATGAGTGAGAGACATGGCTTTTCTAATCAAGTGCTGAGTTCTGCACTGCCTTCAGTTTATGAATGGATTTGAAGCATGGTGCCAAACAGACCATATTGCAGTTGTCTAATCCTTAGGTGACAGAGGCAGGCATGATTGTAGGCAGAGCTGCATCCAAGAGGACTCATCAGAACAGCCCAGTCAGCCTGGCATTATTGCTACCTGATCTGCGGGAATTGGTCCAGGCCCTGGATCTGAACTGCCACAGGGAAACCTGGTTGAAGGAGCAGCTGTTGAGGTATGGTACTGGCTTATCTTACCCTATGTGTCTCTTCCCAGCCAACTGTGCTGCAGGGTTGCCTGGGCTAAGCATCAGTCACCCAGGTCCTTTCCCCTTTACCCTCTTCCCCTCAAAAAATCCATAGACTTAACCAAGCTTACCCCCCCCCCAGTTAGATTAAAGGGAGAGTGAGAGCAGAAGGGGCATTTCGCAATAAAACATTTATATGAGATGGCCACAGTATGGAAGAGGCTAGCAGGGAGTGAATTATAGGGGTCCAGAGAAGAGAGAGGCTGTGGCAGAGAGAGGGTTATTATTGGAGGACACAGAGCACAATGATGGAGCTGGGTGTGTAGATAAACAGTTAGAAATGGCCACAGTGGTGTGATTTGGAAGGAAAATCAGTCACTAGTTCAGTCACCAGTTTAGGGAGCTGAGTGGTAAATTATAGGCAGGTTGGGACTCCAAGAATGTCCGTGACCCTGTGAAATGCTGGAGAGAGAAAAGTTGAAGTAACAATGAGTAAGACTCAGATCTCATCTAACTGAGCATGAGTATCTCAAGGTGAAATAACAGAAGGAGAGGAGGCGGGAATATTGATTTCTGCCTCACAAAACAGACAACAACGCCTACTTTTTCATAGCAAGAATTTAACCATTCGCTTTAATGGGCCAGTCTGTGGTACAGTGGGGGCTTGGTTTCTTTGTGTGCAGTCTAGAGGGGAATTCATGCTAAAGGTGTTTCTATTTTATTGTAGCCTTGAAGGAGACATGAGCAAAATTTTACCCTCAAACATCTCTGTGCTGGCTGTAGGGGCAGGTGTAGTCTGTGAGTGTAACCTGTCTGTGTTGCTGCCCTGTTGAGCAGCAGGCGGGTACCCGGAGCAGCCGGATGCTGGAGCAGCAGCACTGGAAGGCACTAAAAGCCCGTTATGCCAAGAGAGTTGTTGTGTGTGTTGGCGACAGATGACTTCTTCTGTCTGTCTGAGAGCAGACTTAGCCTTCTTCTGTTTATTCTGTGAGAAGGATGTTCCTGATGGGAGGTGCTTTCTTCATCTGGTTATGGCTTTCTCAGAAATATTGCTTTGAAGTTTTTCTTTGCTTGCTTGTACACCATGAAAGTGCACGCATGTGTGCCCTGGTGCTGTGGGGCAGGCAGTGCAGAGAACACAGCTCTGTGGTTGTGCATGGGGGCTTGTTGTCTTGTACCAGGCTTAGCAGGTGGTTGAGTGGAAGAAGGAAGTGAGTTTGGCAATTTTGTGAGCTGCTACCATGTCTATTCTCATTGATGTTAAAGATGGCCATACACATACAAAGGGAGTGTAAAGCCTTGGCTGAGAATCCCCAAAGGCTCAAAGGTCAGGCAATTCCACAGACAAAATTGTCTGGCAGTACCACAGCACTCAGTGTATGTTAGCAGTTCCCGGTGAAACATGGGGACAGCGTGGTGGGAACAGTGTTTCTGGGCAATCATTGGTTTTGGAGTCTTCTGCATGCCAAAATTTCCCACCTTTGTTTAGTATGGATTCATATTTTTCATGTGTTGCATGAGCATATGTTTCCCCAGATTCTGTTTACCTATTTCCCTTCTGAATCAGTATCTGTTCTCTCCTTCTTCTTCCTTTTTTTTTAATCATAGGAGATAGAGCTGAGCATTTATCTCTGTGGCTGCCTGGTATTTGCCTCATACCTGCTTATTGACTTGAGAGATGACTTTCTAAATAGGACAAGAGCTTTCTGCAACTGGAATGTTATACTACGTGGGATTTGTTCATCACATCAGTTGTGATGTGGCATAATGTCTTGAAGGGTGGCAGATGGACAATAAGACTCTCTGGAGATCAGAAGAGTATTTTAACCACAGGCCCAGTCCCATGCTCCAGCCCAAGCTTGATTAAGGCTCAGATTGTTTGGATGTTCATATGAACAGGAAAACACAACATCAACTGTTTCTCTTTCTCCAGTGCAGGCAGGAAAGTGAGAGAAAGGCCTTTTTTTTTTCCAGGTGAATTTGCCATTATTTGTACACTATTGTCTTAGGGTGATGTTGTGCAACCAGCGCTGGACAGATCCATCAGCCAGTCTCCTTCCCTACACAGCTCTGTGCCCTGTGCAGCCAGCTGGGCACTAATCATTGCTGTAGGTGAGCTACAGGTTATTTTATGCCAGCAGTGGGGACAGAGGTTGGGATTTGTGTATGAGTGTTTTTGGGAGGGATGTGTGTGAGTGTATATGTGGATCCTGGCATTGATATGGATATAAATGCATTTCCCTCCTCTGTTAGTTTGTGAAGTCCCACACATGTTGGGGTGCAGAGAGACTGTTCACCCAGACCACGTTAAGAATGTTCTCTGGTGGTTTGCAGGACTGAGGTTCAGCAAAACTGAGGAGACTCGGGATAATGTCTAATACCCAAAAGACACTGAACAAGAAAGAAAGCCACAACAATCTCTGCCCCTCCCCCAGGCCTGATTTCCTAATCTTTTAGGAATGATTTACAATAAATAAAAGACTTTCTGAAAGAAGGTTTTTTTTCCAAGTTAACAATGGATGTTAAACTACCCCTCCCTGTAGTCCTTTCCCATCTCTTTCACATTGTCCAGCTTTAGACTTCATCCTGCAGCAAGATTCATGAAGGCAGCTCCCCTGTGCCCATGCAGAGAGATCACGGCGGTATGCAAACCATAATCACCTGGATTCCTTACAGAAATGGGTTGTTTCCTTTCGAGAAGGCTCATTAGAGCATGCAGCCCTGTAAAACTCAAAGCTGGTAAGAAAATGGTTTCATACAGCCTGATCTCTCTCTTGTCCTGCAGCTTCTCTGATCATCTACACCAGAGCAAAAAAACCCCCAAACCTAAAGCAAACAAACAAAGCAAAGCATCCTCCTAATGGTGTGTGTTCTTCACTTCCAACAGTGATGGTGTTTTACACCCACTTTGTTCAGGTGTACATGAATGCAGGTCGGGAGGCACTACAGAGAGCAAAGCTCTTAAGGAGTTAGTGGAGCTTCCCTGCTGGAAGGTTATAATTGCACTGAAAGAGAGAAACTTTGCCTCAGCAGACAGGAAATATGTGATGCAATTTAAGCATAGAGTTTCTGGAGATAAAATAGCCCATAAACTGAAAAAAAAAGAAAATGTAAGGAACATTTTGCATGGCCCCAATGTGCCATGTCAAAGCTAATAGCAAGGGATCCTGTGACTGCAGGAGCAGCGATGTACTGGCTACAGATGCACACAGCGATGACATTCTTTACCTGCAAGGAGGAGCACATGGCCCTGATCCTGGGTAAAGGAACTGTTAGAAGATTCTTACTGGTGACAGCTTTTCTCGAGGCAAGATTTTTAAGTTTTAATGACTGAAAAGACCCAATCTACTGTTGCATTTGAGGTGAAACTTGTTTCATGTGGAATGACTGTGTGGTTGGAGAAGGTTCCGCTTCAGAGAGTGGATGGTCAGGAGCAGGGTGTAACTTCAGAAGAGGGTAATGCCGCCAGCCTTCACACACTAAGCCTCAGTGTCTCCATTCCGGCTTCACTCAATCCCATCTTCAAAAGTTCCTGTTCCTCAGATGTTTCCACCTCCTCCAGTTGTGCCAGTTCAGTCGCTTGTGGGGATGAAATCTACATCGGAGCTGGTCTGGCGTTAAGGATTTGTTCTTGTTAGTAGGGCTTTTAAAAAGAAGTTGGATTGTTTAAGCAGCTCACCTATGAGTGTAGCTGCATGAATAGTTTAACTGGCACAAGTGAGCAGTGATAACAGAGAGCATGGCAGGATCCTCTAAAACTGGGTCTGCTGCAGATGGAATAGTGAAAAAGCCACAGCCCTACACACTCTCAATGTTATTTGCATGAGTAGCTTCATTGTGCTTCAGTGGGACTCTACTTACACATGTAAAATTAAGTGTTTGCAGGGCTGGGCCCTTAAAGAGAATAAGAGCTGCAATCGGGATGTGCCATGCTCTGAACCATGTACAGAAAGTGTCATGCAAATGTATTTAGCTGGCTGGGTTATCTCGTCTGATCTGTCTGCTCCACAGAACTGGAGCTCCTGTGGCAACTTTCCTTAGGATTGGTTTGCTCTAATGGAAGAGGACCTTGCTTTTGAATAGACCGGCCGATCTCCTGTCCTCTGTGCAGACAGGGAGTTGTGCGGAGAGAGTACACAGTGTGGTGAGAGCTGTAATGTTTCCAAGATGTTCTTGAATTTGCCAGTGCTCTAAAGAGCTGGGACAGCTGGTTTTTCTGGGGCAGCTTTTATGAGGTTGTTAGGGGGAGGGCAAGGCTCCCAAACAGGGGGCAGCTCCCGTGGCTGGCACTGACAGTCCCACTCTCTGAGGCTCTGCTACCTGAAATCCTGACTTACAACCTGTCTTCGCAGTTAAGTTCATTTGGGAGCCTGTTGCCAGTTCCCATGGTAAAACCCTTCAAGGACAGCGGGAGGGAGGGAGGGATTTCTCAGCTGAGAATTCCTGCCTTGGGAATTCACTGCCATGGCAGATTCCCAAAGGCAGTGGGTGAAGTAACAACCCTTGAGTGAAGCAAAACACCTTGATAACTGCTCTCTGGAGCCCCAAAGAGAGGAAGGAAGAGACTTAAAGCCGTTGGAGGGGAGAGGCTTGCTGTGGTTATTTGAGACCGCTGCCTGCAGAGTTGCACAGTCATTTATAACTGCTTGAAATGTGGGGGGATGGGGTCGGGGGATGGGAGGGGAGTCGGAGGAACCACAGCGTCTGCAAACTAGTAGAATTTTGTGCTCCTTTCCCCCGGTCTGACTCCTCAAGGGACAAGACAGCGAAGTACTTGGAGAGAGGAGGGAGGAGAACAAAAAAGGCAGTCCGCTAACACCCTGTAAATCGCTGCTGTCGCGTGTGTCAGGATTGAGGCACAGGGTAGGATTTTCAAAGGTACCCTTGGAAAACAGAAGTTGGGTGCCTGGCTGCCTTAGGCTCTCCCTAGAAAAATCTCAGCCTCTACTGCCCAGGGGAAACAAACCTCCTTTTAAGCAAACCACAATGGGTTTCTGGTGTCGGTGAAAGCGGGACTGGATCTTCTGTCTGAAGCACCGTGAGGCACATCCCTCTCATCCTTACACCAAGTCTGGCTGCCTGGCCGGTCTGCTTTGCACAGCCACTGCTGTGGTGATCTTTCCTGGGCTCAGCCTGCTCCTGGTGAGGGATGCCTAAAGGAGAGGAGGAATTGTAGGTGTTACATTTTATGACCCATATCAATGTAAAAACAGAGGGGGTTTGCACATCAGGGGAAATTTAAGTTGGAGATCTGAAAAAAATTCTTTACGAAGAGAGTAATCACATTGGAAAGGGGTGCCCAGAGAGGGGGTGGATTCACCATCCCTGGAGGTTTTTCAACTGAGATTGGCCGTGGCACTGAGTGCCATGATCTGGTAAAGGGAGTGGAGTTGGACCAAGGGTTGGACTTGAAGATCTCGGAGGTCTTTTCCAACCCAATCGATTCTGTGTTCTATGATCAGGTAGAGGAGCGCATGGAACTGATGGCAGCAAAGGTAGTGGTTCCAGTGGAGCCGATCTGTTGGGGTTTGCCAACACTTCAGCTCTTGAAGGTGCTGCCGCGATCACTGAAAAGGTGCAGGTTGGGGCTGGTGCCCGTACGGGAGGTGGAAAAACTCATCAGGGGCAACAGGTTTCCACCTTCGTGTAGTGGATCCTGGGAAGTTTTAGCCTCAGGGATTTGTCTGGAAAAAAATGTCAGTGGGCTAAAGTCTGTTCAGAGGGAAATGCTTCGGGTCTCTCTGGTCTCCAAATCAGAAGGGACCGAAACCCCACAGTTGAGAAGTATTCCCCTCAAGGGAAAGTATATGGGGTAAGAGGTGATAATTAGCAGTACTCAGGAAGCTGTGAAGAGTTCTTTGACAGTGTTTCCAAGTGGGCATGGAGGAGGGGAGAAGAGAGGGGCAAAAAGAGGAAAAACCCCTTAGGGATGGGAGGCTGAAGAGAGAGAGGAGGTGCTTTTATCTGCCGGAGCAACGCCCAGTGTGAATGGTCGCGTTGAAAGGGTCTTCTTCCAAAGAGTTGTGTTATTTAAAAAGTGGGAGTTGGACTGGGTGGGAGTCGGACAAAGAATGGGTCGTTTGAGGATAAAGGGAGAGGGAGGACACCCGCTGCATTTGTGTTCGCTGGTGTTGCGGTGGCCGAACAGGTTATTCAGGCACCGCGGAGATGCGAAGCCCATCAGCTGCTCGCTGTGCTCGAAAGCGCTTCCTCACAGCCCGCCAGATCGCCCATTTTAAGAACATTTTGTGGAGGTGAAGCAGGAGGATTAGTGGATGTTGAAAGCCCTCTTTTCACAGAGCAAATCTCAAACTGAAAAGGGCGGGGGATCTCGCCGCGGATCCTCAGAACTCCTCGCTGCCAGTTTGAAACCAAACCACTCTGATGTCTAATCCCCCGAACGCGGAGCATTTGTGCGGGATGGGGCCCTTGAGCGTGTTTAGGAGTTGATAGGTTGTGTCTGTTTGCCATTACTGCTGGTCCCTCCCTGCTCGGCTCCGAGATGCGGCTTAACCCCCAGCACAAGGAAAGCCCTGGGCTCTCTCCGCCGCCGCAGGGGGTGCTCAGCCCCGGGGGAGGAGGGACGGCGCTTCTCCTCCTCCTCCTCCTCCTCCTCCTCCTCTCTCCCGCTCTCCCCTCCCGCCTTCCCCGGGTCTGTGTGGAGGGGGACACGTGCCAGCGGCACCTCCGGCCCGTGTCCAAGTGTGGAAACCGCCCCTGGTGCCGAGGAGGGCGGGCAGGGCTCCCGCACCCCTCATCCCGCATCCCTCATCCCGCACCCCCCGCGCGCCGCCCCTGAGGGGCCCCGCGTGCCGTTTCCGTCACGGGGGTGCCGCCGTTGGGTCGAGGCGGGGGGGGGACACCCTGCCCGACCCCACACACCGGGGGCGCCTCCCCTGCGGCACCGGGGGCGGGCACGGGGAGCGGGGGGCGGCTGTGGCCGAGGGGCGTTGCGGGGTGGGAGGGGGAGCGGCCCCTTTAAGAAGCGCCTGGGGCGCGCGGTCTCTTTAAAAGGGGAGAAGGGGCGTAGCCGCCGCGAGGCAGGGGGCGTGGCATGTTAATGGCGGGGCGGGGCCACAGAGATAGGGGGCCTGTCCCTTTAAGGGCCCGGCTGGTACCACCGGGCGGGTGCAGGGGGAAGGGACGCAGGCCCCGCCTACCAGCCGGGGCGAAGCGGGGGGGCCGGGCGAGACCACTGCGCGGCGCGGGGAGCGAGAGGCGGTCCTGCCGCCGGCCGAGTGAGGAGCGGACGGTACCATTGCCGGGGCGGGGCGCGCGCGACGGGCGGTACCATTCCCCTCTCCGCGCGTTGCGGGACGCGGCGGGAGCGGGGGGGGTTGGTGTGAAAAGAACCGGTGCGGGCGAGGGGGAGAGGCGGGGGGGGGGCGGGAGCGGGCGGGGGGAGCGGGCGCGAGGGGCTGCGCTGGGCGGTACCATGTGTGCGGGGCGCGGGGGGGGAGGCGCCGGCGGACAATGGAGCCTGTGTGTGTGTGCGGGAGGCGGACTGAGACGCCGCGCCGCCCCCGCCGGCCCCGGGCTGAGCGCGGTGAGTGCGGGGCGGGCACCGAGCACTGGGCACCGGCACCCGCACCGACCGCGCCGGGCTCGGCAGGCTCCGGGGGAAGCCGTGGGGGGGACCGGAGGGTGCCCCGGAGGAGCGGGAGGAGAGGGGAGCTCGGGGGTGCCCCGGGGATGTGCTCCGTGGAGGGATGTGTGCGGAGTAAGGGATGTGCTCCAAGAGCTGTGCTCCATGGAGGAATTTGTGGGGAGCGGGGGATGCTCTGGGAACTGTGCTCCATGGGATGTGTGGGGAGCAGGGGATGCTCCGAGAGCTGTGCTGCAGGGGATATGCTCCATGGGATGTGTGGGGAGCCGGAGATGTGCTCCATGGGATTTGTGGGGAGTATGGGATGCTCCAGTAGCTGTGCTCCATGGAGGAATTTGTGGGGAGCAGGGAATGCTCCAGGAGCTGTGCTCCATGGAGGAATTTGTGGGGAGCAGGGGATGTTCCAGGAGCTGTGCTCCATGGAGGAATTTGTGGGGAGCAGGGGATGCTCCAGGAGCTGTGCTCCATGGAGGAATTTGTGGGGAGCAGGGAATGCTCCAGGAGCTGTGCTCCATGGAGGAATTTGTGGGGAGCAGGGGATGCTCCAGGAGCTGTGCTCCATGGAGGAATTTGTGGGGAGCAGGGAATGCTCCAGGAGCTGTGCTCCATGGAGGAATTTGTGGGGAGCAGGGGATGTTCCAGGAGCTGTGCTCCATGGAGGAATTTGTGGGGAGCAGGGGATGCTCCAGGAGCTGTGCTCCATGGGATATGTGGGGAGCATGGGATGCTCCAAGAGCTGTGCTCCATGGAGCGATTTGTGGGGGACGGGGGGTGCT
Source organism: Pithys albifrons albifrons (assembly GCF_047495875.1). Classification (NCBI taxonomy): domain Eukaryota; kingdom Metazoa; phylum Chordata; class Aves; order Passeriformes; family Thamnophilidae; genus Pithys; species Pithys albifrons. Next base: position 112,553,343 of record NC_092458.1, on the reverse strand, counting down.
CCACGAGCTGTGGTGCAAGGGATCTGCTCCATGGTGGGTTGTGTGAGGAACAGGAGATGTGCTCCATGGGATTTGTGGGGAGCATGGGATGCTCCAGGAGCTGTGTTGCAGGGGATATGCTCCATGGTGGGTTGTGTGGGGAGCAGGAGATGTGCTCCATGGAATTTGTGGGGAGCAGGAGATGCTCCAGGAGCTGTGCTCCATGAAGGGATCTATGGGGGACAGGGGATGCTTCAGGAGCTGTGCTCCATGGAGGGATCTGTGGGGGACAGGGGATGCTCCAAGAGCTGTGTTGCAAGGGATGTGCTTCATGGTGGGTTGTGTGGGGAACAGGAGATGTGCTCCATGGGATGTGTGGGGAGCAGGGGATGCTCCAGGAGCTGTGGTCCATGGAGGGATCCCCGAGGTGCAGGGGATGTGCTCTATGGGATGTGTGGGGAGCACGGAATGCTCTGGCAACTGTGCTCCCTGGAGCGATGTGTGGGGCACAGAGGATGCTCTGGGAGCTGTGCTCCATGGGATGTGTGGGAAGCACGGGGTACCTGGGGGCTGTGCTTTGTGGAGGGTGTGTGAAGTGCATGGAATGCTCTGGGAGCTGTTCTCCATGGGATGTGTGGGGTGCAGGGTGGCCTGGGAGCTGTGCTCTACGGAGGAATGTGTGGGGCTCAGGGAACGCTCTTGGCACTGTGTTCCATGGGATGATTGGGGTGCTTTGGTGTGCACAAGGAGCCCTGGAGGGCTGTGGTGTGTGGAGGGGCACATGGAACGCTCTGCGCTGCATTGTGGTGCAGGGGATGCCCTGGGGGCTGTGCTGTATGGAGGAATGTATGGGGTGTGCTGTGAGAAGGAGTGTGTGGGTTGTCCTGGGTTGCACAGTGGTGCATGGGGTGCCCCAAGAGCTGTGCCTCGTGGAGAGTTGTGTGGGGTGCTCTGGGTTGCACTGGACTGTACTGGGTGCCCACGTGGCTGGGCTATGCTGGGGGGCACTGGGTGCCCACGTGGCTGGGCTGTGCTGGGGGGCACTGGGTACCCACATGTCTGTGCTGGGGACACTGGGCTGTACTGGGGACACTGGGTGCCCACGTGGCTGTGTGTGGGGCACTGGGCTGTGCTGGGGGCACTGGGTACCCACGTGGCTGGACTGTGTGGGGGGCACTGGGCTGTGCTGGGGGCACTGGGTGCCCACGTGGCTGTGCTGTGCTGGGGACTGTGGGGTGCAGCACTGGGGTGCTCTGGAGGCTGTGCTGGTGTGTGGAATGCTCTGAGGTGTCTGGGGTGCCCTTGGGGCCGTGCTGTGGAAGAGGACAGTGTTTGGTGCATTAGAGAAGTGGTTCTGAGATTCCAGTCCCAGTGAGGGGCTGGGACACAGGATGGGAGGGGCTGCAGCATCAGGGCTGGGTGGTTGGATTGGGAGTGAGTACTGTCCTAGGAGAAGGAAGCTGGTGTAAATAGGGTGAGAGCTGCATGTGTGAGCTCTGGTGGAGCTGGAGCACAGGGGTCTGTGGCAGGAATGTAGGGGTTGGAATAAAAGGTGAAACATGCAGTGATGGGGTGGAGGGGCTGTGTGGGACATTAGATCATCTCGGATGTGTTGTGAGCAAGGTAGGGGGTGGGGATTTGTTCCAGGAAGAACTGAAATATGGGTGTTTGCAGGAAAAAATGTGAAGAGATGGATGAAGAAATGTGGAGTATAAGGTATGCTGGGAAGAATTAGGCTGATTCATGAGGAGATGGATGTAGTGATGAAAGGATGAGGAGCTGGGACTTGAGAAGGGAGTATGGGAGTGGGATCGTGGTATGGGGAAACATTGGGAGCCAGAATATGGGGTGGGTAGAAAGTGCTTTCAGCCTGAGGGAGGTGGTTCAAACGGTCATGAGGGAAACTGGGGGGCTGCAGAGCTGGGAGGCAGTGAAGGTAGTTCAGGTGAGCAGAAATCCAGGGAAGCAAAGCATGTAGTGTTGAACTGGTATGTGGGATAGTTGTGCAAGAGGAGTTTGTGGGATACTGGGAGTGTGGGAGGGGATCTTGTATATAGAGACTGTGGGGAAGAGCAGTATCTGCCAAGGCAGGGGCACTGTGGTTATTTGGAAGTATTCCTGCTAGGCAGAGGAGAGGCATTGCATGTGTGTCTGTGTGTGTGTGTCTCTGTGCATGAGAAGCACTCTGTGCCCTGGCTGGCTGCAGAGGAGGATGAGAAAGGCTAAATCTGTAGAAACACTGCAAGTTCATGTGGTCAAGGGTCAGATGATGAGAAAAAAAGGAACACTGAAGACCCCAAATGCTCAGGGAAATGATGGGACAGGGAGATGAATGCAGGCAACAAGGCTCCACTTCTAGAATGGTTGAGAGCACCCCATATTTCTGTCTTGTCCAACTTTCTGTCCCTGAGGTCTCTGTGTAGGTGAGGGATGATGGGACTAAAAGGGTCTCTGCTGATGGAGTGTTTGGGATGTGGAAGGTGGATGTTACTCACAGAGGGTAGACAAAGTGTGAGGACACAGATGGGAGGAATCCAATGTGACAGTCAGTTGTGGGTTGCTATTTGGGTATAAAAAAATTAGGGTGGGATGGTTACATGATCAGTGGTTTAATAGTAAGCTACATGAGAAATCAGGAAATTGTCATGCAGCAAAAAAAGTATGAAATAAATGTTTGTAGGGAGCTGGTTGTGGAACATTTCAAAGCCCAACCATGTGAAAGGGAAGATGCTTTTAATCTCCAGATGCCAAACCTAACTTGGACTCTGAAACTGCTCTAGAAATAACCACGAACCTCACTTTCTGGGAGAGGAACATCAAGTCTTGTAGCTGTTACCTGGTAAAGTAACACCATCTTGGTCTGGGCAGAGAAGAAAGGGTTGTGTCAGGTCAAGTTTGTCTCCTTAAGGCTCCCTGTTGGTGGCTGGTTGCTCTACTGTCAAAACACAGTTTGAGGGAGTGGGGGAGACAGCTCTTCCAATTTTTAGGGGTTCCAACAGCACTTTTTTCCTTGAAAGTATTTTGTCCTCGATTTCTCTGTGAAAAGCCCACACAGACATCATAGGATGCTTAAATGTATCAAGCTTTAAAAGCATGAGGAAAAAAAGTGTTTTGTTGGATTACGTGGTCAGTGATTGCTCAAAATATTTCAAAAACAAATGTTGGAAGACTAGGCAAGGCATTACATCAAATGAAACAGTTTGGAATGAACGAATTAACATACCTAAACAGCTTTATTCCCACTTCTTTTTGTTTACCTCTCTTCTGCTTTATATGAGGTCTGTAATGTCCGATTTCGGCCTGCGGTGGGGTGTTACAGGTGTCGATTTGGTGAAGTTAAACAGAGGCAACACAGTCCTGTGTTCATCCTGTAGCAGCGGATCTGTGCTCACTGAACTGCACATGTCCATAGCAGAGGGATCTGCTTTCTGCTCTGAATTACAAGGGTTGCTTTGGTGAGGTTTTATAGCCATTTTGGACAGGTTGGCGTGATGACTCTGTTGTGCGGTGTGGATTTTTTTTCTTTTAACAGTGATCTCCAAAGAGATTATTTTTAATGAATGTGTCCCTTTTTTCTTACTCAGAGCATAAAAATGGCTCGAGGGCTCATATTCTTTCCCTGTCTCCCTTGCTGGCCTCTCCTCAAACAACAAAAGAAAGGCATCTTTCTTTTTTAACTTGAGGTTAGCAACTATGTCAGTTTTTGGGATTTGGCAATTTTCTCAGTGGGGTGAGTGCGTTTTTGGTTTTGTTTTTTTTTTTTTTTTAAATCTGGAGATTTTTTGGGGTCGGGATTTTATTGTGGAGAGGGGTCTGTGGATCTTGGGTCTCACTGCACTTGTGTGAACTCTTAACACCTTAATTGAAGGGGTGGAGATGCTGAATCAGTAACAAAGACCTCCTTTATCCAAAATGTTAATCAATCATTGACGTTAAATAAGTGTGAACAAAACCAAGCAAAAAAAAGCCCCACCCTAAACAAGTTTTGTGTAAGTCCCCCTCCCATTCAGCTGCTCATCTTTGGTCAGGTTAACATTAGAAATTCTTTTGGGGATGTATTTTGTGCGTGTGTACTTGATTTTTGCAATGTTTGATAAAAGTTCCGTTTCTGACTTCCCAGTGTGGTTTTCCCAGTACAGATTATTTAGCTCATAGATGTAGTAAAGATGTTCTGGGAGAAATTGTGATCTGCTCTGGTGTGAGGGTGTAGCTGGACTATGTGAGCACCTTTTTGTAGGCTAGGGGCTTTTTGTTGTTTGTTTTGTGGAGGTGTTTTGCTTTCCTCTCTTGTGATACAGTTAATTTGTTTATTGGTCAACACAGTCTTCTAAGCTAGTCAGGACCTGAATTTTAATGTGAAAGAAAATACATAATTCCTCTTCGTACAACCTGAAACTTTGTGGGGCTCTTCTGTATGTTACGAGTACAAAGGGTGTGGACTCTTTCTTCCCTTTGCTTCCCCTCCTCCTTCCCCCCCATCCTGCATTTCATCTTTACAGTTCACGTGCTTGGATTGTCTTCAGATGGGGTTAGTCCACAGCCAGAGAAACTACATTTGTCACTAAACATCCAAATATAGAAACTAAGGCAACTATAAGCCACAAGGCTAAAATGTTCATATGCAGCTTTTCTGAGCAGTTTATATGTTAGAGGTGGGTAAGAATGAAGTACTTTGATCCAGATATTTAGCTAGACAAAGGCTTGCTACTCTGTAACACGTTGACTTCCACCTATTTCTACATGTTTCTTTCTAGATCTTGTTTTTTCCTTCTGAATTCCTGACGTGCTGTGTCGATTCTCTTGCCTTTCAGTCTGTGCCTACTGCTTAGGAATTTTGTTGATCTTTTATAAATTCAATAGGAAAAAAATCAAAACCCAAACAACAACAACTTTATCCTGTGGAGTAGTTTCTACTCAAATGAGTATTCAAACTAAACCTGTCTTAAATATGAGTTGTGCTGTCTTGAAGGGCTTCATCTCTTCTGCTTCCTAGAAGTTTACCATAATTTCTTCAGAGCAATGCAGGCAGCCTTCATAAAATCCTTCTCACTAGTTTGCTTGGCCTTGGACTTCACAGAAATCTCCGTGCCTTGCTAAGTTCTGTGCTCTGTTTACATAGATACGAAGTCCTTTAACCCAGCGAGTTTTGCTGTGGGCTTGGATTTCCTGCTTACAAGCTCTGCTGGAGTCCCTCTAGTCTTCCTGCTGGCAAAGTCAAGGTGTTAACTCAGGTTTTCAGAGCAGTTTGTGAATGGAAGCAGATTTCATTGCTGAGGTTTGTCCAAGCTCTGCTCTGCCAATTGAATTTAAAATACCCCGACTTGTCTGTTACATTTTTTTTGTTTTGAACGTTTAGTAATTCTGGAGCTTGATCTCCTTTCTGGTAGGGACTATACAAGCCCAGAAGAGTAGGAACCTTATTCATCATTAGGAATTCCTGATAATCTTGAAGAACTTGAACAAACAAAAAAAAATTATCTGCTGGGAGATTTCTGAAGGGTTACCTTTAACACCACTCAGGCTCACAAACACCTCTTAGCAACGATAGGTGACATTTCGTTGTGATGAGTCCAAGCAAACTGTTCCAATGGCGACTTTTAATTTGTATTTTTGATGAAGCAGGAGTTGTACTTTGTGGCTGAACCCTCACCTGGAGGCCTAGCTGCCCTCTATTACTGTGCCTGTGAGCATTTAAGAGTTGGCTTGTGAGGAGTCCCTGGTGTTTGCCCGTTTTGACTCCACACACCCCTCTGTGTGTGCTGGTGCTGCTACTGGAAAAGGTGGATACTGAGACAGATCAAGGAGCAGATCTGGATTAGAAGTAGCTTGGCAAAAAAGAAAAAAAATGCTTTTACTTAGCCTACATCATTTTGCCAAACTGGTTCAGTGTTTGGCCACACAAACAGTTGTATGAGCACATCAGACAGTGTGGTGCAGGGGTGGAAGTAAATATTGGTAGCAGCAGTTCTTTAAGCTGGCTTTGCTGCCAAAAGGGCTGCTCATCTAACTATACTATTAAGAGTCTGCTAAACTTGCTAAATATTTTTTTACACCTGTTTGTTTCAGCTTCCCTTGCCTGAAAACAGTTCCTTCAGCTTACCTTGTTCTTTTTGCCAAAAGTCATCTCTGAACATACATGCAGGGTATCTAAAGAAAAACCTTCCTTAAGAAGCTTCAAGCAGGGCAAATAGAAGAGTGTGGTGGTTTAGCTATGGAAAAGTTTCTGCTGTGTCAAGTCTGCCTGATGATACAGAACATGCACTGTAAATTGACGATAGACTATTTAGTGTGGTTGCAATTAAGCAGTGAAACTCATGCTGTGAGAATCATCAGGAGCAAGAATTCAACAAGAGTTAAAAAGCGTCAGATGTCTGTAGGAATATGAAGAATATTCAATTATTGTAATCAGTGACAGTAGAAATTTTGGAAGAGGTATTAAGCCTGTGGTCTAAACCTTGTTTTTTATTCTGCTTTAACAGATGTGCTTCTATATTGGGAAAGAGAGGGAGGGAATAGCTTGTTGTGCCTGGGTTTGCTGCAGGGTTCTCACACACTTCTCTGGAAACTTGGTTGAGACCAGTGTGTGAGATGTGCCTTTCAACTGCACAGGCTTCTGATTGGATCCCCCTGAACTGAAATCTGGTCCAAGCCACCAAACTCTGGGTATCACAAAGCAAACTGCTGCTACCCAAGTTTTTACATTTGCTTTACTCCTCTTTCTGGGTTTGTTCTTACCTGCTCTTTGGCAGAGTTGGATCTGAGTGCTCTGGTTTTGATCTACTTTGACAACACTATTGAATTTATTTTAAAGGCTCTTATGAAATTGCTGTTTACTGTATTTGAAGAATGAATGTTATCTATTTAGAACAGATAGACATGCTCCAAGATTATTTTTTTTAGACAGAGTTAAAAGGGGAGGTGAAATTTTCCTTGTTTGGCCTCTGAAAAGCAGCTTGTGGAATAGGAAAAGGAGATGAACAGTGGACTGTAAGGTGGTTGGCCTGTTTGATTTTTAAACCCAGGCAGAATCAGTGAAATCCTTTTCAAGGAAGAAATCTGGAAAGTATTCTTTACCAGAGACGTGATTTCTTTCAGCAAAACAGGGCTGAGAGGTGGTAGAGCAATGTCCTCTGAGAGCTCACTGAAAACTGGGTGCTGTAGTCTTGAAAACAAAGCTGGTTTTAAGTGCTCCTTAGTGGTACAGTCTATGACAAAAAGAGTGCATGATATACACAATAATTTAGTTGCATGTGGAATTGAGGGAGAGTTTGCTGATTTGTGTGTTGAGTTGAGAGCAGTTGTTACTCAAGCACAGATACCCACACAGCTGCCTGTTCAACTTAGAATCACAGAACCATAGAATGGATTGGGTTGGAAAAGACCTCCGAGATCATCAAGTCCAACCCTTGGTCCAACTCCAGTCCCTTTACCAGATCATGGCACTCAGTGCCACGGCCAATCTCAGTTTCAAGACCTCTAGGGATGGGGAATCCACCCCCTCTCTGGGCAGCCCATTCCAATGCCTGAGCACTCTCTCTGGAAAGAACTTTTTTCTGATCTCCCACTTAATTTCCCCTGGCAGAGCTTGAGCCCCTGCCCCCTTGTCCTATTGTTGAGTGCCTGGGAGAAGAGACCAACCCCCACCTGGCTAAAACTTCCCTTCCAGCATTCGCAGTTACTCTGGGCTGGTTGTCTCATTCTCGTGGCTCTTTGGCCTCTTAAGAAAGCACTGTGGTTTTGCTCCTCAGCTTTCTGCTGGGGCTGCCTGTGTAGCAGCAGAGCTTTAAATCACTGACCCATCTTGTCACCGGATGGTCTCCGTGTGCCTGTTGTTGTCCTCTGTGCCTTCTGAACAAAGGGTGCAGATATCTGTTTTACCTTATCAGCAGGATGGCTGGGGCCCATGGGCTCTTTTAAAACCAGGTTAGCTTGGATTTGGTGACGAACTTGAGAACAGAGCCTGTGATCTATCTACTCGACCATGTTATTTACGCTCTACAAATTGCTTTAAATCTGTGAGTCTGCTTGTGTATGTTGTGTCAAGCTCTTTGCCACCTTTGCAGTGGGTATAGAGTTGTGAAGACCTTAACAAAAATGCTGGTTTAGTGGTTCACTGATGAAAGCATTGGGAAGGAGCAGCAGCAGACCATTTTTCAGGTGGCTCAGAGCTCTGCTTTCTGCATTTTGCTGAACTGACTTCTTTGGGTGTCTTGATATCACTGTTGCACTGCCTGTGAAATGGCAGTATTTTATCTATGTACCAATCTCGATTTGTTTGAGGATTGATTAGAAATGTATTTGCAGTGTAATATGAAACCAAGCTGTGGCCTGCTGAGGTGAACAGCCACAGCTTCAGCAGTGAGAGCTGTTACAATGGAGAGTTTAGGCAGTCCTATGTGTGGAGAAACTCCTTAGAACTTCTTCCAGTGGAATGGAAGTTTTCCTCCACATTTCATATTTATGTGAGAGAAAGGAGTAAAGAACTTCAGGCTGGAATGACTTGACAGCTTGTTAGCAAGAAAACACTTTCTTCCATCTCTTAAAAAATAATATGCATATGTATATATATATATATTAACCTTCTTGTGGTTGGGGGTAGAAGGTTGAACTGTCAGGCAAATAGCCACCATCCAGCAGAAATGCCTCTGAATGCTCTTGTGAAAGCCAGCTTTGATTTGACAGTTATGAGTCTTTGAAAATAGCGCTCTGTTTATACAGCACAGTAAATACTTTGAAGTGCTTTAGGCTTTGCTGTACATGCGTGGCTAACTAGAAGAATATTAAATGCGTACATCTCGTGTTGAGTGAGGGAGGATCCCACAGCAATTGGAATTGCATGCTCCTCGTACTTTTTTAAGATCGTGTCAAAGCAGTAGATTTGATAATAGACCTGATTATACAATTGCTTAATTTCTTGTCAAAATAACATTTTTACACGCAGTGTTCTGAGATCTTTGAGGTGACCTCATGTTATTTATCAAATGTCAGTTTTTCATCCCAGCAGCTTTGATACAATCATGTAGCATCGTGGAGTACTGTGTACATGCAGTCTTTGCTTGCTGGAGTTCTTTGAAGTGCCTTACTACTTAGAAGAGTCATTTCTGTGTGGAAGATCCTACATTTAACAACAAGGAAACCAGGGTGGAAGTGCCGTACTGTGTCTCTAAAGGTCGTGCTGCACCTCACATGCCTAATGTGGGTCTAAAAGCAAAGAAATGAGAGGTTCAGTGCACAAGCAACACTTACCCACTGACACACATCTCACCCAGCAGTAACCTGCCAGGAATACGTAACCCTCCAACTCTGCCCCCATGGGAATGGCAGCTTTGTGGTGCTGAGCAACCCAGGTGCTAGAGAGCAGCAGGAGGGCTCGTGTGAAGGAGAAGAGCAGAGGGATGGCTGGTGGTGACAGTCCTGAAGGAGAACAGGTCATAGAATCATAGAATGGACTAGGTTGGAAAAGACCTCCGAGATCATCAAGTCCAACCCTTGGTCCAACTCCAGTCCCTTTACCAGATCGTGGCACTCAGTGCCACGGCCAATCTCAGTTTAAAAGCCTCCAGGGATGGGGAATCCACCCCCTCTCTGGGCAGCCCATTCCAATGTCTGATTACTCTCTCTGGAAAGAATTTGTTTCTGATCTCCAACTTCAATTTCCCCTGGCAGAGCTTGAGCCCGTGCTCCCTTGTCCTATTGCTGAGTGCCTGGGTCTGACAGGCAGTGCCGGAAGGTAGTGATGCTCAGGGGAGCCTTAAAAACCTGCTCATGTGGGATGAGAGAGACCAGATACCTCTAAAGGTGAAGGTTCAAATGAAAGCCGGTGTATGGGTCGCCCCCAGCTTTTCCAGTGGGCATCCTGTGTTATGTCTCCCAGCAGCATACCCAGGGCATTACTGCTTGTTGTGGCACTGGGTTTTCCTCAGAGGAGCTCTGTCCTGTACTGACCCATCCCAGCCTCACTTAGCTTATGAAAACTGACAACACTGCAGCCCAAGGAGTTATGCCTGAGGATTGCTTCTTATCTTTCTTTCTGAAAGCCTGGTGAAGGTATGCCAAGAAGAAAAGGAAAAGCACTTTATTTTCCTGTGCTGAATTGATAGGTGACTTGTTTCTCCCAAGCCTTCTGCTTAAGCAGTGTGGCATTCCTCCTTGTTGAAGAACAAACTTTGTCTCCTCGATCCTGTCTTCCCATCCATTATTTCAGCATATTTTCCCCTCACTCCCTTCCTACAGATTAGTTTGTAGAGAATGGGCTGCTGGCAAGCTTGATACAGGTGTCTTTTACCCCTGGTTGTTCATGCTGATACCCCTATTTAAATTTTTGAAAAAGAAACCCAGATAAGTAAGGGGGAAGATACTGCCTCTGTCTCTGAACACATTGCCTAAGTCCTGAAAAGTGGATGAAATTTTGACAGAAGCCAAAGCAATGAAAGCAGCCCGTGGAAAACTCTTAGCATTGTCCAGTGGACTCCTGCATGCAATGCTGACTGATGCTGGGACTGTTAACTGCTAACATGTTGTATAAAGCTCCAGAAGCCTCTCATACATTAGGGAAATACTGTTAAAACATTTCTTGAAAAACCCCTTATTGCTCGAGCTTTTGGTATTTATCAGTGTTAACAATAGCAGGAACTGTGTGGCAGACAGGCTGCTGCTGAGGCAAGTGACGCTCCACAGAAGGTGCTTAAAACTCCAGTTGTAAAGTACATAGACTGCTCCCAGCACTGCTAACAGAGGTGGTGCTGGCAGCTGTGCAGGAGCATTCTGAAGCTGAGCTGAGGTCAGCAGGATGTTGTGATGCGCTGTGGGGTGTGTGACAGTGTCCTCAACGCCCTGGCAGCAGCCAGGCTGACCTGCACCTCCAAATGCCACTGCTGCTGGAGAGACTGAGATGGCATGAACACCAAGGGGAAACATTCAGAACATTCCTGTGCTGAAGTTGTAGCTTAGGCTTTGAGGGGTTTTCTTAAGGCTTTTTCTTTTGGCATTTCCTCCCAGACTGATTTCTGGAACTGTGTCAGAATCTGCCAAGAGCTTGTTCTAGTCCCAGGTGGACCAAGTAGTTCAAGTGTTTTTTATGTAACAGCAGCTGGGAAATTGAAAGTCTCTTCGTATCTCTCTGTGTACACCTTGAATCTGCTCACCAGCATCCATAAGCATCTGTCTCCTCCATTACTTTGGGGAAGGAGTCATACAGAGTCAGAAGGTGTCTAGGACAGTCATTCATCCCCACTGGATGAATAATACACTGAAGTGTTGTTAGATGCACTGAAAAAAAACGTTTAATGGACATGTAGTTGTCTGTTGGACAAAAGGTGTTAGTGTTACAACTCTCAAAAACAATGCTTATGAGATTAGTGGGCAATGTGTCTGTTGCAAAAGACTATTTTAGAATGATTTTAAGTACCTAAAAAGACTAATTACTTATACAGTAATACTAATTACTTATGCATCATGGCTACTGTTGGTTATTCATGTGCTTGTCAGAAGGAAGAAGGAAGAGAACAGTTGCTAGAGATACCATTTTCTGAGAGAAGGGAATGGTTATATGAGAAAAGTTGTGAAATGATTCTCTGAGCCTTTGGGTTTGTATTGTGCTCTGTCAGTGATTGTCTTAACTGCACATTTTAAGGGTGGAGAGCAAAAGGTTGAACTTTCTGTGGCCATTGCTGTTCTGAATGAACTTCAGGAGAGATTGATTCTTTGGGAAATGTCCATGTGTGGTGATAGGAGTTGAGGGAAATCTATGGGAGTAACGGTCTCTGTACTGTCTGCTGAGATATGGGCAGGCACAGGTAGGCTCAGCAGAGCTGCACTGTATGACCACACTTACTTTTTTTTGCACAGGGGTAATTAAGTATATTCTTACAGTTTCTAGGAGGCTTTCACTGTGGTCCTAAATTCTTATATTAAGTTAAGCAAGTCAAAGGAACTTCTCTCCCATGTAATGGCATAGAATCTTCCATGCCCTTTCCCTGTCAATGTGTTTGTAGGTCTTCAAGGTGCTAATTTTGTGAGCCTGTCTTTGCTCAGCCCCTTTCTCTGCACTTCAGGGCTGGAGATATTGTAGGCAATAACCTGCTCATTCCGAGTTCAACAGGAAGGTGTGTACTCACCATGTGTACAGGAGGTGTTTTCTCTGTGGAGGTGGCAATGCTGCTGTGTGGAGATTGTGTAGTCCCCACATTCGTGTAGTAAAATAAGTTTAGGTGACAGGTTCTTGATTATTCTATTGATCGAAAGTCATTTTCAGGGCGAGACTGTGAGCAGAGAGGTAATACTGTGCAGACTTTGGATTAGCAGTGATTTCTCTGATGTGGGTAAGTGGAATTCTTTGTGAAACTGAAGATTTTGTGTATGCCATCACTTTTTATTGCCAAGAGGTAAACATATGGAAGTCCATACTGTTGCAGTATAAGTTAGAACCATCTAGAAATTGATGACTAGCCATGAGTTGCTATCTAATCACAGAATCATAGAATCGATTGGGTTGGAAAAGACCTCTGAGATCAGCTTAGATAGACAAGTTATCTCTTGACATTTAGAAAATAAGTTATAAATAAGGGGGATTTGTGACTTACTATGGAATGATAGAACATGGTATTTTCTGCTCTTTGAGGCAGAATATTGTCCGTGTGCCATATGAGGTGCCCCTGGTACAAGTGGCCATTGCCTTTCTGGTAGAAGGTCCATGTCAGCATGTCAGCTGACAGTCTGATCATCTGTGTAGTTTAGTTAAGGGGTGATCTGCAAATACTGCAATGGAAAGAGCCATGACAGCAGGTAGTCAGATGATGACAGAGAAGAGTTGTATGGTGTCAGATGGCATGTGAATTTATGTTCCCATGTGACACTGTGTCTTTAGCTCCAGCAATTCTTTAGGTACCCCATGTATTTTCTGCCCTTGTTTAAGAAGAAGGGCAGAGGTACCTGACAGGAGATGGATGCAAGTGTATTTCAACAAGTGTAAGTCTATCCATGCCTGTGGCATCAGTCACTGCTGCTTCCTTTGTGCCAGTGAGCATGTGGCCACCTGGCTGGATGAAACATCAAAGTTGTTTCCTGAAAACTATTCCTATCTTATCTAGAACTAGTTTTCAGCTGGGTCACAAGGGCTAGCTATGGCTGGGAGGGATGGAGCTGGGAGGGATGGAGCTGCATAGTTTTAACCTGATTGAAGTTGCTTTCGTGGGTCCAGCACGCAGCTGGTGTACAGGAGGTTAGGGTTGCATTTTTGACAGACCTGTTTGCGTGCTGGTGGGTCCAATCCAAACTGTGTTCCAAACACATGCTTTATGCATTCCTGAGAAAGGATGAGGAGGACAGCTTTTGCTAAGAGGTAGAAGCAGATTTTACAGGAGTGTATTTAATAGCCCTTGGTAGGGAGCCATATCTAGAAATTGGGACTGGGTCAAGGGGTTGAAGAGTGTTCTGTGTCCTATCATATCCTCAAATGCCATGGGGAGATGTGTGGGGTGTAGAATACTCATGTCAATTTATCTATCTGCTTTTACATGATCTTAAGGTCCAACAGCTCAATAAAAGCATTGAATAACTCTTCCTGAGTCCTCCTTGTCTCCCAGTTGCGCTCCTTATCAATGAGGTGTGTAACCAAGTATTTCATTAAATGGCAGCTTATTAAAAAGTAACATGTGCAGTTCAGCTGCAAGTGTGTAAAATGAGCAAATGCTTAACAAAACTGGTAAGTGCAGTGCGTGATGGAAACCAGTGGTAGCTCTTGGGTGTAGTGGAGTCACCTTTCGCCAGTGCAGCTGTTCTCCCTCTTATGTGGTTGAATGAGGGTCGGAGAAATAGGATGTGCCCTTCCCTGTAAAATTGTGCTGAAGGAGCGCGTTGGCTGATTCACTGCCTTACCCCACCTCTCAGGTCACACAGGGAATCCTCTGGTAGATGCACATGCAGAGCTTTGCTTCCACGCTGTCAGGGTGAGTGGTTGCTCAAATACATCCTACTGCTGCTGATTTTGGTCCTTCCTAAAGCTGCTGCTCTTCCCAGAGCAGTCTCTTACTCCACTCACTCTCCTTCCTGGCCCACTCTGCTGTCACTGATACAATTCAGGGTGCAGGCTCAGCTTGCATTCAAAGTTATCATTTGTTTTCTGTAGCAGCAGGTCTCTAGCCTTTTTTCTTCTTCCGTGCTGACTGTGGGCTCTCACAATCCTCAGTCCAGCACAGGCAGTCTCAGAAAGGCCACGGGGAAAATCACAGCATGCTCTTTCTTGTACACAGAGAAAGGTTTCTTGCCTTTAATGCTTCATGTCACAGTAAGGCCATGAGTCTGATACTTTTATCTACTTGGTATGCCTTTATTTCATCTCTCCACATTCTCCTTCTCAAAGAGGGAGAAAAGACTGAAGTGAATCAGTGATACCTGCAGCTGTTCTACTCGAGCAGCCAGAATGCTGTACACCTCCAAGTACTTGACCACTTGTCACTATTAAGCTTCTGCAGTTAAAGGCATAAAGTACCAATAAACTAGTTTGGATGGGTTTTTTAACCTTTTTGCAGTACAGTAATATGGTGGCTGGGGGATGATTCACAAGTAGTTAACAGAAAGATAAACCAAGATATGCATTTACATCTTGTTGGTTACTCTGGTCTCTGCTTGTGTACATGCTCTCAGCCTTTTGCTCTCGAATTCACTGTGGAACAAACTGTCTTGTGCTGAGTGTGGACTAAGAACACACAAGTGACCATCTGAGATGGGGCACTAGGGAATGGCATTACATTGCAGGAACTGGGTGGCCTAAAGGATGGAGGATACCCCTCTTGCACACCTAAGCTGTAGTCTGTAAGGTGACCCTGCTCTGGTTCTTTGCCAGGTTGGGATTGAGTGTTTCAAGCAGTAGAGCTCTGGCCATTGTGATAGATTCTGTCTGTCCTGACAAGTGCTGGTGTTCACATGTTTTCCTCTTCAAGGGAAAAAGTGATTTCTGTCACTGCTTTGGTTGAGGTGTGTCAGTATTGGCACTGACATGACTTAGCCTGTATTGTTTCACTGGGTGGGGTGGGGGAAAGGGGAGAGGAGATATAGCTGGGTAATTGGATGCAGAGATGATTGTGCTACTGTGGTAGGTTTTACTGGATGAAGCAGCTTGTTGCGATAGCTGTTTGTTTCAGCTTCTGTCTGCAGGTGTGACTTGGCGAGATAAGGATAGTCTATCACGTTGATGATTTCATTGTTTGATTTGGCTGGACTGGGTGGAGAATGTAGCTGCATTGTTTGGGACCAGCTTTGTAGTTTGGTTTCGTGAAGTGGATTACATGGCAGTGCATTGCTACGTTATTAAGGTGAAGCTGCAGTAGATAATAGTTGGAGAATGTTGGAGGGAAGAGAATATGCACAGGGTTTCGCAATGCGTAACTAATTGAGCCTCCAGCTCCTGTGTTTCTGTTGGGAGGTCTGGTCAGCAGAATGGATTGGGATTACAGAGAAAACCTCTGGTAGTGATTTCAGTTTGCAGTTGTACTTTAACTGCAAGGCTGTCCATGCTGTGTAAATAGCAGAAAGTGCTCTGAGAGACCACGCTGGCCCTGACAGTGTGAGTGTTGTCTGGATTCATACTGTTCTTGAGCCCCTACAGTTTTCACAGTGCTGCTGCTTTTTTTATTGATCCCAAATTTACCATTAAGGTGTTCCTTAAAGTCTGTATTTCCTTGTTTTACCAAACTTTCAGTCACTTAAACTTGCTTTAATATCTGAGTGAACATTAATTGATGCAGAGTTGTCTGCATTACTGAAACTGTGGCTGAATGGTTCTTGGGCCATGGACTCTTTTGACCTTGTAGGAAATAACCACAGTACAAGGTAGGGCTAACCACTGTCTTGAGTAGACTTGCAGTATGTCTTACTTGGGAAGGGTTGTTCTTGGATTCCCTTCTCCCTGTAGTGTATATAATGATGTGCAGCAGGAGCTTCCAGAATGGTAGACAGTGCTACCTCCTTCTAAGACCTGTCTGGTTTTCCCCTCGATGTGACTGCCTGGCTTTACCTGATGCCTGAAGTTTTATTTAAACATTGTCTGGCTGTGGAGGAGGTTGTATATACAAAGCAGAGGGTTTTGGCAGGAGATGCTGGGCACATAGTGAGGGGAAGGTGAGCCTTTGAAGAGAGATGGGTGCAGAGAAGGGAAGGTGACATGTCCAGGCTTTGTGTCAGCTTCTCTAAGCACAGATGAGCTCATGGGAATCGAGCTGACTGAACTGTGGGAGTACTAAAGCAGGTTTGACCTATTTCCCCTCCATGGGCAGCACGGATCTTCAGATTCTTCCAGTCTGATGGTGGCTTTTTGGGTGCTGACAAATCTTAACAGTCTGAGCAGAGGCTTCCCCTTGTCAGTTGTTCAGAGCAGGTTTTGATTCCTCTGCTTCTGTGTGTGGATACATGGAAGGGGCACACAGCTTGGCTTTGGCTATGTCTTCTTGTAGGTGAAACTTTTTCTCTCTCTTCTTTTCCAGGTGATCATTTCTTGTGAGACAAGTGGTTTGCAACTCATGGCCTCTACAATGAGTACTGCTGTGTCGTGACACCAGTGGTCTTGGTAAGCTACTTGCTGGAAAGGCAAGGACCTATCATATCTCCACCAGTGCAGATCCATCTCTTTTGTCTCTGGAATTGAGGTTGGAAGTCATTTTAAGCCATCTAAATTTGAAGCTGCAGCCAAGTGGGGTGAGGCTACATTTTCACCTGTTCTCACCTCCTCCTTTGAGCTTGCAATGGCACTGATGTGGTTACATGATCAACCAGATCAGGGGGTAAATCCAGCTGAATAGGGATTTCTTTTGTTTCCCTTGGGTTAGTTCCCATTCAGATCTTTCCCTGATGTGGTCAGGAGAGAGGTGGTGAGAATGAGTAGCCAGTTGAACCATCCCTTTTCCCTGCAGCCGTGTCCTGGCATACCTTAAAGCAATCCTGAAAATACAGCCTTGAACGTAGCTTGCCAAAATGTCTTAAAGTGGTTTGACCATTCACTGTCAGTGACCCTACCTCTAATTTTAGAGCAATGATAAAGGCTTCGCTGTGGCAGGCAGACTCCAGCTGCAAAAATATATTTCTCTAGAGCTTTTTCATTATTGAACCCTCGATTCCCAGACATGCATATGTTAGAAGTGCATTGAGAAAAGTCTAGAGACATTCCATTTCACATTATAAAAGATGGTACATTCCCAGTGTGCAGGAATAAGAAGCAGCCGAGGAAGTTGAGCTGCTGTTGTTCCCCCAATGAATATACTGATGTATCCTTTATAGCTCTCTCTGGTAAGAAGAAATTTAAACTGAGATTGGAAAATACAGTTCCCTTGCAGGGTGCATCTCTTCTAATAGATGGAAGATATGTGTATATAGAATAATCAAAAAGTAGGGTTAGAAAATTGGAGGGTTTCCCCCTGCCCCTGGGTGAAGTACATGAAAGTTTGTTGATGTCAGAAATACTGTGTAACCAGTGTGATCCTGATTCTTCTCTTCATGTTTTCTCATTGCACTGTGCAAGACTGGGAGTCTGAGGCAATTCTCATCTTGTAATAAAAGGTAACATAATGCATAAATATCCAAATGGAAAAGCAGAGGCTGAGACAACTAGAATACTTAAGTTCATCATGCAGGCATCTATGTCCTCTCATAAGTGTCAAGGTCTGCTCCCTTTAATGCTGTTATGCCTTTTTTTGTTTTTGTTTTGTTTTGTTTTTTTCTTGGAACTCACTGTATTTTCAGTCACACCTTCACCTCAAGTGAGGATGCTGAAGTATCACTGAGTTCCACTGAATTTTACAGATTTACCAATCTCTTGAAAAGCGGAGTTGGATGGTGTTGATAATGTTTCAGTTTTGTTGTCAAAACAGACATTGGAGCCAAATTTGCATGCAAAGATGATGCAGTTTAGATATGTGTGAAAAGATTCTTTCTCATCTTTAATGTGTCTGTGTAGCACCAGCTCCAATTGCAGCATGATAATAATAACCATAGTGATAGGATAACTCCAATATTGCCCTCAAAACCAGTGGGATAACCAGCTAATAGTCCCAGAGAGGTTTGAGGGTTCTCTGGAGCGTGTGGCTCAGACTGGAGCTCATCTGATTATGCCTAGTGGGAGGTGTATAAAACGAGGCATTTATTGCAGAAACATTCCCCGCATTAATAGGTTTGTGCAGCACAGTGGAGGTGAGAACAGGGAGCAGGAGGACTTCTGGCTCATGAGGGAGGCATGTGGTAGAGAAGGGAATTTTTCGAGATGATGCAGAGCTTCATGGAACTGCTGCAGTGTGGATCACTACCATGTTAAAGTGCAGCAGGGCAAAGTCACTAAAATGTGTTATGACACAGCCTCCCAACTATATAAATCTGGGGAACTGGAAAACCGTGCTGCTCAGTACTACAAGTTGCTGAAAACTCTCCTTGGTCGGAGGTGGTCATAGAGTGCCTGTGTTTCTTAATCTTCTGGTATCAGCACATAAGAAAGCCAATTTTTGTTTCTGAAACGCAATTTGAACAGTAGTTTCTTCATAAAATTCAAGACATTCCCATTCTGGTAAGATTTAGTTTGTTTCATTTGATATGCACAGGAAGAAACTACTTCTTTGGTGCTGAGAAGGAATATCAGGAATATTTACATTTGAGTAATATTTAACTAGCAATGCTTAATACATTAACAATAAATCTTGGTTAGATTCTAAATTAAGCGGATTTGCATCTGAGTAGGTGAGATGAACAGGAGAGATTTTGTTGAAACATAAACAAGACAGAAATTTGTTCCAAAATTATTTAGCCCAAAGCATGTAAACAGTGATGTTCAATAGTTTCCTCCTCCAGAAACAGTTTTGGGTGCCTTATTGCCTGTGTCATGCATATTGTTTCTTAGAAAGAAGCTGAAAAAGTGCTTTTTTCTTTTTTTTGGTAGGTTTTTGTATTTTCAGCCTCAGTGGCCTGTAGAGTGTTCCTGAGCAAACTGGGATGGGCACTTATCTAGTGCTTTTTTTGGCCTTTCTAATAGATGTGATGAGTGACTAAGCCCTGGTGTTTTCAGACTAATGACACGTAGCTGGTAGCTTTACAGGTGGTCAGGAAGGTGTTTTATTTTATTTTTCTCCCATTGTGTAACCCTTAGCACATGTCATTGAGCATATGTCTTGGTATATTGGCCCAAGGAGACAAAAGATTTAAGCAAAGTTTATGTTCTTAAGAAATATCAGATTACAGCCATTCAAAAGGGAATTCTGGATAGCTAAGTCATGTTGGGGATTTGCAGTTTTGCCTTTCTACTGACTTACTGTGAGGTGTCTTTAAGCTGAGCACAGAGGCAGAACCAAAGTGTTCAGATACAAGGTGCTTCCCTGTTTTGTTGACTCCAGAATGATTTGCTCTGGATAAAGGGAAGATTGCCTCACTGCCTGTAAACTGAATGGCCAAGCAGGGCTGCCACTGGTCTGAAATACACATCCACCTGGATGCTCTTAGAATCATAGAATCATAGAATTCATTGGGCTGGAAAAGACCTCCAAGATCATAAAGTCCAACCCTTGGTCCAACTCCAGTCCCTTTACCAGATCATGGCACTCAGTGCCACGTCCAGTCTCAGTTTAAAAACCTCCAGGGATGGGGAATCCACCCCCTCTCTGGGCAGCCCATTCCAATGCCTGATTACTCTCTCTGGAAAGCATTTTTTCTGATCTCCAACTTCAATTTCCCCTGGCAGAGCTTGAGCCTGTGCCCCCTTGTCCTATTGCTGAGTGCCTGGGAGAAGAGACCAACCCCCACCTGGCTAGAACATCCCTTCAGGTAGTTATAGACACTGCTGAGGTCATGTCTGAGCCTCCTCTTCTCCAGGCTAAACACCCCCAGCTCCCTCAGCCTCTCCCCATAGGACTTATGCTCCAGTCCCTTCTCCAGCCTCATTGCTTTTCTCTGGACCCGCTCCAGCACCTCAATATCTTCTCATGTGTCTTCTGGGAAACAGGGGTAGAGTTGCCATGTACTGCCTCACACCAGACACATCTGCTTGGGAAGTTCCTCACTGGTTTTCTGTTCTCTCCTTGTGGGATGGGTTTGCAGTGTGCCCTGGAGATGCGAGACTTCCCCTGGGCAGCAGGAGGCACGCGTCTAGAGAATGCTGGAGCTGCAGGAGGGAAGTGCCCAGTGCAAAACCAGCGAGGAGCAAAGAGAAAAAAGGCAAGCAGACAGCCAGCACTGAGAGGAGCGGGTGGCAGGAAGCGCTTCGACGCTGCCTCTGGCAGCACGTTCCCCAGGAAAACTTGACGAGAGCCCATCTGCGTGTGTGTGAGACTGTGAGCTCAGGATTTCTGTCAATGCATTCCAGTAACCCCAAAGTGAGGAACTCCCCGTCAGGCAACACACAGAGGTAAGGAGAAGAGCCTGCAGTCAGCTGCTCTGGGCTGGTGCATGTTGCCATCCCTGCTCTGCTGCTGGATTAGCCCAAGGACTGGTGCAGTGTGCTCCGCTGTCCTCCTTTGTGCTCCCATCGGACCTGCCGAGTGCCTGAGCAGTGTGCTAAGTGCCTGAGCACAGTGCTTATGGATCTCCACATTTGCAAGGCTCAGGATGAGCTGAAAGCTGTGGATTCTCCATTGCTTGTGCCCTCCTCCCTTCCCATCAGGTGCCTGAACAGGCTGTAGGAGAGTAAACATGCTGTTTCTATCTTGATTTTTTTTTCCTTTTCTCCTCTTCTAATTATCTATTTCCCAAGGGGTAGTTGGGCAGCAGAAGGTCTCTCTGCCTGTATTTTCACACAAATGCTTCCTCCATATTTTTGGCCTGAACAGCCTGGAGAATTGATCTGCTGAGCACTGAGATCCCCTGGGTCAGTCACCTGCCAGTGCAGCAGGTCAGCATCTCTCCTCCACTAATCTGGAAGGGGAGGAATATGGAAGTAGAGCAGTGTCCAGGGACTCAAAATGGTCTGATTGACAGCATCTTTAGATTTGATTATTTACTCCTAGAGGTCATCTGGAGCTCAGGAGTATTTCAGAGGGAATACTTCTGAGCCAGATGTCTGTCCTAAGGAGGAAACAGCTTGTTTGAGTCCCACAGTGAGGATGGTAGCAAGTGCTGCCTGTTGGAAGTGATAGTGGTGATGGGAAAACAATGCAGAAGATCCAGTAGCAATAGAGTAAGTGGAGGGTGAGGAGGAAGTGGTGGCTAATATGTCTGCAAAACCCAGAGGAGCAAAATATTTTTAGGATGCAATTTTGTGGATGGAAGAAGGAAAGAAAGACTCTGAACCTGCTTTGGCAAATTAAGGAACCTCCATCTGCCCCATTTTGCAGGAGTGTGCTTGGAGATGGTATCCTTCTCTTTCCTTATTCAGAGGCAGGTTGTAGCTGGTTTAATTGTTTTCACGGTCAGAGGTTTGTGTTTTCCTGGCAGCTCGCCCCAATGTATGACGAATGCTGCAGTAATGCTGGGTTTTCCTTGTGCTCCCTGTAGAACTGGATAGGGAGGTGCAAGGGAGGGGGTGGGGGTCTGCTCTGATCAGAGCTGCAGCGTGTAGCTGGGGTCCAGGAGAATGGTGAGGTGAACTTTATTGTGCCTTGTTTGTTTACTCTGAGCTTGTCTTGGTGTGAGGCGCTTCTCTGTGCACATAGAAACCGTTGTCTTTATTGACAGAAGCGCCAGAGGTGGGTCCTCATGTGACAGCAGTTTCTGGGATCTGGCAGGTCTGTGGTTTGCCCTGGTGCCTTCTTGAGCAATGAGATCCCATCTTGGATAATAACCCTTTCAGGGCATGTTCAAAAAAGCACCTGCATGACTCTAAGCTTGCAGGCATTTTTTATTTGTCAGCAATTGTCTTAGCTTGCAAGGTGACAGTGGTTGGTTCTGCTTCACTCTAATATGTTCCTACAGGGCTGAATTAATCAATGGTGTGATTTGTCACATTTATTTATTTTTTTCCCCCCCTCTGTCTCCTGTAGCCCCAAATCAAAGCAGGAGGTGATGGTCCGCCCCCCTACAGTGATGTCCCCGTCTGGCAACCCTCAGCTGGATTCCAAATTTTCCAACCAAGGCAAACAAGGGGGCTCCACCAGCCAATCCCAGCCCTCTCCCTGTGACCCCAAAAGTGGAGGTCACACCCCCAAAGTGCTCCCTGGCCCAGGTGGGAGCATGGGGCTGAAGAATGGGGCTGGAAATGGTGCCAAGGGGAAGGGGAAGAGAGAGAGGAGCATTTCAGCAGACTCTTTTGAACAGAGAGAAGCTGGGACTCCTAATGATGACCCTGAAATCAAAGGTATGCTTGCTAAGATTTGTGTGCAAGTGCAGGCAATTAGTCTGAATCCTCTGTGAGGTGGAGAAGTGCTATGCAAGTGTTAGCAAAACATTTATTTGTCTGGGGCTCTGCAAGTTCCCTCCAGTGAAGTCTAAAGGTGTGGAGAACAGGTGAAGAGAGCAGGTGAAAAGGAGAGGTTGCCGTAGCTGGCACTGGCAAATGTCTTGTTCATGCTCAGACCACAGCCCGGACTCTGGTGGGAAAGTTCCTTTGTAACTCTGAAACTGCCCCAGAGGATTTGAAACTACAAATGCAACCTATTGGTTTCCTTCTGGCCTTTGGCCTTTCAGGAACTGCTCTGTTGTAACGGGTTCTGAACAATCTGCAAGTCTGTTTTGTCAACACAGATACATAACCTGTAGTACCCTGGCTGGTAACACAAGCCAGAGAGTTGGGATTTCTGTTTCTGTTCCTGACTCCAGCATTGCCTCTATAAGGCAGTGCAAAACCAGACTAGATGTGCAGTTGTCCATGTTTCCTGTGTTGTCTCATTTGCTAAGTCACCTGGCTGAGGTGGGTGAAGGAAAAAAAAAGTGAAGTTTTGCAAGAGTTTTCTATTTGGATGCAGACATATTTATATTTGTTCATTTTAGTGTGTAGTTTTACTGCTTTTCTATGTGGCCATTAGAAGATTCACAGGGATTGGCTCTGGGAACTGCCCCTTGCCTTGAAAGGGACAAGATGAGGTTTCTCCCAGTGGTGCCTGAAGGCACCATGGCATTAGAGGAAAGATGCACTGTGTAATGGAATTGCCTTTAGTGTTGCCTGAGGAAGAAGCAGGAAATTTCAGAGGAGAAGAAGCACTGATCAGTTTCCAGAAATGGTTTCCAAAGAGCTCCCAAGGTAGTAATTCCTTTTTTTTCCCTTTTTTTCCTCTTCCAGACTGCAATTCTGCTGATCATGTGAAGTCCCAGGAGTCTCAGCACACACCACACTCCATGACTCCTTCAAATACTTCAGCCCCAAGGTCTTCCACACCTTCCCATGGTCTGACTGCCACTTTGGAGCCAGCAAGTGGGCAGAAGACTCCATCCAAAGTGGTTTACGTCTTTTCTACTGAGATGGCCAACAAGTAAGTAGGTAGATGCTTGAATGTCTTCAGGGAGCAGGAATTATATTTGTGCTCCATTTTAAGAGACTATCAAGGGCACTTTCTCTGTCAAGTAACAAAAAGTCATTACTTGTTTTGGGGTTGTTCACGGGGCTGTAGTGGAGAGTGTCCCTACTTTCTTTTCCTCTGAGAAATGATTGCTTACTCCTCTGAGGTATGGAGATTTTTGCTTTTTTCTGGCAAATGGTGGTAGATATTGTTTTGCAATCCAGTAGCAACCAGGATGGCCTAAACTGAGACGAACTCTGAATGCTGACAAGTTTGTAGATGTAAGCATTTTTCTTTTGCTACTCATCTGGAGTGAAATATGTGTGGTTAAGTCTTTCTCCCTTCTGCCAGCTGAAAGATAGAAGGGAGGCCAGTTAAGAAAAATTGATTCTTAGGTTCAACTGGATATGTGCATCTGCCTGTTTGTCTTTACAGGGCTGCAGAAGCTGTGCTGAAGGGACAGGTGGAAACCATTGTGTCCTTTCATATCCAGAACATCTCAAACAGCAAGGCGGAACGAAACACTGTACCCTTGGTAAGGAATACCTGCATGTGGGTGGTAAGGGGAAATGTGCTTGTGTGTGATTCAGAGAGATGAATGATTATTTGCACTCCAAAATAAATTTTAGGAAGCCAAACAGTTTTTGTTCAAACCTTCTGCATGTAAATGTCTTAGGTCATAAAAAGGAGAGTTTGAGTCTTGCAATATTTAGGTGGTATATTTCCAACCCATTGCTCATGCAGAGCTAGCACAGAAGAAAGGGGTTCCTGCAGTAATGCCTCGAGTGAAACAGGTTTCCCCATGGCCAAGAGGCTGTTCTATAATAGCTGCATGAAGGCTTCTCTTCCCTGCAAAGTTTGGGCTAGTGGGGTTGAGACTGGCCAATTATTGTTTGCACTGCTGCTTATGTGACAGGGCTGTAAGAAGAGCAAGTGATAACGTGTGGCTTTCTCTTGCAGAACCCCCAGATCACTGCACTTCGGACTGAACCCAAGCCCCTGCCACAGCCCCAGCCCCCTGCTGCCCAGGACCAGAACCCTCCCCAGAACACCAAAATGCAGCCGACTCCACCCGTGTCAGCGCCGGTATCCAAACCCACTGGCCCCCCATGTCCCATTGATCAGGACAGTCCCAGCGTGGAAAGCAAAGTGATGTCTGTGGGCAGCCCTGCCAACTCTACCCCGTTGCAGACAGAAGGATTTGGACAGAGTTCGACCCCCAATAACCGAGCGGTTAGCCCAGTTTCCCAAGGTAGCAATAGCTCTGCTGCAGACCCCAAAGGTCCTCCCCAGCAGGTGTCTGGTGGGGACCCATCCAGTTTGGGTGAGAATCCAGATGGACTGTCACAGGAGCAGCTGGAGCATCGAGAGCGCTCGTTGCAGACCCTGAGAGACATACAGCGCATGCTCTTTCCTGATGAGAAGGAGTTTGCTGGAGGGCAAAGTGGGGGTCCAACCCCAAATGCTGGAGTGCTGGATGGTCCCCAAAAGAAACCTGAAGGGCCGATACAGGCTATGATGGCTCAATCCCAAAGTTTAGGCAAAGGGTCAGGATCTCGGACAGATGGAGGGGCTCCATTTGGCCCTCAAGGACACAGGGACATGCCTTTTTCCCCGGATGAAATGGGGCCACCACCAATGAACTCCCAGTCAGGACCCATAGGCCCAGACCACCTGGACCATATGACTCCTGAGCAGGTGGCCTGGCTCAAGCTGCAACAGGAGTTTTACGAGGAGAAGAGGAGAAAGCAAGAGCAGGTGGTTGTGCAGCAGTGTTCACTGCAGGACATGATGGTCCACCAGCATGGACCTCGTGGGGTGGTCCGAGGTCCTCCCCCTCCCTACCAGATGACCCCTGGTGAGGGCTGGGGACCTGGGGGTCCAGAGCACTTCCCTGAAGGCATGAACATGTCTCATTCTCTGCCCCCCAGGGGCATGGCCCCTCATCCCAATGTGCCCGGGAGCCAGATGCGCCTGCCTGGTTTTGCAGGAATGATGAACCCTGAGATGGAGGGCCCCAGTGTCCCGAATCCTGCCTCACGGCCTGGGCTTTCAGGAGTTAGTTGGCCAGATGATGTGCCAAAAATCCCAGATGGCCGAAGCTTCCCTCCTGGCCAGGGTGTCTTCAGTGGCCCTGGCCGAGGGGAGCGGTTTCCAAATCCACAGGGCCTGCCCGAAGAGCTCTACCAGCAGCAGCTGGCTGAGAAACAGATGGGCCTTCCTCCTGGCTTGAACATGGAAGGCATCAGGCCTGGCATGGAGATAAACAGAATGATGCCCTCCCAGAGACACATGGAGCCTGGGAACAACCCCATCTTCCCTCGCATGCCAGTAGAAGGACCGATGAGTCCTTCCAGGGGGGACTTTCCCAAAGGAATACCCCCACAAATGGCATCTAGCCGGGAGCTGGAGTTTGGGATGGGCCCTGGCAGCATGAAGGGGGACATGGGCATGAATGTCAGCATGGGCTCCAACCCATCCCTGGTCCCTCAGAAACTGAGGGAGGCAGGAGTCGGGCCAGAAGAGATGATGAAACTGCGCCCTGGTGTCTCGGAGATGCTCTCCTCTCAGCAGAAAATGGTGCCGCTGCCGTTTGGGGAGCACCCACAGCAGGAGTATGGCATGGGTCCTAGGCCTTTCCTACCCATGTCTCAGGGCCCAGGAGTTGGTCTCCGGAATCTCAGAGAACAGATTGGACCTGACCAAAGGACTAACAACCGACTCAGCCACATGCCACCACTACCTCTCAATCCCACCAGTAACCCCAATAGCCTCAACACTGCTCCCCCTGCGCAGCGCAGCCTCGGCCGCAAGCCCTTGGATATCTCCGCAGCTGGTCAGGTGCATTCACCAGGAATCAACCCCTTGAAATCCCCCACAATGCGCCAGGTCCAGTCTCCCATGATGGGGTCTCCCTCGGGGAACCTCAAGTCCCCCCAGACGCCCTCCCAGCTGGCAGGAATGCTCGCTGGTCCCACTGCCGCAGCTGCTGCTGCCTCCATTAAGTCCCCCCCTGTCTTGGGGTCTGCTGCTGCTTCCCCTGTCCACCTCAAGTCTCCGTCTCTCCCCGCACCTTCTCCTGGATGGACTTCATCTCCAAAGCCTCCTTTGCAGAGCCCTGGGATACCCCCAAACCACAAGGCGTCTCTGACCATGTCCTCTCCAGCCATGATGGGGAATGTGGAGTCGGGTGAGTGCTGCCTCTGGTAGCTGGATTTGGTGCTTTGGTTTGTGCTGGGTCATTCAACAAATGCAGCGAGGGAAGGAGAAGGGTTCTCTCAGCAGGGCAGAGGCTGGATGGGCATTTGCCTGTTAGAGGGTATGGTGGGGGGCTATGTGAGTGGAGGGCAAGGGCTTTTCCTCCTGTTGTGTTCGTGGGTGTGTACTGAGCCTCCCATGGGTCAAGCTGAGGGCTGATAACTCAGAGGACATAAAAGCAAGAGGGGTGGGGTCAAGAGGTGTGAAAAGATGTAGAGGGTTGATGGGAGAAAGTCCTTGGAGGAAGGATGTTCTGCTGTAGGTCATGGTCGTAGCTTCATAGCTTTGTGAAGATCCTGCTTATGTTACGGAAACTCTGTGAGATAAAAGGCTCCTACAAAGACATGCTGAGCAGAGTTAGCCAGCCCTGTATCTAGGTATGGTTCAGGTATGGTTGGTGCTTTCTAGGTTTACACAGGAAGTCATGCTTCAGTTTCTCAGGCTTCAAACACTTTGGAGCAATCTAACCACCGATGTGCACAGCATTCAATAGTGTGCTGAGCTGTGCCATGCCTGGGACCTTGGGCTCCAGGTGCCTCTGTCCTCACCTTCCTGGAGCTAACCCTGCAGCACACTCACCCCTCTGTTCACTCTTCCACAGCCCTGGTTGGCCTTCCCAGCCGGGAAGTTCTGGCTGGGAGAGCCAGAGGAGCCCTTTGCCCACGTTGCCCTCTAGTGCTGCTGCGGGTAATGGCGCGGCGGCGGCCAGCACCGGGATTGGGATATACCGATGGCAAGGGTAACTACGGGATTGCAGGCTGGATCTGTGCTCAGGAGGGCAGCCTGTATGTTGGTGTCCGTCGTGAGCCCAGCTGCCTACAAGTCAAAACTCAGTGCTTTAGTCTGTGCCTTACATAGTGCCTTGTGGGTCCCTTCCAACTCAGAATAATCTGTGAAATCTGTGTGAAGTGTTGCTTAATGAATGCTTTCATATGCAGCTCTTCCAAAGCATGAGTGTTTTGGCATTGCAGAATTTTTATATTCTCTATTCTCCTTTCCTTTTTCGGTTGCGGAAGGGCTGAGGAACGTGCAGTGAATTTTCAGCGAGAGTACAACTTCAGTATAACATCTTTCCTTCATATTGGTCTGGGTTTTGTGGAATTCATCAGTGCAGTTACTTCTAGTTTTGGGAGAGCAAAGGGTGAAATTAAGATAATAGGTGCAGAGAATGCTTCTTTAACTTGAATAAGCAGCTAATATGTATATATGAAATACATAATGAAACATAGGGAGTTGTAGCTCCTCATGCAGTTTGTCAGAAAAGTGCTTGTGTGTCTCAGCATAATATCTGCTGCAGCTTTCCTTCTGCTGCCTGTGTCTTTTGTGCTTGCTTGATGCCTCCTAAAGAAAAAGGGCAAGAAGTTGCAGTTGACATTTGGTGGATGCAGGAACAACTAATTATAGATTTTGATTTTTATGGCTAACCCTGGGATTTAAGTCTGTCTTTGGTGTATGGAAATTGAATAGTAAGATTTTTCAGACTGAACTGGTAATTCTTCATGTGGATTTGTGGAGGCTCAAGATAGTTTCAGTAGATGTGTTTTCCAGTAGGATAACAGATGTTAACCAACTTGAAAGCGGCCTTATTCTTCTGATTACCTTTTACAAGCCTTGACTTACATTAGTCATGGTAGTCTTGTAGTAAAAAAGATCTCCAATTTTTGAGATTTCTAGGGGTAAAGAGTTGGATTTAAGTGAAACAGTAAGAAGGAGGAAAAATTTTCTTTTCTTTCCTTTTCCTTTTTTCCCAAGGTGGTCCACCTCCTTCCACAGTAAGCCAGTCTGCTCCTGTGACTCTCCCTGGAAATCTTCCCTCTAGTAGTCCTTACACAATGCCTCCAGAGCCAACCCTCTCCCAGAATCCTCTGTCCATTATGATGTCCAGGATGTCCAAATTTGCCATGCCGAGCTCTACACCACTCTATCATGATGCCATCAAAACTGTGGCCAGCTCGGATGATGACTCCCCTCCAGCACGCTCCCCAAACTTGCCACCTATGAACAGTGTACCAGGTAAGAAAATCAAAGAAACATAAGCACAAGCTATCTGGCAGTACAGTGAGGATGATTTTTATAGAAGCTTCATCAAATGAAGGTGGTGAGAGGGAATAAACTTGAGGAATATATAGCCATGGGTTGTTTTTGAGGAAGGCAGTTGCAGTTCCCTGAAATGCAGAGACAGAAATTCTCCTTGCAACTGTTTTGTTGGTTTTTTTTTTTTCTGTCCAGAAAGTGTCTGATCTGGAAAACTGTTATGTATTGGGGAGATTTCCACTCATGCAGACTGGAATTAGTTGTGTGAGTGAAGGCTGCTCATGGGAATAAGGGTCAGACTCTTATCCAGAGGATACCATACCTCTTAAGGCACTGTCATAGAAGCTTCACTGTTTTTTTGGGGTGTTGGTTTGTTTGGAGTTTTTTTTGACACTGAATCATCAGGTCTATTCCTGGTCTTTGTGGATTGCCTTTTTAATGGAAGAGAGTGTCAGAGCACTTTCTGAAAACATACATCTTCTCATATAGGGGATGTGTAATGGCAGTGACCTCAGCCAGGACTGAGGGGAACTGTCCAG
Organism: Pithys albifrons albifrons; assembly: GCF_047495875.1. Classification (NCBI taxonomy): domain Eukaryota; kingdom Metazoa; phylum Chordata; class Aves; order Passeriformes; family Thamnophilidae; genus Pithys; species Pithys albifrons. The sequence continues at coordinate 112,524,140 of NC_092458.1, read as the reverse complement.
GTCCCTGCCTGAAAGAGTTGATGGAAAAGTAAAATAAAACATTGCCCTTCTGGACTGTCTTGTGGGTGAGCATGTTTATATGAGAAATCTGATCCCTGCTGATGGCTTAACATTCAGGGGTACATATTTAATACAAAAGTAGGCTGTAGCCCCTCCACTCAATGGAATTAACAGTTCAAAGAAGGAATGAGTGGATGTTTCATGAGGGTGGCAATTGGTAATGAGTTCTTGCTGAGTTTACCTGTAGCTTTGCCGTGTGTTTCACGCAGTAATGATCAGAGTGGCTAAGTATATCTGGGAAAGCTGGCTAATTGAATAAGTTCATGATGATAACTCATTAACCTCATTGATTGCTGCCTCCTAGTCTTACAAAGGTTATCTGATTTATCGCTGCTTGAGTTTTGAAAGGAGATTCAGGCATTTCCCAGTGGACAAGTGTCCATATGCTGATAATCTGTCACTGTTTGTTATTGCCTGCATCATCTGGACTGCCAGGGAGGTAGTAAAGGTATGGGTGGGATTGAAATCCTACTTATAGAGCAGGCTTTAGTCACTGTTTGATAGGGCAGTGACAAGATTAGGGAAGCAACTGCTTGGATGCCATCAAACTTCTGGTTAAAATAACGCTTTTCAGAGCCACTCCTGATGGTTTTTTCCTAGCACTGGCTTTTTTTGTATGTGTGCAGACTTGGTGACCGTGCAGAAAACTCTGTGGTAGCTTTATTGATTGTTACTGACTGCTGTCTAAATGTGATTCCTTATTTCTTCCCTAGGAATGGGCATTAATTCTCAGAATCCTCGAATTTCAGGTCCAAACCCAGTGGGTCCAATGCCAACCCTTAGCCCAATGGGAATGACCCAGCCTCTTTCCCATAACAACCAGATGCCCTCTCCAAATGCTATGGGACCCAATATACCTCCTCATGGGGTCCCTGTGGGACCTGGCCTGATGTCACACAACCCGATGATGGGGCATGGTTCCCAGGAGTCTCCAATGGTACCTCAAGGACGCCTGGGCTTCCCACAGGGCTTCCCTCCTGTACAGTCCCCTCCACAGCAGGTGCCATTTCCACACAACGGGCCCAGCGGTGGACAAGGCAACTTCCCAGCGGGAATGGGCTTCCACGGAGAAGGACCTCTGGGGCGACCTACCAACCTGCCCCAAAGTTCGACAGATCCAGCACTTTGCAAGACTGGAGGCCCTGGCGGTCCAGACTCCTTCACTGTTCTTGGAAACAACATGCCTTCAGTTTTCACTGATCCAGAGCTGCAGGAGGTGATCCGTCCTGGAGCCACGGGAATACCCGAGTTTGACCTGTCCAGGATTATCCCATCAGAGAAGCCTAGCCAGACACTACAGTATTTCCCTCGTGGGGAGGTGCCAGGCCGCAAGCAGCCACAGGGTCCTGGGCCTGGCTTCTCCCACATGCAGGGGATGATAGGAGAGCAGACCCCGAGGATGGGACTAACGTTGCCTGGCATGGGGGGCCCCGGGCCGGTGGGAACTCCAGACATCCCCCTTGGGACGGCTCCGTCCATGCCGGGCCACAACCCAATGAGACCACCTGCCTTCCTGCAGCAGGGCATGATGGGGCCGCACCACCGCATGATGTCACCAGCACAGACGGCGATGCCTGGCCAGCCCACGCTCATGAGCAACCCCGTGGCTGCCGTGGGCATGATCCCGGGGAAGGACCGAGCGCCTGCGGGGCTGTACAGCCACCCCGGCCCCGTGGGGTCACCCGGGATGATGATGTCAATGCAGGGCATGATGGGACCCCAACAAAACATCATGATTCCCCCCCAGATGAGGCCCCGAGGTATGGCTGCTGACGTTGGCATGGGAGGATTTAGCCAAGGCCCTGGAAACCCAGGGAACATGATGTTTTAAGCTGCTACCATAAGACTGGATGTTCTGATCCTTGTCAAGATGAGATTCCAAGTCCTGAGGGCTTTTTTGGGAGCTTCAGGAGTACAGTTTGGCCATGCAATAGGTGAAAAGAGACCAGAGGACGCTTTGGGAAATCTCGAATGTATGGAATTACCTGAAAAAAAAATTATTCATTTTAACAGGTTGTTTTTTTTTTAAGATTTATTTTTTAAAAATTATTTTTGTGGACTTGGGTATCCCGTGACGGCACCTGCTTTGAGAATCTGTAGCTGTATTTTGAGAATCGCCATTTGTCACAAGTTGCACCATTCTCTGTATGTTTACGTCCTTCGGACTGGCTTCTCCCAGAACTCTCGGTTATTTTTGGGGTTTTTTGTGTACTGTACTATATTGTAAAAGGGATTTTAGCAGAGACTTTAGTCTTTGGGGTGAGAGGAGAATGGGATTCTAGGCTGTTTACTTTAGGTGGAGAATCCATCTTCAGAACTTCGGACTATTTTCCTTCAACTCCAATGTATAGAAAAACCAAACTACGACCTCAGAGCAGAGTATTAATGAAAAGCACAAAAAGGAACTTAAGTTCAGTGAGGGGAATCTTTTAAAAGAAATAAATAATAAGTTAAGGACATATTTTTCAAATTATGGCGTGCTGTCCAGCACCTTCTGTCTCTCCCTCCCACTCTTTATTAAATAGGCTTCTCTCTCTCCGTCCCCTTCTGTCTCCTCCTATGGCAGCTGCAATACATTGTGTTATTTTGAGGAGTAAATCTAGGAGAGCCTCTCCTCACGTGGGGACTCTTCCCACTTTTAGGAAGGGGCTGGACTTGGACACTGTTACATCCTACAGTAGTCTCTCTCACTGTTTCCTATTCTCCTTTTCTTAGAAACCCCAAGTGATTTTATTAATGTGGGAGTGGAACAGACACTAAAAGTTATCCAGGATTTTTTTTTGTGGTTATTTTTTTTCCTCCCCAGCGTAAAACGTTCTGTGTAACCTCCATTAAATTTGGTACAAAACCACTTGCCAGGGCTGTGGTGTCAGAAAAATAAAATATATTGTTTCTTACAAAAATGAACTGTCTTCTTTATCCGGTCCAGTTGTTTCTGTGTACATCAAACAGCTGGCCAGATGACTGTTTGCTCTTATGATCACAGTGAGGCTGGAGGCCAGGTGGGGTAAGCTTTGGCAGCACCTAAAAGTATGGTCTGTAGGCAGCTGCATGCTCCTTGCGAGGCAGTTCCGCTCACTTAATCCTGAACTGAGCTTGTTTTCTCTTGGAGAGGGGTCTTATTTCAGAACACCCCAGGGGCCATAGTTACAGACTTCCTCAATTTGTTGAGGGCCAAGGAATAGATGAAACTTACTGTCTCTGTCATTTCCTCCCAGAGAGTGTTTGGGGCTCTACAAGATTTTGAGCTCTCCCTAAGCAGCAGCATTTGTGTGCTGAGCTCTGGAGTCCAGTGCTGTGTAGGGCACTGGGATTGTGTGTCCCTCTGGAGTCTTTGGATTGGGTCAGGTCTCTGACTGCCAGCACTGAGAGCCTGAGATAGTGGGGAATGGATGAACTTAAATAACCAAGCTGAGAGAGAAATTGTCAGTAAGCAGATTTTTATCAAGGCAACCCTGCTGAGTAAATTGATGCTTTGCTGCAGTTCTCATCGATTGTTTCCTAATCCCCTGTCTTTTCAAACTTGCCTTTTGAGAGGATTTCAACGAAAAGGTTTTATGGTTTTGCCTATGAGGAGTGAAAGGCTGGATTACAAAACCTGGACTGGGAGTTGAGTTTTGCTCCTAGAGAAGATCAGGATGAGCCAGATGTGGATCTGTAGGGCAGAGTGTGGGCTCTATGCCTGCTCTCTGGTCCCTCAGCATTGTATGTGGAGTGTATAATCTGTTCTTCCTTCCATTTACCATTACCTGAAATTATTTCAATGAATAGTTTCCTCAGAGGGCTCGCCATTAGTGTGAAACATCATGTGGAGAACGAGTATTTTTAACATGCTGGTGTGTGAGAGATTTTTAAGTTAAGTGATCCTTAACAGGTGTAAAAAGAATTCCTCTCAGTGGCTCCTGTACCAAACTTTTGCTGGTGTTATAAAATGAGTGAAGCCATGCACTGTTGGAGGCACGCAAGCCTCAGAGCCTTCTGTTGCTTGCTTCCAAATTCACCTTCGTGCTGTCATGCAAATTTACGATGATTTTGGGTGAGAATTACTCTTTTGACAAAGTGTAGGATGTATGTTGTGGTGCTTCCCTCTGACAAGACAGGCAGCGTGCCTGAATCAGGGGCTTGTCAAGATTTTAGAAAGAGCTGACAATGACACAGTAAGTGTTATTTCTGTAGAGCGGAATTACCTCTTCTTTAAGTGGTTGCACAGCTCCTTTTGAGGACCTTGCACAGGAATTGTCACAATGCAACCTTTTTAAGTGTTGCCAGTTCTGCCACCACTCCTGACTGTTTTTACCATGTTGAACAAAGCAAAGTTCTTGATCGACACAGAAATAACCCGGAGGGGTTTCGTTTTTTTTTAAACCAGTCTTTTTCAGTGCCTTCTGTGCCTCTTGAGGTATTTTGAATAGCAAAGGATTTGAGGTGGCTATGACTTATTCTAGGAAAATTAGCACAGGGGATTCTCTGTTTCAAAGCCACAAGATTGCAAAAGGATACATTTTAAAGATGCTGTGTCATTAAAGTTCCTTCTGTGTCTGTCTAAATTACAATGCTGGCGTTTAGTATCTTAATGAGCTTTTTCCTACAGAAAATGCAGAACACATGGATACTTCTGAGTCCACATAGGTGCACTTAACCTCAGTCATGTTGCCTGGTTTGCACCAGCAGATGAACAAGAGATGATGTCTTAGGTGACTCCAGGAAAATGTCTGTAGTTGCAGGCTGAACTTCATTGTTTTGCTTTGATTCTACTCTTTCCCTTTCTGCTTCGCAAATAAAAAAGCTTTTTGGCTGCCAGTTTTGCAGATTCACCTTAGGATCTGTAAGTCAGGCTCTGTTCTCTCTGGTTTATCAATAGTAACTTTGACTCAGCTCTGGTAGTCATGGTGCAGTTGAAGATGGAAAATGAAGTTGCCATTTTTAGTTTTCTTCCCCTCCCCCTCCTTTTTTTCTTTCTTTTTTTTTTTTAACTTTCAAATCATCCTCCTCCACCTTTGTTTGAAAGAATGAAATAGACTTTATTCATACATGCTTGGCTGCTCTTCCTCTCTAGTAACATGGGAGGAAACAGTCTGCTGTTCAAATTATCTCATCCCAGATGGCTGCGCAGCCGGAGTGTGGAGAGACTTAAAAGGTAAACCCAGCAGATGGTGAACTTCTGAAACGCGAAGTAATGTGCCTGCTAAATCAAAAGTTTAAAATATTTGAAATCTGTTTGTTTTAAATTAGTAGACTTGCAATCAGGTCATCTATGAAGTACACTGGTAGTTTTAAGAACCATCCAAATAAGCTTGAGCTTTGTATCTGTGTCATGGGCTATCTGATCTACCAAAGAAGTTGACAAGCAAGTAGCCAGCCTTAGGAGTTTAATCCTGACCTCCTAGTGGTGTCTAATGAGTCGCATTTCGGAAGACAGACCAGTACATAGGGATCTAATCTGCACCAGTCTTGACTGGGACTTGAATGCTGGTGGTGCTTCTAGTACAATACACGTGTCTTGACTCAGAGTAGATGTGGGTGCCCAACTCTTCCTGAGGGTAAGTGGAAATGCTGCATTTTTTGTGCCAGACTGTTGGGACTATTACAATAATAGCTGGGACTATTAAATACAATATATGCAGGGCTTAATTTTGTAGTGCTTGATATGCTGTCTGTCTGCTATGCTGATTTTCCCTCAGGTGTCAGAAGGGCTACATTTCATTGGTGGTGCCTCTCTGCACTCATGATGGTGAATACTTTCCTCATGCAGCCTTGGCAGGCTGCTGGCTGAAACCTGTTCCCTGTTGTGATACCTCTCGAGAAGTGATCTGTGTTTGATACAGGCCTGTATTCAGCAGAGCTTACTTCACTGTGTCAGTTGGTAGTAATTCTTAACCTAAAAATGGTTGGTGATGCAGGAGAAAAGGTGATGCATGTTTTGTCTAGGATACTGGGAAATTGTTGATTTCTGGGCATTTTTATTCCACATTCTCACAAATGCCTCAACTTTTCCATGCTGTGCTTGCAGTTCAGCACTTCCCACTTACCTGTGCCCTTTGGTATTAAAACTCTTTCACTGTCCAACTAAACCTCTTCTGAAAAGATTATTTATACCAGTTGTGGTCAGAAGTAACTCCTCCTTCATACTGTGGGCCACAAATGCCATGGAGTTGCTCAGTGACATGAACCAGTGCATGGCCCAACCACTTCTACACTGAGTAAGGCTGGAGCAGGGCAGAGAGGGCACTGCAGAAACTCTGTTAGAGATGATGATGAAGTAGCCTGTTCCCAGATGTGCCTTCTTCCTAGCCACTGCCAGGAAGCTGAACTGCTTTTCTGAGGTCATCTGCTGTTACTGAAATGTATGTTACTCTGCCTAGAGTGATAGGAGTATTTTAAGTGTGAATGCAGCATCCTGTAACAGTCTCACCTGCCGTAGGACGAGCTGGAATGCCGAGTGCTGTGCGTCTTGACTGTGTTGCAGTTTTTAACCTGGTTGCTGGTCAGTTTTGCTGGGAGATGCTCCCAGTTATTACTTAAGAGAAGGTACGTGAATTCCCCCTTTGTTTACTGGTAAGGGCCAAAGCTTCTGATGCCTTTTTCTGAGCAGCCTATGCCTCACAAATAACTTACAATTGTATGCCTAATATTTTCATCACTGTTGTCCAAATATGTGAAACTGTGCATAAGGCAGAGCTTGATTAGAGCAGAACACCCTGTTCTTAAGCAAGGGTAGGGCCATTGATTTTTATTTAATGGCATTATGGTTTTAGGCTGTATAAAAACTTGATGGAAAATAACAATGTTTTATTTGCTTTTTTGACAGCTTCTAATAGCAGTTCAGTGAGACTTCCAGCAATGTATTTAGTATTCAAATTATTCTGTTCACTATGCGTGGTGTCAACATGTAATTGTGGTGGGGGCAGGCTAATGAAAGAGTAGAGGTAAATTCAGCCCACGCTTCTCGGGGAGAAGGTGCTGTAGTGCCTCCAGTCACATATCTGTCAACGATGACATTAACATCACTGCAGTCTGTTTTCACTGAGTGAGAAGGGGTAACACAGAACCAAAACTTCAGGGCTGTTTCAGGCAGTGGTCCCCCTATTTTAACCTTTACCTATCCCAAAGAAAGTAGGTCAGGAGCCAAGTTTTTACTGATTGAAAAACTGAGATCTTTATCAATGCTATAGACAGTGAGATAGGGCGGTCCCATGGTGTAAAGGAGAGCCCTCTGAATCCCAAGGACCTGAGTTCAAGTCTCAGTGGGGACCATCCCCTGGCAGTTCAATGCCTCCCTGCCATCCGATCCTGTCAGATCTCGGATGCTCAGCAGGGTCAGCCCCGGTTAGTACCGGGTGCTGTGACAGTCCCGAGGACTTCCCTGTCACTGTCCAAGCTTGCTCGGCCATGGCAGATGGACCTTAGGAGTTAAATGGTGGGGCCAGTTCTGCGCACACTGAGCCTCACCTAAAAAATCCACTGTGCAGGCTGGAAGGGCACACCCACCTGGGGAAGTCTGGCCATACATACACACAGACAGTGAGACTGAGTGAACCCTCAGCAAGTTTGCAGAGAACACGAAGCCAGTTTGTGCAGTTGACACAACAGAAGGACCTGAATGAGCTTGAGAAGTGGGTCCACAAGAACCTAATGAGGGTTCGAGCATCCTCAATACAAAGTGCTGCACCTGCATGAAGGCAACTCCAGACATGAGTGCAGACTGGGAGAACTCATTCAGAGCAGCCCTGTGGAGAAGCACTTGGGAATTCTGGTGGATGAAAAGCTGGACAAGAGCCAACAGTGTGTACTTAGAGCCCAGAAAGCCACCCATATCTGGACTGCATCAAAAGCAGTGTGGGTAGCAGGCTGAGCGAGGGGATTGTCCCTCTGCTCTCATGAGACTCCACCTGGAGTGCTGCATCCAGCTCTAGGGTCCCCAGCAAAAGAAAGATGTGGACTCACTAGAATGAGTCCAGAGGAGGCCACAGAGATGACTGGAGGGCTGGAGCACCTCTTCTATAAAGATAGGCTGAGAGGTGGGGTTGTTCAGTCTGGAGAGAGAAGGCTCCAGGGAGACCTCAGAGCAGCCTCCCAGTACCTAAACAAGGCTTATAAAAAAAGGGGAGAGTAACTTTTTACATGGACAGATAGTGGTAAGACAAGGGGGAATGGTTTAAAACTAAAAGAGGAGACCTATTAGGAAGAAATTCTTCACTGTGGGGATGGTAAGGCACTGGAACAGGTTGCTCAGAGCAGCTGTGGATGCCCTATCCCTGGAAGCATCCAAGGCCAGGTTGGATGGGGCTTGAAACCAGGTTTAGTGGAAGGTGTCCCTGCCTGTGACAAGGGGGTTGGAACCAGATGATCTTTAAGATTCCTTCCAGCCCAGACCATTCTATGATTCTAAGATTTTGGCAATGGTCATCCTTAGTATTGGCTTACAGGAGAAAGTGTCATCATCTGAGCTAGAAGTACTTCTGTTGGCTATTCTGTTGTATTCCTCTTTCAGCAAGTGCAAAATAGATGCAATGCTGCCCAAAGCTGAGCTCGACAGCAGCTCCCCAGACTTACTTGTTTAAAGCACATTAAGCAGAGTTCACCAAGACTGTCTGTTCTTTGGCCCACTGAGGTTGTTCTGCATGTTGACAGCAGAATTTTCATAATTACAGGAGTGCAGGGAAGAGGTTTGGAGGCTTCCTGTCCCTTTGGAGATGTTTTTTGTGCATAAAAATGCCCTCAAGATGGGGTAGCTCAGTGCTATGCAATTTGGGAGGTTCATCTTTTTTGCAGAGAGCAACCCTCAAGCACAACAAAAGAAAAATCCAAAGGCACAAGGGCTTGTGCAGTTTGCCAAACATAATATCAATTGTTATGTCAAAGCCTTCCATTCTGGTAGCACACAGCAAGCTGGGCTTCATCCCACAGTCCCAGCATATAGGAAGAAGTATGTTTTGTCTCATATTCCTGAAGCAGCAGGACAATTTAAAATGGTCTGTTGTCTCCCTTGCTGTTTTAGCTCCTCCGTGCTTTTGTGTGGCTACCTCAGAAGTAAACCTGAGCCATTCTGTGATGTGGCTTCTTCCACCTTGTTGCCAACAGTGTAAAGTGACACTGTGCCACCCTGTGTCTGGTAGGAAAAAGTCCCCTCATCTAAAATACCTCTGGAATAGGGAAGGCTGGCAAGAATGTAAAGAAGAAGAGTCAAAGATTATGGCAATAAAATAATTTTAATTTAAAACAACTTCATCATGAGTTGGTTTGCTGAGTCCCCTCTGTTTTGGAGCACAGGTTATTGTATTGCTCTGGACTGACTGAGTACTGTGAAAGAACTTTTAAAAATTCTTCAAGTGGGCAGAGAGCTGCTCTGCATCCTCTCACCACTTTCTCCTGCAAAAGTAAAGGGACAGAATCACAGATATTGTGGATTGCCAACGCTGTTTTTTTGCTGTGGTAAATCCAAAAGCCCAAGATTTGTATGAGGGACTTCCCACAGGATCTTACCTCCCCATGGTAAGACACATGAACAAACCACTCTTTGGACTGCTGGTGCTGATACAGTTCCAGGGTCACATCTGAAGCATAAGGTGGCCACTTGTGATCAAAGGTGCCCAGTGCCAACAGCAGAGGAATAATAGTAGAATCATGAGAAGCATAGAGAATGAGCTTTCTGGAAAAACAAAAGGAAGGGAAAACCACAAACCTGGAATGTCAGCTGTGTTCCTCCATGGATAGCCAGTAGCATTCGTGCTTTTTGTACCAGATGAGCACTCATTCTTTTTATCCCACACATTCAATATCTTTCTGAACCAGCTTCACACTGACATCATCAGAATTTATAATGATTGGAGTTTTGCCCTTTACCTGGCTTTTTCAGATGGAGTTGAGGGATTTATTGCCGCTTTAATGTTCTTCTGTAAGGTACTGAGAAGGAGACCAACACTCATCTGAAGAACTTCTCTAGAAAAGAAGCATAAATACATTACTAGTTTTCAGACTTTCAAATAATTACACATGAACACCTGGGAACCTCTTTTCTCTTACAAATTGATAACATGTATGGAGTGTAGCTAAGAACTATTAAATGCAATTAACAGGGTTAATTTTTAGTTCAGCAGTCACCACTATGTGATTGCAGAGTGGGAGGAGAGGTGTTAGCAAGCAGTCTCACTAGGTGTGGCCCACATAAAGGGAAATTAGAAACTTTGATTGTTTTCTATGCTATTTTGTTTCCCTCGTTGTGTTTTTTGGATGCATGGGTTTGTACCTGACTGCAAAACAGCAACTGAAGTGGTTGGGTCTTTGGTGGGGAGGGGCAGGATTCAAGAAGATGGTGGCTATCCATAATAATAACTTATAAATTATTTTTTATCCTTGTATTGAACAAAGAGATGATTTTTATACAACTTCTGGTGGGAAGAAACTGCCTCTACCTAAATGAGTATGTCAGTGGAGATGAAAGATCAGGGTGACTGGCTCTCCTGGGTGTTGTGGGAATGGGAGAAATCAGTCTTTCAGTATTTGAGATCTGTAATACATATAAAAGACTAAGGGCAACTACTCTTAGAAAAGGCAGTCCTATACCCTCACCTGATAGGAGGTGGTGACTATGGCAGCTGCAAATGAATCTGAAAGGAAGATAACTGCTAGGCTAGCCACTAAGCCAACCTTTAGAAAAACTGTGGAGGAGGCAATTAACTGCATGTAGCAGCACATTCTTTTGCAAGTAGTCACATGTGTGCAGGGCCTGCCATCATCTTTTCCACTAGCACCAGCATTTCTCAGCCTTGCTTTGCAGGTACCATCCCTGGGATAAGCCTCCCAAGCTGGAATTCAGATTGTACTTGTGCATCTCCAAGGGCAGCCCTCGTCTGTGCAGCCTTCAGGGTTTGGGCTGGAAACATTTCCTCTTCTTTTCTGCCTTTGCCTTTGACACAGGTTCACTTAAACACCTGTGGCAATGGAAGCCTTCACTGCCAACCTCAGTGGATTACAGACTATCAACAAAACCAACATATAAACCCACATCCTGGCCTCCTCCGCGTGGCCTCCTTGTTCCTAATTCATTACTGACTCAAGGCACTGGACTTTACCTTGAAATGGCTGAGCCACAAACCTCATAAGGGGAAAAGCAGTAGATTGGAAAGGGCTTCTATGTGCTGCAGTAAGCTGTTATAGCACATCCACCGTGGATAAGACAACCCCTGAGGCTGGAGGCATGGATATAGGCAATCACCTTGAGCCATCTTCCAGAAGGAAGAGCATGGAGTCAACAGATCGGCGCTCCACTGTCTGCTGGAAGTTCTTCAGCACTGGGCAGCTTGGCAAATTGTTCGCCTGGAAGAAGAAGACAGCACAGACCCCTTCTGAACCCAGCCAGAAGGCACATGGGTGACTGCCCACAGAGAACAGCTGCTTGTGTCACACCACTGGTACTATGGTATTCATATGAGGATTTTTAGGAGGGTTTTAAACACACAGCCTTGTTCTGTGTACTGAAAGGAGGGATGTTTGTTCCTGAGGAAACATTGCTGTGTGAAGGGGGTGTAACACACCGGCAGGCAGATCAATTACCATTAGCCCCAGCAAAGAGAGAGGTACTAAGAGGGGTACAAATATGCTCAGCTTCCTTCCAGCAGCAGAAGCAATGTGACTCACAGGTACTATGCTGGAAGTAGGACTAGGATGATTATCAGGTGCTGAGAGCCAAAAAAGGAAAGCATTTTGTAAAGGGGCAAGGCAGGCCCAACTGCTCTCTTAGTTCTACACTGCACTTGAAAGAAACACTGAATTTCCAGGTAAGAACATAAATACTGGAGTAAGTTTTCATCCATCCTACAGCAAGGCTGACTCCACATCTTGCTTTATAAAAAGGCCATAGTATTCCTAAAAACTTTCTGGCTTGCATAGAAAGGTACTGGGATACCAGTGGTATCCATGAGTGTTCGCACTGTGATTTCCTCCATGTGCATGGTAAAGGGATGTTCTTTCTGTGGCAGTGCAAGAGAACTGCTCAGCTCACCTGCTCAGCAAAAATGTTATCGAGGAGAACAAAAAAATCCACAGACTCATCACCATCAATACCCATCTTCTTCTTAATTGTTTTCAAGTCATCAGAGATACCTGGCTGATGCAGAACATTCTTAATGTTTTGCCTGTAAGGGAATTCAGAAAAAAAAAACCCTTTCACACACCAGGCTTTCTCTATTTTGTTTTTTCCATGACCCAGCCCAGTGGAGTTGTCTCACATCAGTGAGGGGTAGAAGAGAATGCTGCAGTGAGGGATTCCTGATGTTGGGAGTCTACGTTGCAGAAAGGACAGACAGTGTATTCAGATGTCAAGGATCAGAGCTGGCTCTCTGCTCTCACAGAGGCAGGGGAAAAATTAAGATGTGAACACCTCAGAAGTGGTTCCCATAAGCAAGGGCTGTGTATCAGTTAACAGATCTGGTCATACTGGAACAGTACAGGTTTGTGTCTTCAGGGAGTAGCCTTTAATTGCATAATGAAAGAAGAAAGGGTAGCAGCTTTGAACTGATAGCTGTATGATGTGGGAAAAAGGAAACACCTAGATACTCACTTGTAGCTTAAATTCACCTTTTGCTTTGTTAGAAGCCATTTGCATCTATACACTATTTTAAATTTTGTTTTAAAAAATTTAGCTGAGAATATCCATGCTGGCTATGTATTTCCTAGGTAGACTGTAGGCTGAGGCACTGATTCTTACTGTGGCTCAAAAAGTGTACTTTGACATGGTGTCACAAAATGTGCTCAGTTATTGGGCAGAGGGAGCAGAAGACCCTGCAGTTTATTCCCTTTTTGGACAGCTGCTGTTATTTGAGAAGGATTAATGTACTGGTTCTATGGGCTGTCACTTCACCACTGTCTAGAAGAATCCATTGCTTGCAGGATCAGGCATTATATAGGGAGTTTTTGCAAGTGAATTCTGACAGCTCCTGGATTTTGGACAAAAATATGCTAATGGATAATCCAGCCAAACTTTATGTTCAGATTCCACCCTGGCACAGGCATTTTAGAGTACTTGACTCTGCAAACATGAGTGTTCTGTGTAGGATGTTCCTTATTTTACTTCATTAGTCTTTGTTAAATGTATCAAGGCTGAGTGTATTTCAGTTTCTTCAAGCTGTGAATGTGACTGGAATGTTGAAGTAACTCCCAAACCAGAAGCTGAATATAAAAAGGAGGCCCAATATGTTCACACTTGAAAGGCTTGTTAAGGGATGTAGATGACATTAATTCTGCCCTGCAGCAATGCCACAGACTAGCTGTACATTAGCTAGTAATGAGTGTTTGCTAGACACAGACTAAATTAAATTGGGTCTTTCAAGAAAAAGTCTATTTTCTTCTGGTGCCACTGCTTGGTGTATAACTCCACTTAGCAAGTATTTTATACAACTAGCTAACCATTCCCAAAGAACAGTAAGTGGCAGGGGAAGAAATTGGGAAATGGAAAGAAAACAGTGCTGTTTCAAATTACTACTGCTGAAACGAAACAACAGCGAAAGCATATGGGGAGGTATTGCTGGCAATTACCTGTTCAACCATTTCAGGCGCTGGCAGTTGTGTGTGTTGGGGTACAGTATTTCAGAGCTTGCTTCATCAGTGACAATGACAACAGATCCTGTGGAACACGAAGGAAGTTTCTGTGATCAGTAATGAGTCTGTGTTTCTTCAGACTTCTGTAATCACTCCCACAGTCTTTGTGTTCAAGTCCATTATTGTTAACTAGCAATTCCCCCTGAGGTATCACCTGCAACACAAGCCACTGTGGTTGTTTCTGTGCATTGAATTCCTGCTGTGATGCCTGCTGTGCACCTTGTAAAACTTTCTAATTGTGTGTTCATTTTTCTTAGTGTCTGTACGTGCCAAAAATTAGTCTCTGTGTCATAAGGTGTAAGGAGCTCTGACAAGTCACTTCTACTTGTTTGTGGAACTGAATATGGAAGGAGCAGAGGTAAGATCTTCAAAATACAGAGGGTATTTCCACGGCATACAAGTAGTTACCAACTGTAGGATACAGGTGAAAGTTACTCCAGATACTGAACTTGCAAAGGGTCTTGGCCAAGATACTTGGATTTCTCTGAGAAACCTTTTTTGGATGCATATCTCATGAACATTGGACTTAGAACTTTTTGCCCTCTTAATTCCAAAGCAGGTTAACACAAACCTCCCCAGCAGGTCTGCAACTGTAGCAGATACATAGAGAGAGCAAGGAAGTGATAAGCTGGTAAAGAACCTACAGAACCAGGAAAGTATGGGGAAGGGAGCCAAGTGCAAGGAATCAGGGAAGAAGTAACAACTAGGAGCCAGGGAGAGTTGGGATGTGCAAGGTATGTGCATCTAGGGAAGACTGAGCAATGAAAGGAAGGCACTGTTCAGAAGTCTCCCCAACCTTCTTTCTGCTGTTGGTACAGCCCAGCTAGCAGGCACCGTGTGGACTCCAGATTCCGGAAAATGTTAGTGGAACGGATGCTGAAAGAGAGAAAGCAGTTTGTGAAGTAACACTTCCTCCTTCACGTCAACATGGCTGGGGAGGGCTTGCTGGAACTGAGGGTTCTGCTTCCACTCTGACTTTGGAAACTTATGGTGGGATTCATGTTTTGTGACTATATCTATCTTAAGTAGAGACCTGTATCTGAACTGCCCTTTAACTTCCCTTCAGAGATAGTGGAGATAACAAACTGGCACTTCTTTGGTGTAACTTTAATCTCCTTTTAAGCCAGACACTCCCAGCATTACTGATGTGAGCACCAGGGGTTGCTTCATCTCTGAACTTCAGCTGTTTACAGTGAGTTAAAGTGTGCTCCAGAAATGGTTGTTTCTCTTTGCTTAACCATAAAGGTGCACAATACCATTGCCAATGGCTAAATCTGGGTGAGATGAATCTGTCCCTGGCATCACTCTCAGGACTGCTGGGGAACTGGATGCTTTGTGAGTTCTAGTACCAGGCTCTGCAGGCTGAGCAAAAACAGAGGCCCAGGGGCCAGCCAGTCTCCTGTGAGGTGGAGAAGGGTACGGTAGTCAGAAAGGTTCCCTAGCACAGTTACTTGCTAGGAGAGAGGAAACAAGAGAAGGTCAAGGAGGGAACTGAGACACTCACAAGACCTCAGCAGGCTTAAATGTTGGTGAAAGAAAGTTGGCTTCTTCCACATAGCTTCTCCTCAGCCTTTCCCCCAAGGCAAACGTCTGCTCCATGCCCACTGTTGTCAGCTGTCCTGCAACTGCACCACCCTAAGAGCAAAGAAAATGAAGGGTCTCCAGTGCACCATGGAAATAAACAAGTCTACAGAGGGAACATGAACCCACTGGGAAATACAGTCTCACCTTGAATGTGGTTTTCCTGTAATGCTTCTCTAAGGGTGAGGGAGGTTGAGGTCCTCCATTTAGGTCAGTCACCTTGTAGTCAAACTTAGTATGAGCAGGTACATCTAAAAGTGTGGGATGCCATTCCACCTGCTTCAAAACAAACAAAGAGTGCTTCAGTGGAAAACTTTCACGAGCATTAAACCAATGCTTGGAGTTTTATGCTGTGCTGCCTTGCCAGTGACACAACACAGAGACATAGAGATCTCTTCTTACAGCTTGTAGAGAAATGAGAGCAGTGCTGCACTCTGGATTTGCAGATCTGATGTGCAGGAAATGCAGTACTTGCTTTTCCTCCCCTTACAGAAGAAAAGTCTGTAGGAAATCACAATTGCTACTCATTGTTAACAGACAGAAAGGCTGCTGTAGCAAAATATCTGAACTAAGACCTGCCAGCTCCTGAGGCTGCCTCAGTGGAGGCTGGGAGAGCCAGATCAGCTGAGGTACAACCGAGGCAGGAGCTGTACATTGTGGAGCACCAGCTTCAGGGTGTGGTGCTCAGCCTTGGAGCAAAGTCCATGGGCACTGCAACACTGAGTGTTATCACCACTGCAGCCCCAGGATGCCCATCCCTGCATCATGCCCCTGAGGGCTCCTGGCAGCCGCAGCAGTTCACAGAATCAATTAGGTTGGAAAAGATCTCTGAGATTATCAAGTCCAACCTATCAGCAAACACCACCATGGCAACTAGACCATGGCACTGAGTGCCAAGTCCAGTCTTTCCTTAAACACCTCCAGGGACTGTGACCCCTACCACCTCCCTGGGCAGTCTGTTCCAGTATCTAATCACCCTTTCCATCAAGAAATTCCTCCTGATGTCCAACCCAAACCTCCCCTGGTGCAACTTGAGGCCATTTCCTCATGTCCCATTGCAAGTTGCCTGGGAGAAGAGAATGACCTGACCTCGCTACGACCTCCTTTCAGGGAGTTGTAGAGCATGAGCCTCCTTTCCTCCTAAACACCCCCAGCTCCCTCAGCTGCTCCTCATTAACACTTGTGCTCCAGACCATTCCCCAGCTCCATTGCCCATCTCTGTTCACACTCCAGCACCTCAGTGTTTTTCTTGGAATGAGAATCATAGAATGGATTGGGTTGGAAAAGACCTCCAAGATCATCAAGTCCAGCCCTTGGTCCAACTCCATTCCGTTTACCCAATCATGGCACTCAGTGCCACGTACAATCTCAGTTTAAAAACCTCCAGGGATGGGGAATCCACCCCCTCTCTGGGCAGGCCATTCCAATGCCTGATTACTCTCTCTGTGAAGAATTTTTTTCTGATATCCAACTTAAATTTCCCAGAGGCCCAGAACTGAATGGAAGACAAAGTGTGGCCTCAGCAGTGCCAAGTACAGAGGGACAGTCACTCCCCTGGTCTTGCTGGCCACACTGTTCCTGATCCAGGCCAGGATCCCATTGGCCTTCCTGGCCACCTGGGCACACTCTGATCATGTCTATCCGCTGTCGATCAGCACCCCCGGCTCCTTCTCCGCGGGGCCGCTTTCCAGCCACTCTTCCCTAAGCTTGTAGCGCTGCAGGGGGTCCATACTCCCAAATCCCCGTGTTTCTCCCCCGTTTACTCTCTGTGGCGCCTTGTGAATGGGAGTAAAAGCTAAAACCACCCGGCTGCCATCAGGGAGCACGGCAGGAGCAGGACAGCATCACGGCGGCGGGCACGGCACCCCCGGCATCCCCGCCCTGTCCCATCCCAGCCCGTGCTCACCAGCGCTGCCCCCGGGAGCGGCTGCAGCGGGGTGCGGGCGCCGTGCCGGTACACCACCTGCACCAGCCTCAGCTGCAGTTGCCGCCGCTCCCGGCGCCGCTGCTCCCACGCGGCCAGTCCGCCCAATCCGCCCAGTCCGCCCAGCACGGCCAGCCGGGTCCCCCAGCCCATGGCGGCGGCACCGCCGGGCCGGCGGGAAGCGAGTCCCTCCCGCTAGCTCCGGGATGCTAAAGCAGCGCGGCGCGGACTGCGGCTCCCAGCGGTCACCGCGCCGGGGAAGCGGATGGAGCTGGGCGGGACCGGCGGCTACTCCGCCCCGGGGCCGCTCCGCAGCCGCGGGTACCGCCCCGGGTACCGCCCTGATACCATCCCCGGTACCACCCCGGGTACCGCCCCCGGCACAGCCCCGGGTACCAACTCGGGTACCGCCCTGGGTATCGCTCCCGGTACCGCCCCCGGTACCGCCCCGGGTACTATCCCGGGTACCGCCCTGGTACCATTCCCGGTACCACCCCGGGTACCGCCCCCTGCACCGCCCCCGGTACCGCCCCCGGTACCGCCTCAGGTACCGCCCCAGGTACCGCCGTGGTACCACCCCGGGTACAGCTCCCGGCACCGCCCCGGGTACCACCCCGGTCACCGCCGCCGGTACTGCCGCCGCGGGGAAGCGCTGTCGCAGTGTGGCTGGTCCGTGGCATGTCCTGTCGCCTGTCGCCGGTCCCTGCCATGTCCCATCCCCGTCTTTATTAGGTCTTTTCCCTGTGCATAAGAAGGCGATGTGCAATGATGCACAGGCTTAGAGAACAGTGGCTGAAAAGCGGTCCAGCTGCTGGAGGTGAGCCAGAGTGTACCCAGGTGGCCAAGAAGGCCAATGGCATTCTGGTCTGAGGCAGGAATAGTGTGGCCAGCAGCAGGACCAGGGAATTGATAGTCCCCCTGTGCTCGGCATTGGTGAGGGCACACAAATCCTGTGTGCAGTTCTGGGCCCCTCACTCCAAGAAAGACATCGTGGTGCTGGAGTGTGTCCAGAGAAGGGCAGTGGAGCTGGTGAAGGGTCTGGAGCACAAGTGTTATGAGGAACAGCTGAGGTAGCTGGGGATGTTCAGCCTGGAGAAGAGGAGACTCAGGGGTGACCTCATCACTCTACAACTCCCTGACAGGAGGTTGTAGCCGAATGGAGGCAGTTTTTCTTCCAGCTAACAAGTGCCAGGACACAAGAAAATAGCATCAAATTATGGCAGGGGAAATTTAGTTGGGCATTAGGAAGAATTTCTTCAGAGAAAGGGTGGTTAGGCATTCAAATGGACTGCTCAGGGAGGTGTCACCATTCCTGCAGTGTTTAAGGAAAGACTGGATGTGGCACTCAGTGCCATAGTGGTGTTTGGCCAGAGTGCCATAGTGGTGTTTGGCCAGAGGTTGGACTCGATAATCTCAGAGGTCTTTTCCAACCTATTGATTATGTGATTCTGTGCAGCTTCCTGGGCAAGAGAAACCCTTTTGGGTTGGGATTTCCTCCCCTCCCGAAATTTCATCCACCTGCCACTTCCTGAAGTCTCCCAAGGCTGTGGGAGCGTGTGCTCAGCTGGAAGAGCTGCGCTGGTGCTTTACAGATGGCTTGGATTAGGTACTGAGGAAAGAGCCTGCAAGGTGGGAGAAAGTCCCTGTGTTCCTCCCCATCTGGTTGCTTGTGCCTACCTGTCAGCAGCCATTGATGGGGAGGGGGAGCTTTGGGGAGGGGGGAGTGTGTCATTTGGCTCAGATGTCACATGCACCAGTCAACTCTGTGCAGTGCTTTGATCTTTAATCAGTCTGAGTGGATATGGCATAAGCAGCAGGAAACATTGCCCTCTCCTTGTTCTTTCTAGTTCAGATGTTAATGGCAAATTTTCACTGAGGGACTGAACAGCTCTGCTTCACCTCTGTAACTTGTTTCTCTCCCTGCCTGTACTCACTACCCCATTAACCTCACCTGCAAATGTTTGCAGCTGCTGCTAAATGTGGCAATGACAATTTGTTTGTTGTTCTTGTTTAGTGGAAAGCTTTTTCTACTGTCAGTTTGCTAAACAAGGTCTTTTTCAGTTTGGATGCTGAGGTGCCGATATCCTGGGAACGGAGCAGTGGGCACTGACCTAGTCTTGTCTGTCTTGTTGACACGTGGCTTTGGAAGCCCACACAGTGCTGGCATTGCTGTTGGAAGTGAGATGCAACAATGAGGCAGGTGAAGTCAAGGCCCTGCCATATATGTAACCTGATGTATCTGGAGGGCTTTAGGGTTGTTTGGAATATTGGAGCTGCCTCCTGGCATCCCCCAGCAGCACTTGGCAAAGCTGTCCAGAGTGAATGTGAATTCAGTGCCTGGAGATGCATATTCCACTTCTTGTCTCTTCAAACCATTGCTTCTTCTCTCCTGGCAGTGATGTGGAGGACCAGTGAGTCTGTACAAATTAACACTTTAATTATATTCAGCATCTTTTTAGCACAGTAGCTAATAGATTCATAGAATCTATTGGAAAGGACTTTAAAGATCATCTAGTTCCAACCCCCCTGCCATTGGCAGGGCTGCCACCCACTAGACATGGTTGTTCAGAGTCCCATCCAACCTGGTCTTGAACATTTCCAGGGATGGGACATCCACAGCTTCTCTGGGTAACCAGTTCCAGTGCTTCACTACTCTCACATTTAACTTGGATATATGTGAAAGCTAGAGAGCTGTGCATTCTTGAGCATTTCTTGGACACTATAAAGCAATCAACAGATTACTGTCACCTTGGTTCCTGTGAACCTTCTGGTTCAAGACTCTGTGGTGTTGTCACTGGCATAAGTAATATTTCTATCAGGGAATAAGCAGTTCCCTTGTTTCTTGGACCACATCTGCTTGATTTAGATTTATTAAGGATTTCTGTGTCCCCTCTTGTCTGCCATTCTGCCTTCTTATGTATGTTATAGGCTCCAGTAGGTTTGGATTTCTATTTTACCCAGGATCTGTTTTATCCCTCCCATTCTTCTTTCTGCTGCTGATGGAACTGTCTGTAAAGATCCGCTCTTTAACTTGTCAATAGACAATTGCAGACCTGACTACACTGCATTCACTATTTCTCTCCTTCCTATTTTTCCTATTTGGGAGCAGGCACTGCCTGTTGGGAGCTGAAGCATTCATTGAAACACTGGAGCTGGTGGATTGTGTCCTTGAAAGGTAGAGCACCAGAAAAATATCATGAAGACTGGGAAAAAGAGAACGTCTGCAGTAAAAGATGTCTTCAGAAAAGCTACTGAGTGGAGATTTCTGCAGTGAGGAGTTGGTGTCTCTGAGGCCTCATAAAGTGCCTATGGTTTGTTACACAGGTAAAGAAGTCTCTTCTGTCCTCTGGGAAAGGTCTTGCCTCTGTTTCTAAGATTTTGATTTTCTGCTTGGTCTGAAATGTGCCAGCATGGACTCTGAGCTTTGTGGTATTCATGTGCTTCCTGCTGCTTTTCCTTTGGTCTGTTGCCAATGGCATGCTGTGGGTGATGCAGAGATCCTGAGGCCATACAGACATTTAACACTAGGGCTGCCATCATGGTTGCTAGTGTGGCATCGATAGCCCTTTTGCACCAGCAGGCACCAAGAAAAGTTTTGGCCCCATTGAATTCCAATGCTCAGCACCTGTAGTGAGTGCTGGCAGCTGGAGGGCTGCCCGTGCTGTCTCGGGCTGGCCAGGACAGTGAGGGGGAAAGAACATGGTGTCCCTGTTCCCAGAGTACCTTCCTATCCCATCTACCTCTCCCTGGTTCCCAGCTGTCCTGCTTTCCATTTTTACCACTACAAGCAATTAAAGAAATCCTGAAAAGAGTTACAAGATTGTTTCCCATAAGGTTGCCCCTGAAAAAAGATGAGTCCCCTGTGGATACATGTGGCCTGAGTGCCAAGCAGATGTCTAGGGTGGGAAAGAAGCTCAATGCAGGCTGAATGCACGTGCCTGGAAATGTCCTCCTGACAGACCCAGAATCTCCTGCTCCCAGGGGAATCCACTGGAAACTCATTTATGACCTGTGTCACCAGAGCTTGCCAGACTTTAAAGGCAAGAGTCCTCAAACCATTCCTTGGAGTACAAATACCATGTAACTGATAGAAATATGTGGCAAAGACAACTGAATAATTTGTGTTGTGTTTGAAGACCTGGGTGTAGAAACCTTGAGTGCCAATTCTGAGAATGCCTTTATCTCTTAGGAGCAGTACCCAGCATTGATTCAAGAAGAGCTCACAGGACCTCTGGCTGGAGGGGTGGTTGCAGGAGGCACCAGATACGTGCAGGGAGCAGGGCAAGGGTGAAGGAGAAAGAGGATGGTGACCTGCACAAAGGCCAGAGAGAGGAGCCACTGCAGGTGGTGAGATGTTGGCACAGACACCAGGACATTCAGATGGGGGAATTTGGTGATCTCCTCATGTTTCTCAAAGCTGTATAGTTCTGAAAGGGTTACCTCAGTTTTCTGAGTATGTGGAATACAGAGGCATGACAAGAGCAGAGAGAGAAGGAAAAAATATTTCAGAAGCCAAGAAAATAGCAAATGGAGGAATCAAGCCTAAATCTTGTGTTGTGAGAGGGACAAGAATGCTGGAAGGAGACGTAATAGGAAAATGTAGTTAAGAGGAGGGAGGAAGAGAGCGAGAGGTGATGTGATAGAAATGAGCAGAGATGAAACAGG
Source organism: Pithys albifrons albifrons (assembly GCF_047495875.1). Classification (NCBI taxonomy): domain Eukaryota; kingdom Metazoa; phylum Chordata; class Aves; order Passeriformes; family Thamnophilidae; genus Pithys; species Pithys albifrons. The sequence continues at coordinate 112,502,314 of NC_092458.1, read as the reverse complement.
GAAAGAGGCTCACAGTGAATTTATTTGAATTTCCATTCAAATGTTACCCTGGAAGAAAACCCCAGTTTCTGTGAAGTTGTGAAGACTGGGACTGGAAGGAGGGGGGGAGGCTCTAGGGTGGCCTTGGCTGCTGCCAAGCAGCATTACTGTAGAGATATATTTTAGAATATACCATGCCACAGCAGGTGTGGGCAATTAGAGGAGAGATCTCCAAAATAGCAGGCGGCTGTCAATTTTTTTAGCAAATGGTGCTGCCCTGTTTTTTTTACTTTGTCCAACTGTGTAGAAATTTATTCTAAGATGCACCATCTTTTACAGAAACATTTTCAAAAGACCTGTTATTTTTACCCTTCTGTTGTGTTTTGTGGCCAGACAAGGAGCAGAAGGCTAATCCAGTGGCCAGCCAGAGTGAAGTTTTTTCCACTGAAGGAAGTTAATGAGCTCTAATGAACAAGCTAGTTTCAGGAAACATTTCCCTCTGAAAGCAGAGGGCAAATTTCCTCCTGGTTGGAATTTAACCAAATTACAATGATTACTATCTTTGCGAAATATTACCATTGCTATCACTTGTCTTTTTATTGTGCTTCACAAATGTATCACACCTCAAAACACTCTAGTTTGATAAGTCTGCATTTATGTGCTCCTTTTTTTGAAGAGGAAACTGAGTCATAGTGAATTTCATAGTTTGACCAAGTCACGCAGGTGTTTTTGGCTGATACGTTGATAAGGTGTGAGACCAACTGATTACATTTTTTGTTCCGAAACGTGGATTGAAATTAAATTGTGCTTAAAAAATACTCACCAAAGAAACAATTTAGCATAATGAGTTTGAGTGGTTTATTGTTTCTTAGTCTAAGTGAACACCTTGTCCCTGAACAAAGGTAAAGGATGTCCAGGTTGGATGGGTCTCTGGTCAGTCTGGTCTAGTTGAAGGTGTCCCTGCCCATGGCAGGGAAGTTGGAATCAGATGATCTTCCAGGTCCCTTCCAACCCAAACCATTGTATGAATTTATAATTCCACGAAAGGGCTATAAATCAGAGATTTACTGTTAAATATTTGTGTGGTAGAGACACAAATTGCATTTGGATACCCCTTGGGTAAGTATGTCTGTGTCCGTCTGCTTGGTATGGGTCAGAAAATAGGCATATTGCCCTGGCCTCTTTCATCCCTTTCCCAAGTGCTTTTTGCTCAACAGGGAGAATGAACTGGAAATGTTCTCCCACAGTTCTTCACAGGACACGCTGTGGCTGGGCTGGAGCCTGGCAGTGATGCTGGCTGCTGGAGGAGGGTGGCAGAACCAACCTTGTGTGACTGCCCAAAGTGAGCCACGAGCAGCTCATGCCAAACATGTCTCTGTGTCCCAGCCTTGAGGAGCATGTGCCTGCTTTGGGGCAGCTCCATGAACTGCATGGAGTGCATGGAATATATCTAAATGGCCAAATGCTTTCCTTGCTAGAGCCACTCCTGGGTAGAGTACCTGCTGCCTCTGCTCTAGCACAAAGTGTTTTCCTACCCGTCCAAATACTTCTTCCACCCCAAAATGTTCCCATGACTGGCTCTCTCAGTACAATGAAGGTGTTTTCACTGTGCTCCCTTGAGGTGACTATGGCTTCTGAAATCTCAGGTACAACGTGGACAAGAATTGGTGCAGTATTCATGTTCAGAATTACAGGCTGCTGCATCCTGCGGCCAAAAGAGCTTTTGCCATTCCCAGCTGTGGAGCTAATGATGATGTCTCTGTGTCCTGCAAGGATGGGTGACCACAGTGGCTATTACAAACTAGTCAGTCTGGGCACGTAAGCTGTATTGTGCTCATAAAGAGCAGAATTTTATTTATAAATTGTTCGAGTGTGCTGTATTGCTTCCCATGGAGCTGTATCTCTCTTGTCTGCTCCAGTCTGTCCATCATGGTGAACCTTGTAGCCAGCTGCTTTGTGAGCAAGGCGCCGGGGGAAATGGAAGGAATGTTTCCATTCCTAATATCTGTGATCCTTTGGGGTGGAATTGGCAAAAATAAACTTCTAAATGCCATTGCAGACCAAGCCCTCCCTGCAAGACACCATTCATGGTCCAGTGTACAGATCTATGTGTCTTGTCTCATTTCCTGCATACTTTCACATCAATGGTTTACCTTCCAGCAGTGAAATGGTGTGTTGATACTTGCAGGTCATAATTTAACTTCTGAATTCCTGCAGGTTATGTGTGACAGTCCTGGAAGTCAGAGTTGTTGCATTTAGGGCTGGTATCATGAGGACATTTTGGGACATTTTCTCCTGCGGATTTTAAAAACAGGTTATCAGATAATGACTTGTTTCTTGTCCCTTTTGCCTGGAAATACATGTTTTTTTCCCTTACTTTTCTTTTTAATTTACAGGCTTGGGCATTTGGTCATTGTCAGTGTGGCAGCGGGAGAGCTGGAAGCTGGCTGTGTGCTGGGCTGTGTACTGATGGTGTGAAGGTTCATCCCCTGCCCTGTAACCCAGCACAGAAGATGTGCTCCCTGCCTTCTGTTTTCCTTTTGTTCAAACTTTGTCATCCTAAACTGGATGATGCCTACAGCCATCTGCTGCGTTTGGTAGTCTGCGGCATCACGCCGACTCAATTATGAGCCTCTCTGGGATAACAGCAGGGCAGTTTTCTCTTCAGCTTTGAAAGAGTTTTGTTTCCCTTGCATGTGAAGGCTGAGGGAAGTAGGAGCTTCCAGAAGCAAGGTGGATAAACTGTTCCCAACCATGTCAGGTGGACTTTCTGTGTCGTGGAGCTGTTCAGGTATGGTGGAAGAGGTGCCAGTCTTGAACTATCCTAGGGCTTGGTGCTCTGACGTGGTGGCAGATGTGCTCTCCCATGGCAGCACTGAACCATGTGGCACTTTTAATCTTTACCACCTCATTTGCTTTTTGTGGCTATATATTAAATGAAATCTTTTGGGATGATATGAAATTAAAGGAGATGGTGCGAGTGTTAATTACATTTGTTTTCTTTTGAAATGTCCAGGAGAGAAGGGCTACAAAGGGATCATGTTGAGCCTTAAAGTGAATTCCTAGAAAAGATGTTTTCATTATGCTTTCATACTCAGGAAGAAGTGACCAAGGAGTAAGATTTGTGTGTGTGATACAACCTATGACATCAGTCTTCCTCCTGTGTGGGCAGGGGAGGCATAACTTGAATCTGGGTTAAAATGTTATCTTTTCTTTTGCTGCAGGCTTAGATAAATTTTGAGACTCCAGGACTGCTTTAGGTTTTCTTCTTTGCCTTTCCTGCAGGTAGTGGGCCTGATGGGTTTCAATGTGCAGCCATCCAGGCTTACCGTTTGAGTCCTTCTGGGCTGCCCACAGTGCCCTGATCCTTTTTTCCCCTTAGTAAATACTCCCCTTTGTTATATGAGGATAGGAGTTAGATCAAGTGGTGGGGAGCTAGAATAGAGGACTCTTCTCAGGGACCTGTGCTATTTACATTTAAGACATTTCTGGCCCCACCAGCTGTTCCATGTGTGTTATTTTCGAAAGAGCAATAATCCACAAGAGGTCAGGAGGGCGGAATTGTGTGAATACATTGGGTGAAGGAGATCAAGACACTTGGAAGTCCTCAGGCCTCGTCATGACAGAGAGTCACGATCCCAGATGATTACGGCTTGCTGACTGGGAGAACTTCAGGAGAGCTCTGAAAGTGCTGCTTGCATGGCGAGGAAAGGCTGCTCAACTGGTGTTAGCTGTTTTCAAAAGTCATCTCTGTTTACACTGCTGGCAGGACCACCTGTTCTTTTTTTGAACAATAATATATATATGTGTGTGTGTGTATTGCTGCATTTCTGCATTTATTTTTAGCCCTTTCTAAAAACCCCCAACAGGTTTGAAAGATGCTGTGGATTGTAAGTGGTGCCTGGCGGCATTGCTAACATTGAGGGTTGTCAGAATTTCCATGCTAAATCTCTGCTTTGAAAGCTTATAACTCATCCTTCTATTCTTGATCCTTCAGCTCTTGTATCCACAAAAAATTAAAAACCCAAACAACTTTTAAAAAACTGCTCTTTCCCCACAGGTTTTGTGAAAATCAGACTTGGCCCAACTCAGAGCTTTTTCAAAGCAGACATTGAGTCTTGTCACTTTATTTTTCAGTGCCTAATGGCCAATGTGTGGCAGGTCTCTTTTTATGTGTTTCATATGGTCAAATGCAAAAGCTGTTTTGCATATCAAACTGATACAGGCACTGGATGATGGTGTAAAATGTCAGGGAGGCAACAGCAGTTACCTCCCCACCACCAACTAGGAGGAAGCACAGAGCCATCTGAATTATGGCAGAGGCTGAGCAGTCTCCACATCTGGGGTGGTAACAGTTACAGAGTGAATGCTCCTTATATCAAGAATGCTCCTTGTATCAAGAACTAGTGAGAGGGATGAGACATGCCACGGTTTTTTACATTCATAAACAAAGGACATGCATATTGCTGTTACGAGCTGTCAGTGAGGAAAATCCAGTACAAAGCAGCAGCTGATAATTTCAGTTAAGAAATACATAGTTATGCCTTATTAACTTTATGGTTCCTATTTCTGTGATGTCTTCCATCCATGCAAAGCAAAGCAAGTCACAGTCACATCATTCTGATTCCCAGTGCCTACCCAGGAGAGACAGTGTTGGGAGGAGATTTAATAGTGTGCCCTGGTGGTGCTGTGAATCCATGGCAAAACAGGGAACAGCACACAGGAGCCCAAGCTGTGCAGTATTTCTGTGAGGACTGAGCTGCATCTCTTCTGAGAGTTTTCTCAGACTTTAAAAGCTGTTGAAATTTTAGCTGCAAATAGTACATTTGTATGCAGATGGTACGTGTTAATTCAAAATGTGAAGGTAATGAACTTGAAACTGGGTCCTGATGCACAATGAGAATCGTGGAGGGAGCAATGGGAACTTGAGCTGAATCAAAGTCAGTGCAATTTCTCATTCAGCGTTCAGTAGGCCATTCAAACTCAGATTATCTTTTGGCAGATGGGAATAACACTTGTTCCCTGTCTCTCCAGGAAGGTTGTGAGGTAGCAAAGTACATGCAGAAAGCTTTGTATATGCAAAAGCCCAGCTGTTTTTCAAACTATATGAGTAGCTGTTTGAATGACAGATACGACCTTTCCTTCAGGTCTTTCCTGATGGCTCTGGACCCTTATGATTATGAAAACACTGCTATTACAAATTTGAAATAATCCTGTTGCTTTTGTGCATGTTATGTGGGTGCACACACAGTTTCAGTGTAGCTCAGGACACAGAGTTTAAATTCTTTTAGCCTGACTTGTCTGCCTCTGCAACTGGTTTATCTTAGGACACAAAGGTTTTTTTGTTCTGATTCCCCTGTACACCTATTGTGTATCTCAGGGCATGGTATTCCTGTAGGATCTCAGCACCTCCTTAGTGGGAGGCAAGGGCCACTATATTAATTTTTCATATGATAATTTCAGGCAAGCAAAGGTGACTTGCCTATTGTCGGACTCAAAACTCTCTGGAATAGGAACCTGAGGGCACTCTAAATTTTCAGACTGGTGCCTGAACTGCTTATCCAGGCTCAGTGTTGTCTTTTGCTGCTGCTCCAATCCCATCTGGCTGTCAGCTGTACCAGCCAGTGCTCCGTGGGTATTCATGCTGCTGCCAGTTCTCATGTCTCAGTTGGGAGTCATTTAATGCGGGTGACTGAGATTCCTCGAGAGGAAGAATTTGAAGTATCCCAGACAATGGTATGGTTACCATTGGTTTTGTCGTCGGACTGTGTTTTAGTTTTTATTTTAAGGATTGTTGACACACATGAGTTTTTCTAGGGCTATAGTATCTGTGATTTCAGCCATGGAAAAGGGTCAGAGGCAAAACAGTCTTGGCATTGGAGTTTAATATCTTTCCGTTGTAAGATAATAGAATAAATGGGAAGAGAAATGTATGATTTAAAATCTTCAGTGACAGTGAGGTTGTAAGGCAGGGACAGTGCAACATTTTTCCCATTGCATTTGACATTTTTGGAGAAAGATACCTCATAAAGCATGACTGCAAGTCAACAGTGTCAACATATGAATTAGAGAAAGGAGTGGGGCATGTCTCCCTTAGTAAAAAACTTTATTGCATGTTCTCTTGCTCTCAATTACCCTAATTTGAAATGGGGAGCTAATGAATATTGCTAAATTGATTGAAACAAACAACAGCACTGTGGACAAAAAATAGTCATTATAAACTGCAGTATATCAACCACACTGAATTTTTCACAGATTTGTAGGTTTTAATGCTGGGGTGGCTGGTCTGACTGTCTGCTTAATGTAGGGGAGAGGGCCTTAACCAGTAATTTCCAATGGGGTCAATATCTTCTATTAGTACCAGTGCACACCTTTTTAAACCCCATCACGATAATTAGAAATTACCTCATCCCTTGACTGCGCTTTCCAATTGTTAACTAAAATAATAGCCCTCATTGTAAGAGTGCTTCTGTTAGAAGAGCAGCCAATTGTCAGAAATGTTGTTCCCTCTGCAAGAACTTGAATATCAGGATTAAAATCCTTCTTACCTCTGTCTTGTTTAAGGGAAACAGAGCGAGCTGCAGACTCCCACTGCAGGCCAGTCTGGTGCAGAGATGCTAGGGGTGATGTGCATGTGCTGTGCATCCCTGCTGTTTGCTTAGAAATACACCTGGTGTGGTGGCAGACCTGATTTGAAGTGTGAGGAGGAGTGGTTTGGAAAGCCACAGCCTGTTTGCACCACAGGAAGAAGGCTGTTCACCTCACTCCCAGGCATGAACTAAGAGAGGAAAGGGGCTAAAGCATCTCAGTGTATTTTGCTTTGATTATCTCAAGCTCTTGGGTACCTCATTTTGCTGGGAGCTGTGATGTGCTTGACTGGCCAGAGATCTCCATCAGAAATCAGTATCAGGATTATTCTGAGTTCTCTTTCATTTAATGAATGTCTTTATTGTTGGACTGGGTACTTTAATGAACTTTTCCGAAAGTCCTCAAATTTGGCATTTCTCTGGAAATGTCAGAGATGAAAGGAATCTGGAGAATCTAGAAATATGGAGAGCAAAGTTTAACTATATCCAAGGAAAATACAAGTCCATAGAGGGGAAAAATAATCTAAAGCCTAATTTCAGGGGAAAAACCAGATGAGAAAGGGTTCTTATGATCTCTAAGGATTGAAAAGACGAATTGAATTGAATATGAAAAATGAATATGAATTGAAAAAAGTGCATTTTTCTGTGAATAGCAGCTGCCACCTATGTTTTTGGATTGGCAGTTCATGTTATGTAGCAAAGATGATGGTAATTTCTGCTATGCACGTGTATCTAAGTGATTTTCTGAACCTGGGCTGAAGTGGAAGAAAGTCAAGGTGGGAAGCAAACATGGTTTTATTGGACTACATGATTTAGCAATGGCTAATTTTAGGCACTGTTTCTGAAAAGTCTTGCTTGTAGCCTGGCACCCATCAAACTGGTTCTGTCAGAAGCACTTTTCAACCTCAAACTTTGTTCCCAGGCTGAAGAGCTGGCACAGCATTTTCTTAAAAAACAAACCCAACCAAATAGCAGTAAGTTTCTGACCTCAGGCTTGCCTCCTGCTGCTAATCTGATTCCTTTTAAGGGTAGGAGCTGCTGGTTAAAGTGATTTCTAGTGAAACTCTGCATGCAGCTGAATATGAGAGTGTTGGGGTTTGCTGGGGCTGTTGTTAAAAATGTCATGGCCTACCCACCCCTATCCAGTTTCTAGGAAAATGTTTCGATGTTCTTTTGCATTCTTTATATTGTCATTTATCTGACCATCCTGAACATGCCTTCTAGAGATTAGGTTCATGTCCAACATGAGCATGACATTTAACTCTCTTGGGGGTTCCGAGCAGTTCATTTTGATCTCTGTCTTGGCCCCATCTGTTTTGCCCCTTCCTATCTAAAATAGCTTTATGATAAAGAGGATCTTTTGCGTATGAATAGTGAATCACAAACCCCAGCTGTGAGTAATCTCTGAGCAACTCCCTGCTGTGATCCAGCCCCAAGAGATGAAGATGTCCTCTCAGATTATAACAGTCGTCTGCAGGGGACTTGGTCTTGCTCTTGCAACACTACAGTGAGGTTGTTTTTCTTGCAGGAGATTGTTGCGGGCCAGCCAAATGGAGTTTGTAGCACAGAAATGAAAAGAGAAAAACAGGGTCTAATCTGCTAATAAAATGTTGCCACCTTGAGTGAGGAAAGGGGCTTAATGTAGCACTCCTACAGACTTCAGTCCAGAAATAATTTTAAAGGAACATATAAATATTGCATTTTTTCTGGGTTTTGCTTTCTGACTTGCTCCAGTGACTGGTGGATTTGTGTTGATAGGTTGGCTATGAAGCCTGGAGTGGCAAACTGCATTAGAGGGCAGGGAAGTGTGTTCGGTGCCAGGCCACAGTGTGTTCATTGACTCACAGACAATGCTGAGCTGGAAGGGACCCATCAGGATCACCGAGTTCAACTCCTGGCCCTGCACAGGACAGCCCCAAGAATCCCACCATGTGCCTGAAAGCATTGTCCCAATGGTTCTTGAACTCAGACAGGTTTAGTGCTGTGAGCACTTCCCTGGAGAGCCTGTTCCAGTGCCGAGCTGCCCTCTGGGTGAAGAACCTTTTCCTGATATCCAACCTAAACCTCCCCTGACTCAGCTTCATGCCATGTCCTCAAGTCCTGTCACTGGTCACCAGAGTGAAGAGATCAGTGCCTGCTCCTCCTCTGCCCCTCTCAAGGAAGTTGTCACTGCAATGAGGTCTCTCTTCAGTCTCCCCTTCTCCAGCTGACCAAGTGCCCTCAGCTGCTCCTCAAAAGGCTTCCCCTCCAGAAGCTTCAGCCATCATCATGGCCTTCCTTTGGGTGCTTTGTGCTAGGGAAGTGTGGGGCCTGGCAAGGGAGTCATGAAACTCTCTGTGCAGGAGTACAAAAGTGTGAAAAGCATTCACATGGAGAAGCTGCTGAACCTTCCCATGGAAACTTCATGAGCAACCAAGAAGGCAGGGTTCTCTGCAATCCTTGTCCACATCTGGCCTTCTGTGGGATTCCTCCATGGGCATGGGGGATTCCCAGCCATGTCTCAGGTAATGCCTGGGGACTAGGAGAAGGGACCTAAAAGTACATTTGAAGTAACGACCATTTCCATCAGTCAATGCATCATGGTTCTCTTAGATGTTTGCTATTACTGATCTAAATGTATAACTGTCTTTACAATGTCTTTTGGTGAGTATTTATTGCATGTAGTCTCCCATGGAGGTGTTTGGTTTGGTTTGTGATTGGTAGGATTGGTTACACAATACTGTTTGTGCTTCCTGATGGCTGGAGGAGCACAGAGCTGCCTCTGGGGTGGATATTGGCCCATATGAATTTAAAATTTAGTTTCCTTGACTGACATTTGCTTTCTGAGAACTCTGTTGCCCGTCAAACTCAATTGCTCAAATGTCTGTGGGAAACCAGTGTTGGTATGTGAATGTGGTCTCAGTAAATTCATTTTTCAAAACGTGAACCAATGTTCATTGGAGGAAAAATGAAGCATTTCTGCATTATTTGGCTAGAGTGAGTGTTACAAGCTCATTTGATCCTCTTTCTTTTTCTGTCATCATATTTTCATGACAATGTTATATATGTATGGGATTACAATTCCCGAGATCTCCAGAAAGATCTTTAATCATCTAGACCATGTAAGCAATGAACACTTCAGGCAAAAGCAAAGCTATTAATTTTGCACTTCAAAGTCACAATTTTTCCCCCTGCAGTGTGTCTTATAAAGCTGCCACTCTCCATCCTCATTCTCAGTCCATACATACCTCTGCTGCAGCTGGTAGCCTAAATCACTGAAATGTTGTGCAAAAACTGGCATCAGCCCTGTGCAGGATTCCCTTCTGTAACCCCTCCTGGGACGAGGTGTTGGAATCCCTTAGGGGCAGTTAGAGCCTGTGCATCCTTCTGACCAGACTGCATGGTTGCTGGGAGCCTCCCAAGGGAGCAGAGACAGAGAGAGCACCCCTGGGAACAGCAGTTCCCCTCGTGCCTGTGTTAGTCCCACGCATCCCTGTGCTTCCCAGAAGGCAACAGCGTGGTCTGTGATATGCTGGCTTTTTGAATTGTGAATTTTTGCACTCTTTGTACTTTGGCCATTTGCAGTCCGGTCAAGCATGTTCTCATTCCTATGAATACACAGTGCTTTTATTCTTTGGGTTTTGGGTCTTCTTAATTCCTTGGCCTCAGCAATATTTCATGGAGAAGTATTTGAGGGGAGATTGTGTGGTCTACCATCTTTTTACCTATTCCCGTGTAACAGTCTGAAGTGTTATCAGCATTGAGTTTGTTTGAGTTTTGCTTTGCTCACGTATTCTGAAAAAGGAAATAACTTGCTTGACCCATGTGCTCTAAATCAGCCATTACTTTTAAGTATCTCTCTCAATTTGTCCCTCATTTGTCCTTGGCCTGCTCAGCTGTCCCACTATGCTGTTCATGGAGAGGAACTTAGAGGCATGACCTTGTCTCAATTAATTACTTTATTAGTTTTGGCATTCTATGTATTTTTAAATATAGATTTTCCTTTTATAGGATTAAGTGTTTCTGTTTTAAAGGCTTGTTGAAATACATGTTTCCCTGTCCTCTTATCTTAGACTCAGCAGCTGATCAGCACAAGGCTGTGGATCAGAACTGATTTCTGACTCCTTCATCACCAGTTGGAGAAGGAAGTGGTTTGTGGTGTGCTGACCAAGGAGATGACTGGGGATGTTGTTTCTGTCAAATGTTAGTTCCAGCTGCTGCTGGAGAGCTCACAGTTCTGACAGTCTGAGTGGACCCCAGCAGGTAAGGCTCTGGAGAAAAGAGGGACAAGAGCACAATGAAAAGCTCTCATGTTTTCTCTTTTCTCCTTAAAACATTGTCTTTGTAATGCTGCCGTTTAAAGATTGAGTGCCTATCCAAGGACTGAATTTAATATATAATGTTGATTCAGGTCACAGCTATAAGATTGTCCACCCATCCATCTGGTACAAAGCAATACATACTAAATCTGTCTGAAAGAACAGGCAAGCTTGAGGTAAATGTGTTCCTATTGTGGTGTGATAGCCTGGCCAGCCTTGACAGTGGATTCCAAGAATCACAAGTTTGTGGTCTGTCAACCAGTGCAAACATCAATCCATCAAATACCCCTCTTGTTATACCTGGGAGACAGAACCATAGAGGCATTAAGAAATGAGTGGCAGAGGAAAATTACCTGCTTGGATACATGCAGTCTCTAGTATGGGATACAGAGAGCTGGGATGGTTGTATTGCTGTGGTCACAAAGATCACCAAAATGGCCCCTGTGAACGTGCTTGGATCGTAGTTGTCTGACACAGCACAGAGGAGATCCTTATCTTATTTTTTCAGCTATGCCTTGCTCTGCAGCAGAGGCTGTAGCTCAGAGATTTTAAAGTTTGGGCTGTTACTTGTTTTAAATGAATAACCGTTTATTAACAAGGCTTGGGTTCATGCTTGAGTGGCTCTACTAAACAGTAATATCACTCAAGTTTTCCAACGGGAGTGCTCCTGACTTTCTCATTGCATATCTCTTTCAGCAAGGTGGCACCCTAAGGGGCAGACATGCTCAGGACTGTGCAAATCCGAGTTAAAACCCCAAGGCCTGTAGATGTAATGCTCCCTCCTTGCTGCATTGTGTGGCTGTGGGAGCTCATGTGGTATCCTCACTTCTGGGCTGAAAATCCCCAAACCAAGGCTACTTCAATCTCCAAGGGTCCCTGTAGTTTCTAATACAGTTAAAGATCCCTGTCCCAGTGTCCTCATTGAAGTTGGGATGCATTCTTTATGCCCCCTCTCAGGCTCCTTCTAGGACATGGTGCTTTACTGGTCTCCAGCTTCCCAGCCTGCAGAGTCCCAGGGGGTGGGAGGTTGTGTGGAGAAAGGGCACTTCCTTTGAGTGGAGAGGAGGATCCAAGGTCAGAAGGAGAGAGCCTGTGAAAGTTGGAAAGTGGGAACAAAGGATGAAGTTCAGAGAAGAGGCATAGCTGGGGAAAGAAAGGAATTTTCTTTGGGCTGGGCAACTGTATCTTAAGAGATTTGAGTACCCACAGGAATGCTGCAGAGATGGTTAGCAGTGAGTTCTCAATGTCTCTCATGGCCATCTCTTAAAAAGACATCAGGGCCCTGTTACTGCATGGACAAGCAATCAGATGCTTGGGGGACAGGTTTTGCTGCCCTCTCCCCACTGAGTTGGCCTCCCATCACAGGTGGCCTCTTGGGGTGCAGAGGTGTGCCAGGAGATGCAAGAATTGGGCATTTCCATTGCAAAAGGATGGAAGCTCTGCCATCCGACCAGCTCTTCCCAGTCTTCCTTGGTAATGCAAAGGCAGGCAGGGGAGCTGGAGGGGGTTTCTATTAGCCAGTCAATCAATCATTTCCCAATGTTTATTATTTATCCCCCTGGCCAAACCCTCCCCTCATTCCTGCCACTCTGGGCGATGGGAATTTTTGTGATCTCTGAGCATAAGAGTCTGGCAGGCACCCTGGTTGATGCTAGAGCTCATTCTGAGCCACATGAGAGGAGAAACATCAATAAGCAGAGATGGAGTTAGAACTTTATTAGGAGAAACCTAGACACAAATTGACTAAAACCACATGTTAAGGAGAACACACAGGTCTTTTCAGGATTAAAAATACAAATATATAAAAACTTACAAACAAAAAATGGTTTCCCCCCACTTTGGAGTGTGAATATGCATGTATATGTACAGGGAACTGTACCAAAGCTAACTATGTATCAGGAGCAAGGATTCACAATGCCTTTCAGTGGCCCTAAGAGAGGAAATGGCTCAGTCCCCTCATAAGCTGGTCCCTGGCCATTCACTTGTGCAGTCCAGTGTTGGGAAGCTGTGGCCTGTGCCTGAAAGGGCAGTGCAGGGTAAACAACAGGGAGCAGCTTAGCTCTGTTTAGCAAATACCTTTAACAGAGGGATGTCAGCTCTGCTCTGATAAAACATCTCTCAAGTGGGAGCTGCCTACAGACTTCACCCACCAGGCTCACTGTGCAGTGCTGGGCCCCTGTGGTTGCTCTGGAAGGCTACAGCAGTGGAAAGAGGCTGTCCATGGGTAGTTTCTTATGCCACGTGTGCTAGGGATGGAGTGGAGATGGTGACCTGATAGCAGAGCAGGGGCTTGCTGTGAGGACAAATGACTTGTGCTGGCTGGCTGGCATGAGATAGCAGCCTAGAGCTGAATGATGTGCAGGACCTGGAGAGGCCTCTTGCTCCTTGCAAATGATGCTGAAGTGTTTTGGTGGGTGGGTGAGAAGACACAGGGCGTACCAGATAAACAGAGGATGCTTTTCTCTCAAGTGGGCAGCTGGCAGCACCCTTTCAGCAGCATTCAAGTTGCTTGAAAAAAAGAGTTTAAAAAGGGGGAAAACCATTTTGTTTCCACATGATAATTCCTCTTTTTTACTAGAAAGATGTCTGTTCTCACAGGAGAGTCTCTGTTTCTGTTAATGGATGTCTTGCACAGAACTGATGACATAAGTATCTTGGGAAAATTCTCTAGTCTTCATCAACTGGTCATCTAAGTGATTTCCCTGGAGCCAGTCCGCTGCACTGACTTGGGAATGAGGAAGGGATTCCAATGTTAGACATGAGGCAGCTGCGCGTGGGGGACAATGGATGTCCTTATTTATGGCGAGGAGTTTTTATATACATAGTGTCAAAAAATTCAAGTAGGACTTATTGTGTAGATAAACTGGTATAAAATGTCTCTGCTCAGGTAGAGAAAGGGAAGGTTAGAAAGAGCCAGAACAAAGCAGATGAAAAAGTCTTTCAGAAAGCCTACTGGTGTGTTTCTCCTCCCTGCAGGTGAGAGAAGCTTCAGCTCAGTATCATTGCCAAGCTGATGTTGCAAATGTTGAATAGAGACCAAAGAAGATGTAAGGGAGTTGAGGTCCAGTCAGTCTGTTGAGTACAGTGTTGCAGTGGATACGTGCTGGGCAGCCTCAGGAGGCTGCTGGCCTGTGCTCTACTGGGATAAGGATGGTGAGTCCCTAATCCCTGTGGGTCCCATGACAAAAGTATGGCTGAGGGCTTCTCATCCCGATATTGGTGCCTCTCTTCAGTGCATGTAACCCAGTGGCTGTCTCTGCCTTAAGCTGTGAGAGGTGCTGTCTGCAGTATAATGAAGATGTTTGCTGGAAAAGAGCGAGAGGGTGTTAAAACAGAGAGGTTAGTGGCAAGAGTTTGGAGCCCACTTTGCTGAAGTCTTACTAAGCGCTGAGACTGCTTCTTCTCCTCATCCCTGCTGGAGACAGGTCACACAGACAAGTCATCTGACCTTGCCTTGCTGCTGGCACGGCTGGCCTTGCTGAACCGGCGTTTCTCATTGAAGTAGTTCTCAGGGAAGGCAGGTGCTGCACTTTCACTGGCCACCTCTGGACTCTCCACATAGCTGGACTTCATGAAAGGCCCTTCACCAGCAGCATCCTCCTGCCCATGGACCCTCTCGGTGGCGAAGTTGGCAGTGTTTTGCTGTGAGGCCATCTTGTTGCTGAAGGTGCTGATGAACTTCCCGTTGGGACTTGACAAGCACTGGTTAAAATCTGGTGGAGGAGTGTACATCTGGGCCCTTTCCACTTGTGGGGCAGACTCCAGTCTGGCGGGGGCTGTGCTGGGGCTGGGTTTGTAGGAGCGAGAGCACCTCTCTTTGGCTTTCTTCCAGCCCAAGTGGTACAGCTCGGCCAGACTGAGGAACAGGGACAGCACTGCCACAGCCAGCATGAAGACAATGAACACGTTCTTCTCTGTGGGGCGGGAGACATAGCAGTTGACGGGGTGGGGACAAGGTGCCCGCTTGCAGATGTACAGGGTCTCCAGAAAGATCCCGTACAAGACGTACTGTCCCACAATGAAGGCCACTTCCATGGCAGTTCGAATCAAAATGCTGTAGACGTAGGTGTTCAGCAGGCTGCCCCTGAGTATGATTTTGCCTCCTGATTCATCCCAGCAAGACAGCTCAGCCTTCTCTGTCACAGAGCACTTCTGCTGGTAGTATGTGTCACCACTGTTCTTCATCTCTTGGGCCTCTATTTCTGCCTCCTTCATCTTCCTCTTCTCCTCCATGCGCACTGTGTGCATCGCATGGCCCATGTACACCAGGGATGGAGTGGACACAAAGATGATCTGGAGGACCCAAAACCGGACGTGGGAGATGGGGAAAGCCTTGTCGTAGCAGACGTTCTCGCAGCCGGGCTGCTGAGTGTCACACATGAAGTCAGACTGCTCGTCCCCCCAGGAGGACTCAGCTGCTGTACCCAGCACCAGCATCCGGAAGATGAAGAGCACGGTCAACCAGACTTTCCCCACCACCGTGGAGTGTTTGTGGACCTCCTCAAGGAACTCTCCCAGGAAACTCCAGTCCCCCATTTCTGCTCACCAAGAGGGGTGAGAAGTCTTGAGAACTGGACACAGCCTCTGTGGGAGAAAACAGAAGAGAGGGGTTCTAAGGTGGGTTAGGGAATGCCCAGGTGTTAATACATAGAGTGAAATGGTTTGTTTTGTGTCATAGGAAATGTTTTTATTTGACCTGAAATGAATGAGGTCTGGTTTGCTGAAAACTTTGTTTCATATCTACTGGAAGCCATGTGTTGAGTTTGTGTGTTTGGTTTTTTTTATGTTTGTTTGGGTTTTTTTAAATTCAGCTACTGAAACAGAAAGTGACCTCTTTTGCAGAGCACAACTGCAGCCTCTTAAATGGGCTGCCTAAACACTGAGGGTGAGGCAGTTGTATTCTTGGTTCAGAAAGCCCTTTCCCTGCAGTCTGCATATTGCATCCTCTGTAGACTGTGTAGTTAAAGCAGCATTCATTTGTCTGCAAACTGTGCTCTGGGGAATTCTCAGTGGGCTGATCCCCTGGGAGACAGGACTGGAGTCTACAGCTTGGGCTGAGCAGTGCCTTGGCACTTTCATATGCTGCCTTTGTGTAATACCTGCACCAACAGCTGGAATGTGGAGTGCTCACAGCTCTGGGCTTCATTTATGAGCTTGATGCCACCACAGAAGAAACGCAGAGAAAACGCTCCTGTTTCTCACCTGCCCCCTGTCCATAGGTTTTGCTTTGGTTTTGCAGTATCACCAGCTGCAAGTGTTTAATTTACAATTTGCAAAGGTTTTGGGGACTGTAAAGACTTTGGTGAGCTGTGACAGTCCTGTAAACCTAATCCTCTGTCACCATGTCATGTCTCTCTGAAGGGAACTGCTGCAAAGTCTGTCATTGGTCTTGCTCCTTCCTCTTAAGTTCTGAGACAAAACTCACAGTTCAAATGAAACAGACAAAGAAAAAAAGCCTCCTTTGAAGTGCCTCCCAAGGACCAGCAGCTCCTGGGAAGTGCTGTTGGTAGGTGGTCTGATGAGAGGAAAGGTTTGGTGGACTGGGAGTAAGATTGTAAGTGAAGATGCAGGAGAGCCTGCTTCAGTTTTGCTTCTGACTGACAGACTGTTTCTGCACAAGTTACTTAACCTCATGGATAAAAAGGTAGCAAGGGTTTAATCCATCTTTTGTGGGGCTCTGTGGGAGTGCTTGAGCAATCATTTGATCCAGTTATACTCCCCATATTTACCTTCCCAGGGCACTGCAAAGCTCTCCCTTTTGCATGAGTTAAGGGCTAGGTGCTGTAAAGTGTTCAGTATTACCCTGGAGATAATGTTCCCCCACAGTCACTCTTTTGGAAAATAGCATTTTAATAAGTAAATGTAAAAATAATCATCATAATGAAATATTAAAACCACTAGTCAAGGTAAAACCTAAAGCCATAGGGATCAAATTGTTAACTCTCCTTCTTTATTGTCCCTTGTCCTGTCTTTAAAAGCCAATTATTTTTATGGTGCAAAGAATGTCTGTGGAGACTAGACACTGTTAAAAGCTGAAAATTTACTGCAGCAATATTGTGTAGATTTTCCTGTGAGCAGAAGCTGAAGAACAGACAGATACGCTTGTTGGGGGAACAATATCCTCTCCTCTGGTTATGTGAATGGTATAATTTAATGTAATAGTGCACACAGTGATTTATGCCATCTCTTGTTCCTGAGCTATGTCCATCTGCAAGGACGGATGGGGCAAAGATCAAAAGTTAAATCCTCACATTCCTGGTGCTTCTGAGACCTGCCCTGCAGAAAGCTGAGGATTGCCCTGGTAAGAAGACAGGAAGGTGGCCACTTGCTGCCCCACCATCTGTCAGAAGCTGTGTGAGGATGGAGAAGGGACATACCAGAAACCAAAGGATGATCTTTGGCTCTTTGTTGCTCTGGCAGGCATGCTGCAATCATGCTGATGCAGATCCTGGTGGCTGCTTGGTGTAAGCAGAATCTTTCATTCTGCTGTCAGCCCAGAGCTGGAGGAGCAGTAACACAGAAAATCAGCTGGTCTTTCTAACTCCTCTTTCCTGTAATGGTGAAAACTGGTGAATGTTTGGGTCTGTCTTCCCTTCTGAAATGGCTTTAGTGCAGTTACTGAATTCTGGAGAAATTAACATCTGGCTTCAATGCAGAAGCACCAGGGGATTACACAGAGGCAGATAAATCAGTGATGGGAAATATTTACAGCCTGTGGTGCTGAAATCAGTGTGTTTGGTTTTTAACTCCCAGAGTGCAGACAAGGCAACCAGCTACCTGCAGTTCAGTATATAGGTGTGTCCAATGTCTTTATGCTGTAGCACAACTGTATGTGTGGAATATTCCTTACAGGACAGCATGGATAAAGGTAGGTGTCTTTATTTATCCAGGTGGGTTTATGTTGTTTGCAGGTGTCCCTGTTGCTCCTGCTGTGGTTAGCTGTCAGATACCTTTTCTTGTTTCACCTTGCTTGTTAGCACAAAAATGAACACAATTCTCTGTGGCTTTGCAAAGGCTGAGTTTTCTTCCTGCTATGGGGATGTACAATCACAGAGCTCTTCCCATCAGTTCTACTGTGTGCAGGTTGTTTGGGATTTTACTATGGCTTGTTTTCCTCAGGGAAGGCTACTAAACCTGGACACTTGCAAATTGTAAAAATCAGTATGTGCAGAACACAAAGTAAAGCAAACGTCAGCCCAGGAGGAGTCCAGGAATAAAAAATGTTAATGGATGCAAGAAGAACAGTAATTCACCTGTCTCACACATGCACAGAATTTTTTAAAAGGCTGTAAATCAGAAGGATCCAAGGCTGACAGTCATGAGGCTTAGGCTAGACAATAGGAACAGTTCCTCTGTCCTCCCCTGCACAGGCTGTCTGAAGGAGGGACTGCCCAAAGATGCCTCCAGATCATTCTGCTGCAGCCCCATAGAGAGCTGAGGTGGCTGCTGCAAGGGGGTGGGTGGCCACAGGAGAATGGGTTTTGGAAACTAGGAGAAGGAATTTCCCTCCTAGAGCAGAGTTTTTGCGTAGACATTTGATAGTTATTAGGGAGCTATTTTTGCAGTGCAAGACCAAGGGTCTTCTAGAACATCTAGCTCTCTGCTGCCAGCAAGAAATGAAGGATTGTTGTCACCTCCTGACAGTTTTTCCTGGCTATGCAGAACTGCCTCTGACCTAGCCTTTCTCCTCAGGGCTTTACTATTCTTGGGAATTTTCCATATAGCTCTTTTTCCTCATTCCCAGACTACTGTTGCCCTCGCATGCTTTGACCTCTGTGTCTGAGCATCTGTAGCCTTTTATATTCCTAGTTTGGGCTCAGTTGGGCAAATCTGGTCTCACTCTGGTGTTATTTGGCAAAAAATACCTCTGGGTATATTTGTGGGGTCTCAGCACCTGAGAGAAAACAGTATTGCCAGGAGGGTTGTGCATATTCATGTGCAGTTGTGGGCTGTGCCGCTGCCCTGCCATGCTTTTGGCTGTCAGCTTTCTGCTGGATCAACACAGGAGCTGTGCTCAGTCATGGGATCTTGGCACTGGGAAACGTGTGTGTGACAAAGACCAGTGCAGCTTGGCACAAACCCAGCAATGTGGCTGTCCCAGCTTAATCATCACCTGGAATGCTGCTAAAGCTGGGGAAAACTGAGTATCACACCCCAGGCCGAGCATGGAGTCTGCTCAGCTCTGGGCTGCCTTGTGACTGCCAAATTCCAGGATAAAAATACCCCAGTGGGGACGGCACCTGCTAGTATGCCAAGCTGGCTTGCCAGCCGTGGGCTGCTCCCTGCCATTCCTTTTTTGCAGTACTTTTATCTGTGCAAAGGAAAGTGTCCACTGCCCTCTGAGCAGTTTTTCCCATCCTCTTGGTGATGCCACGTGCTCTGAAGGACAGGAGATCACTTCAAATCACTGCTGCTTGCTCCAGCCAGCACACTTACTTTGGTTGGAACTAGCCAGGGCTTGATGAACAGCTAGGAAATTCACACTAGAGAGCCAGGAGGGCTGTTCCTGTGCAATCATCTTTATATGAGTTTATTTCCCTAGGGGTTGTTAGGAAGAAAGTTTTCCCCCCTTTAGAAGACAGGCGAGACTATCAGCAGTGATATAAATAGCTGAGCTCGACACTTCATGCTAGCTTTTCCCACAAGGAAGGTGACAGGAGGTCGCCATCTCTGCAGGATGTTTCTAAAATAAAGTGGAGAGTCTGATTATAACACTGTTTCTGCTCTCCCTCGCTGGGCTCACCTCTTCCCCTTGGCAGGTCCCAGGGGCACACTGAGAGGCTCTCTGAGGAAGGCTCCTTTGTGTGAGGCAAGCACAGTTCCCAGGGACAGGGAAAGTATCAAATTCAAAGCCATTGTATTTTTGCCCAATCTCTGTGTGGGATTTGTTCAATAAGATACAAATGCATGTGTCTGATAGTTAATGAGATTTCCCAACTCTTGAGGGCTGGGGCTGGAGATGTTTCAGGAGGCTCACACTCCAGACACACAGCTGGGTGTGGAGACCTTGCAATGAGTGCATCCCCTCCCAGCTACCAAATGAGCAGGCAGCCATCCCCTTTGGGTACAGGGCACATCATTAGTGACAGCCCTTTGCAGTGGAGCATCCAGTCCAGCTGTGGCATGGTTAGTGCCTAGGAATTGCTTGTGGCTTTCCTTCCTTCAGTTGTGTTATCTTATAGCAGGTCTGGGCCAGTGCCTGGCACAACAGGTGGCCACCATGGGGGTATGTGGGCAGAGATCTTTTCCCCTGTGTTGACACCTGTCAGGCTGAAGCCATACATGAGTGGAGCCCACACTACATAACTGTTCTCTCACACCTGTAGATGCTTAGGCAGGGCATTTTCAGCTCTGCACTGGAGGTTTGTTAATGCTAAGGCTCTCCAGCCCCCTGTCAGCTGTAGTCCAGCCTCACAGCATCCCATGCAGTGCAGATGCTGTCCTCCCTCTTGCAGGTGGTGATCACTGGACTCCAGGAAGGACAAACTGCTTGTTTGAGATCACTGTGTTAAACAGTCTGGGGACAGAGCTCAGGGGTTGTGCCTTGCAAACTTGTGCCCTTTTTTCTATGCAGCACTGTCTCTTAAACCTCGTGACAGCAACACAACGCTGCTTCTAGAGCACATCTGCTTCTACAGACCACAGCCCTTCTCTCCTGTTCCCCAGAACAATACTGTCTTGGTTGCCTGAAAGAAAACCCTCTCATGCTGCCCTTCTATAGCAGGTACACCTGGCAGAACCAGAGGCTTTTTGTTTTGTTTTGTTGATTTTTTGAGGGTGTTGGTTTTGGTACTTTTTGAAGAGGCAAACATCTTGTTATTGCTGGCAGAGCCTGCAGCCATGGTAAGTACCCAAAGGGAAGCAACAGCCTTTTCAATGTATGTAAACAGTATTCCTTTGTTGCCAGGACCTGGTCAGGAAGCATTCTGGGGACATGTGGCTTACAGCATTAAAAGATGAATAGAGTTAGAAATGTGCTGCCCAGTGTGGGTGTGATACTTTGAATTCCAGAGGTTCTTCATAGTTTTGTGACATAGATTGATGCTAAAGCCCACCTCAGAAGGTATCTTTTTTTCCACTGTTTACTGACATTGGCTCCTTCATATGGGTGTACAGTAGACAAGCAACAGCCTATTAGGCAATCAAGCATCATCCCTCTGGCTTCTTATATTCATGCATGTGCTTATTATAAGTTTTGTGCCTGAAATAGGCCAGTTCTTTAGCCAAATTTGATCTGCATGTGAATCTGGACTACATAGTTCTGTACTTATATATGCTTTAAAAAATATATAAAAAAAAAAGACATGTCTGGACAGGTTCATTTCTAGTTCCTTGGGTTCAAAGTCCTGTGCTGAACCAATATCAGGGATAATGACTTTGACTCCAGTGCTCAAATCAAATCTCACAAGAGAGGAACAGCTCTGCATTAACAACTCCTGTCCTAGAAGACAGACATCCAATGTTGCTTATCTTTTTGCTCCTCCCAAGTTCACTGCAATTTCTGGGAGGGTCACACTGGTATCCAGACCACTGGCCCTACTTGTAGTTGCAGACAGCTTGTTATTCCTTGACAAGGTGTGTTTTCCCTCTCCTCTCCAAATGTGGAAAATCTCAGAGTTCACAAAAAAGAGAGTGGGTGAGAAGATAAGGGAGTTGAATGACCTGTCACCTCCTACACACACACACACACACACACACACACACACACACACACACACACAACCCTGACGCACACAGAGACACAGACAGAGGGAAATCACTCAACACCTTCAAGTGTGTACATCAGGGATGTGTTACACACAGAGATGATAATAATATGTAGAATATTTTCATCTGAAGTGATGGTGGAAGCTGAAGACTCCCAGTCAGTTGAATTTTTATTAGTTGTCTATCCAGGACATCTAATGCTATTTCTCCACTGTGTTTTCATATATCCAAATATTAGGGCCAAGCTCTGCCTGATGTAGTCACAGGAGACCAAGAACAGAAAAGACCTTGAATTCAGATGAGCAAAGTGAGGAATGAATTTATCCCACTGTCTTTGAAAAACCTGCATCAAATAGTTACATGGTAGTGGTATCCAGGCTTACACTGAGCATGCAGAGCACCTTCTAATTCTCTTGGGATCCTCTCTCTTCACCCTAGAGAAATGTGGATCCTTAGAGACCCCATCAAACATGACCAAACTGGAGTTGGGATAAGTTAAATGAAGGGTCACCTGCTTTTTGCTAGAAAAATATCTCATCAGTTGTCTCTGATGTAAATGCTGCAAACTTGGTGCTCTTCCCCGTGCCTTTATCTTTGCAGAAAGAAGCAAGCCCAAATGCATTTGCAGATCATCTTAAATTAGGCTGGCTAAATACAGGTGAGGGGATAGCCAAAAAGGGCATAGGGAGCTCTGGAAAAGAGAAACATGCTGAGCAATTTGAGGGATGCTGTAGTAAAGCTGTTCCTGAGCTCTGTTGAGAAGAGCTGATCTCAAGCACTGCTTAGTCAGTGGGTATGAGGAGATGGCAGGCATCACATTGGGTACAACGTGGCAGCAATAAAACCTGCCCATGTGAATTTAGGCTGGTTCATAGACTGCATGAGACACAACTTGTTATAGTGTTGAAATAAAACAGACTGGAGAGGTAGTGGGTGAAGGAGAAAGCTCTCATCCAGACTTTTCCCATCCTTTATTCCTTCCTCTCACCCCATTGCCTCCCTGTCTATCAGTTTCCCATTGCTCTCCTACAGTCAAGTTCCCCCTGGAGAACCTTGCCTCAGTTTTTTGGCAGCTTTGACCAGTTAACTCCCTACAGCACCTAAATTGCTAATGCTTTCAGCCTTAGAGAGAGGATATTTTCAGTGACTATATATTTTTCACTTTTTACTACCTTGTCAAATCTCATTTCTGCTTCTTTCCAAAAATCTGTAGGATTCTTTTCACACTCCAGCCTTATTGCTGTATCCTTGCCTCAAGTATTTAATTTCACTTTTGGAGTGAGCTCTGGCTATAGCTTTTGAATGGATTATTTTTTTTCCTCAGTGTATGTATGTATATATATGCACACACACTTACACACACCCTTTGAACTAATATTAAACTAATATTAAATTGGCAAAGCCCAGCAGTAGGGAGTTAGGAAATGCAGGGTTACTGTTCTCAGTAATCTTAATTCAATCTCTTTGTGCCTGTGCCTCTTAGCTACCAGTCTTTAACCACATCCTCCCATTGTCACCTCATTCTTTGCACAGGATGCCTGCCTTGTTCTGTGCCAGCCTGACTGGGGTTTTCTTGAACAGCAGCTATTCAATGTTTTGTTTTCTCCTTATTGTTCAGTGGGTGGCCTGTGCCTCATTTACTCTACATTATTCAAGTCCAGTTCTAAAGACAGAATTATTAGTTTCCTCATGGGCTTTCCTATGGCTTTCGGCACAACAGTATCTGATTGCTTCACAAATATAAATCTACTTATTTTCATTACCACCCAGAGGTGAGGAGATGGTATTAGATCAACTTTACAGCTGAGGAACTAAGGGCAGTGAGAGATTAAGATAAAAACTGTTCATTAATTTTGGAAGCTGCTTGGTGATATTGGTAATCTGTTTTCTTTTTCCAATGTACTTAGCACTATATAATGTGTATTCAAAGCAGAGCTCTGTCTGGTTTATGCTGGAGTGGGAGAGTGTATCAATTCCACCAGTTGCACCACATCTAGAAATCAGATATTCAGAGGACAAGAGAAACCACCGAGGGCACATTCATGAGGCACCGTGGTGGCTTAAGTGATTTGACCCATCGTGACAGAGGAAATTGGAGTAAGAAGCAAAAATAACCCCAGTCCTCTTGGACAGCTTTATCTGATTATAAACTGGAGGCAGTTTTTCTCCCATCCCACTATTCCTTCCCTTCTTCACCAGGCATCTGAATGGATCTGGAGACTGGACTCTGCAGTGGTCACCCTGCTTCACTTCCTGAGCTACCCTGTGCCCAGACCAAGGCATCCATCTGCTTTTCTGCTTCCAAGGGACAGGAGTTTCATGTGGAAATTCTCAACCATTCTCAAGCCATGTCCGTATTGACATGAAAAATGAAGAAAGATGGAAATGGAAGTGTAAACCTCTTAGTTCTTACATTAAAGCCCCTGACCTCTTTTTACACAGGAGAGACTTAAAAGTGTGCGTCTCTCTGCTCCATATGTCCTGCGTGGTATGAATATTGCTTTGATTCAGGAAAGAGCTGGCATGTTGAGCATTGTTCAGAGAGGTCTCTCTGTTGCTTATCAATAGCAATAAAATTGATTGCCCCCTCCCCCTTATGAATTTTTAGCCCAAAGACTGAAGGATCTCTGATGCCTCCTGGGAACTATTTCTAATTTTATGCCTCTATCCTCGTGCCTCATATGACAACACCCAATGTGTGGAGCAGTCTCCAAAATGTGCTCCCTAATGACATGGCATGGTGCTGAATTACTCATTCCTTCTTGTCTATTTCCAATGCTGCAAGATAAGTCAGAAAAATGGACAAACATGCAGAATGTGTGAAATCTGTCTGTAGGTCAAAAAGAGAAGAGGGGCTAAGGTATGAAGCTCTGTATTTTCCGTCAAGGTTTAAATTTTAATGCCTATGATACTAAAATATTGGGATACTGTATACTGTAGAGTGGATAAAACCCAACAACCCCAGATAGTTATAGTAACAGGAATACTTAACATAGTTCCCAAGCGACCCGAGCCTGATGAGTATTTTAAACCCTGAAGCCTCAGGAATTCTCCTAAACTACTGTTCTGCTCCCAAGGAAAGGGGAACAAAGTTAGAAATGTGTGCTCTTCTCGGAGCAGATTTTGAAAATATCAACAAATGCAGAATTTTTTGGCTCCTGAATACTGTGAGGCTTCTGAATAACTGTTTAACCTGCTCCTAGCTACACACACATATGCACACATATCTTACATGCATTAAGTTCTTTAGTTTTAAAGAGAGAATCACATAGGCAGAAGTAGGGAAAAACTCTCACACGCTGCTTCACCAAGGAATTTTGGTGGGTTTATTAGCACAGAGGAAGAGTTCAATGCTTAAGGCATACTCAACCCGTGACATTTTAAGCTGAGGTTTGTCCAGAAAAGCTACTTATATGATCCTCTAAAGACTTTTTACGACACTTCAGGGATAGAGGCTCTGCCTCAGTTTACCTGAGATGTTAAAATCAGAGTGCCACAAAGCTCATTATACATGACAAATGAGCAGTCAAGCAACCCTTTAGGAAATCAGAGGAGCCACCGAAATCAGAAGTGGCAATTAGCAAGCAACCTTTACACTCTTTGAGATTGCATCTTCACAGGTGGATGTATAGGGGTACCATATTTTCAAGCTGGGCTATTCTTTGAAATGTGCGATGGCAATGCTAGCAGTATTAAATTATGGAAAAGTAATTGAATGATTATTCCAAGTACAAAAAGGGGCAAAAAAAGTTAGGAAGGCAAATAAAAAGAAGCAGCAGCTGCAAGTGTGGGAGAGGACATTTGTCCCTTTAGGTCTGAGTGTCTCTTTGCTGAGGCTGCCATGGGCAGTGTCGGGATGGAGAAAGGCATTCCCTTGCGGCGTGTGCAGTACGGGTGACTGGGAGATACGAGCGAGGCACTTCTATGTTTGAGTAACATTCCCAGACTCCATGTCACAGACCAGCCAGGATACAATATTCTCAAGGAAAAGAAACTGCAACATTTTGAAACCATCCTGCGCGCTTCAGGATACAGGCGGTTCGTGCGGGCACTTGATAAAGTGTTTATACCCTGAGAGCCTCTCTTAGGTAAGAGTTCCCTTCACCACTGTCCCCTGAGCACCTTGACAGCCTGCTGAAAAGGGTCTGACAGAAACTGCAATTAGCACATTACACTGTCTGAGGATATTTGGGGCTCTTATCCTGCTTTCCTATACATTGAAATCTATTAGTATCCATGTTCATCGCAGGGAAGTTACTTGTCATTTCTGCTGTTGCCTGTGGCAAAAACAGTTTATTTTTTAAAATGTCCCAAGCTTATCTAGTTACCAGTGGGAATGTTTGGAAGAGAAAATGAAAAAAAAAAGTAAATTTCTAAAGTTATTTTTTCCCTTCCTTCTTTTCCTGCCTCTCCAAATCCATTTCTCCCCTTATGCTGTTTTGCCCTTGAGTGTAATAACTTGATCTGCCATTGACACTTCTGCAGTTCTATTATTTCCCCCTCCTGGTTACTTACCTGATTTGCAGTATCTTGTCTTCAGTCTCCTTTCCTTGCTTTAGTACTTTCCCTTTTTGTAGTGAAGTTGGAGTCCTTGTTCTTGTTGCTTCGTTTTATTCCTTTAATATGGTTCTCTCTCTCTTCCTCTCTTTTTCTCCACCCCCTTTCTGTGTCACTTTCTGTCTTCCCTACTGCCTCTCTGCCTTTCCCCCTCTTCTTTCTTCACCTACTTTTCTCGTCTCTCCCACCCCCTCCGGCTTAATCTTTCTATTTTCAAACCTGGTTTCCTGTTGTTTTTCCTTTAAAGACCATGGATCTCATTCCTCCCTCTCCAGTCTCAGCCTCTCCCCGTGCCACCCTCCCCATGCCGACAGGATGCATTCACTGCCGGCTTCACACAGTCCCTTCCAGTTGCTGCTACTGCTGTTCCTTCACATGTCCTCCCACAGATAACATACTATGGTCTAAGCCTTTCCTAAACAAAAAGAGATGGGATTGCCCCATAGTTACACCAGCCAGACTCTGAAAAGCTTTTTCCATGCATGATATCAACAAATGACATTTATCTGACTTGTTCAAGCTTAATTTGGCAAAAAACAGAGTTCATATAGAGCAGGGTCTTCCACCTCTTCAAAGAACGCAGAACTTGCTCTGATGGTTGGATCAGGGGTCCAGCAATGCTGCAGCCTTGTCCCAGAGGGCACCAAGTGCTCCCCAGGGGGATCTTGCACACCCCCTTATTGATAAATGGAGAATAACCTACCTGTGAAGCAGCTTTTGTAACACGACCCCACCACCTCCTCCCTGCACACAGTCAGATGCATCAGCATTTGGGCCTTTCTTAAAACTGTTTTTGACATATCAAATGTCTGAAGGTGCTGTATTTTGTGTGTGTGTGAAGCTGAGCCTCTGATTCCTGTACACTGGGAATGCCCCAGTGAGGAGGGAGAATCAGAGATGCCTTCTGGCTTTGATAAAGGCTGTTCTCAAAGAACCAGTGGCAGGAGAGTAAAGTTTGCACAGAAGACATGGCTAACCTGAGACCTGGCTTGCTGCACACCAGCTTTGGTGGGTATCCCTCCAGGAATCCTTCCTGGATATCTCCCACCCAGAACATAACTCCCCAGTGGTCCATATGCATCAGTGAGTTCAGATCATGAATCAAAAGAAGTCCAGGGACTAAAACAAGTGCTGGCAACTCCTTCTAATCTAATAATTTTTCTCCCACTAATTTAGTTCCCCCTTGCATGTCCTATGTGGTCACTCTCATTCCAAAATTAAGAAGGCAACTCTTTTCCAAGAGGGTTGAATCCTCACTGATGGTTAGTGCAGGGCGTACAGTGCACAGTAAAGAGCAATAGCAGCTCAGTAATCTGGTATATTTCTAACATTGTTGAAAGGCCTCCTATGAAAATAGAAATGTTTCTGGAATTGTTTCCCCCTCATCTGCCTAGAAGTTGTATATTTGTGATGGAATTTCACAGGAAGGAGAATATCCCTTTGGGTTCTTTTATTTTCTGGAGTAATTTCCACGAAGCATTATTATATAAAGTCATGTTGGTTTTATGCCAGTGAAATTGTCAAGGACTTCATCATAGAAGTGTCCAAAAAAAGGTGTTAATAATACAGGTCTAGCTCACAGATGGCTTTGGGATAGGCTAGGGATAAGGCTTGTCAAATGTTTCTCACATGCTGTAAAGAAACAGGTCCTGTGAGAGAGCTGTCTGAAATGCATTCCCCTCCCTGTGTGGCTGACACTTTGCTGTACACTGAGGGTGATCAAGTTTGATTCTTCCTGCTCACTCCCTTGTATTTCCTGTCCCAGTATTGTTCCTGAATGACACACAGAGGTAATCTCTGAATCCAGCAGATACAGTCCAGTTCTGCTGAATGAATGAGGGAGGGAGGGAGGGAGGAGGTTTCTGTCCAATACAGGCATCATACACATGTAGCTGTTAAGAGCTCTTTTTGTTTTGATGCTGCTGGTAATTATTTGCATTTTGTTGCTCAGAAAGGAAATGGAAGAAGGCAGACAGTGAGGCAAAAAAGCCCATAAAACTGAATAGAGATGTTGTAGGGACACCTCAGCCAGCCACTCAGTGTGTCACCCCTTCTCTACTGCACCCTCTTCAAGGGAATAGAGAGTTGTCATGGCAGCTTCTCCAACTTCTCAGCTAAAGAAGTAGCTGTTTTTCCCACTGTTAAGCGAGGAAGAAGGATTTTCTCTCCCCTCCCCAAAAGCCTGCTATGCAAACTTGTATGGCTTGAGTAAGGAGAGCAAGTGGAAGAGAATGCTCCCCCAGACAGTGGGAATGAGGAGAACAACAGCTGACAGCTTGCCATGTGCAGCTTGTGGATCTCAATTTGTGATGCTGTGGAATGGATTTTGAAGGAAAGGAGAAATAAAACCAGGAGGTTAAGGGAAAATGAGACATGTACCATCTTTTGATCAAAGGTAAAGAGCTTTCTTGGATTAATATTCCTGACTTCCTAAGTAAAAGAAACATAGTAGACCTTATGCACCTGGAGTTTGGTAAGCTATATGATATGGTGTCCCAGAAGAAGCAAATTAGTGGAAAAGCTTCATCTGAAGAAGACAGGGATTAATGGAGAAATCCTCAGGTGAGTAAGAGACTGACAGAACTGAAACACCAGTTCCCTAACAGTTTGAAGGCAAATTATCTTAGAGGCTGCCTAAAGATTGCTCTTAGGACTGATCTTTTTTAATATTTCTGTTAATTACCTTGGCACTGAAAGTGGAAATGCTAATGAAATCTGCTGATGAAACAAAGCTGGGGAGGTATCATCAAGGCAGAGGTGGATTCTAGCACCATGAGAGCCGAAAACTCTTTGTGAGTGGAGTGATGGAGGTGAGATTAAATGGGAGAGTGTAAAGTCACAAACCAGGAACTTGTTGTTTGAAGAGTAACAGGAATCTCTCTTAGCAGAGAGATTTTTTCCAAGATGGGGAAAGTCTCGAGTGAAGGTCACCAAGGGAGGAGGGACCAGTGATGCTGTGTGGGGGTGAAAAAGGCAAGTGAGCTCTGAGGATGTAGGCAGTATTTCTAGTTGCATTGAGTGAGATAAATGTCATCTAAGAGGATGTGAGACTCTTTCAGAATAGTGTGTGCAGCACTGCTCACCCACACTGAAGAAGGATGTTCAGCCTGGAGCAGGTGCAAAGAAAGGCAATGGAGTGATCAGAGGAATGGAGGGGGTCTATTATCTGAGAGTATGTTTAGTTATCAGTCATAGAAGTGACTGCAGATAGACATTTGAGCTGATTCGAAAATAGATGTGGTACCATTCTGAGCTTTTAAGCATTAATTATTTTGCACTGAACTTCATGCTACTGCAGCTACACAAAGTAATTAAACCACAGTGTGATGTGCCTGCAGGGTGAATACTACAAGGCAGCTTAGTTATTTAGTCTGGCAGAACAAAGGTTAAGAGAGGAGAAATTTGCTGCCTATAAATACTTTTAGGAATTGGGGGTTGGGAAAGTAAGTGCTAGGGAGAGAAGAGAACTACATAAGCTAAAGGACAATGTGGCACAAGAATAAATAGATATAAATTGGCCATGAATGAATTTAGGTTGGAAATCAGAAGGTTTCTAAGCAACAGAGCAGGGAAGGAGGAGCTGAACAGCATTCTAGTAGCAAAAGTTAGGGTGGAAAGCTAATGAGATTTAGGACAGAGCTTAGTAAGTTTAGAAAAGGCCATTTGTTTTGTACTTGCCTGTTATTCAAAGGGATTGAACCTGATAAGCCAAGAGGTCCCTTTTTCATTCTATTTCCTGTATTTGCCTTATTGCCTTATCAGAGCTGCACCCTTGCACACAAAAGCCAGGTAAATACTGAACAGAGCTTAAGTGATGAGTTTTTCGGCATTGATCCCATGGATATTTAACGGGGGATTCATTCTGTGTCAGGGATTTAAACAAACAAAAAGCAAGCCAAGACAATAGATGTAGAAGGTCTGCAAATATGCAGTAGGATAGATGAAAGCTCACATAGGAAAGAGCTTCTTTACTTGAAACAGATGTTCTCAGAGCATCTGGCTTTCTGGAAGGCTGTTTCAAATGCAGGTGAATGGTCTCCTGAGATGTGAGATCTTAAAGAGATTGTCTAAAGGGAAAATTTCTCATATACTCCTGCCATTACCAAGGACTTTGTGCCTGGGGAGGATATCAGATTTACTGCATTAGGAAATTTCAGAATAAAACACCACCCATCAGTGGTTGAGTTCATCTCTGATGCCTGGCCACAGCACTGCACTTACTCTGATTCTTCATAATGTTCCATGCTGGACAGGCATCTCTAATACCTTCTCTAAAGCACCAGTTGATGGTACCTCCCTGGTGAAACATTTATCTAAAATCCCTGTGTGTGGATGTGGTTGCAAGAGAAGGCAGGAGAGGGGAGTTCTCTTTTGTACATTAAACCTCTGGAGACAGTTTGAAGGCATCCTCCAGCAGAAGGCAAATTGCCAAGGACAGGCTGGGCCCAAGGGAACAGGAATAGCATGCTATGAAGGGCCCCTGAATGAGTAGAACAGTTTTATAATCACAGTTTCTTATTTAGTAAAACATCCCAGATTAGTCCAGTATAGATGGATTATTTCCCCTTCCCAGCCCAGAGTACCATTCCAGCACAGAGTGAGAAAAGAGGAAAGAAGAAACAGCACGGTGTGAAATGTTACTGTGTGTCAGTCTCATTTGCCAGGAAAGTTTTCATCAAGAAAAACCGGAAGACGTTTTCATTACTGAGAGCAAATCACCATCTATCCTGAAGTAAATACTCAGTTGTCATCTTTATGATATGGGAAACAAAGCACGGTCCTCTCACAGCTACTGCTTCCAGTTCTCAACTCTGCAGCATCTCTGAGTAGCTGAGAAGTGCTTTGCAAATAATAATGTAATTACAGCTCCTATAAACACTCTTCTTGTTTTATAGGTGGAGGAACCAAATCATGAAGACCATAAAGAATTTGTCCAAAGGATCAGCAAGTCATTTTTACGCAAGGAGTCCTCATCTATATACCCACCAGACATTCATCTTGTCCTGTAAACTTCCATCTAGACGAGTTGCTCTTTGACAAAAATATATGTGTCTATACATATACATATATGTTTCCCAAAGTAAGAAGAAAAGAAAGAACAGACTTTTACCTCTTTTTGCTGAGCCTGCACAGGTAGAGAGAGGAACAGGTAAAGTGGATTGAAGGTGGGTGAGCTTTAGCACAGCCCTTTGGTCTTGCTGGAGCCCACCTCTGTATCAGTGTTCAGCTCCCAGAAGAGATCCGTGTCAGAGGGAGGACACTCTGGACAGGGTAAGCAGACCCCAGTCAGCTCCCAGGAGCTCAGCCTCCTGCTATGGTGTAACACTGGCTCACTGGCTGGAGATGTCCTCAAGCCTGAGGACTGATGCTGGGGGAGACTAGCTCCTGAGCTGTTCCTGACATGCACTGGCAGCTGTCTGCCTGCTATTCTTTTAAAGGGTCTTCGTGGATCAGGATAAAAATGTGACCTTACGCAGGCGGCATTGTAAGCACAACTTGGCTCAAGTTCAACTCTTCCTTTGGCTCCCAGCTACTCTATTTTTATTGAAGGAATTTGGGGCTATCAGAAAGGAAGTCAAATTGTTTTAGGAAAACAATAGAAAAGCAACTTGAAGTTTATTAGCTTCCTGCCCAGGGCCTGGGACCAACTTGTCAAACTTATTAGACCCATAGCAGAACTATTTATTTAAAAGGGCTAGTGACAAGACCCACAATTTCATTCCTGTTTAGGCCTTGGTGAAAACAAAGGAAAGCCATAAAATAATATCTGAAGGGAGCAGATGGCTAAGTGGTAAATGGTGCAAATAAGGACCTGTGAGACATTCGTGGTGTTCACCAGTGCAGTGGCTTTTGTGGGATTTTGTTGTCGAATGAATGCCCAGGCTTGCATTCATAGACTAGTCCCATCACCCCAAATTCCTTATTATGGCTCAAATTTTCAAATGGAAGCCTCACACCTAAGAAAACAAATTTGGCAGGAAAAGGTCTTCGTTTAGAGCTACTGAAAGGAGCAAAACAATGCAGCAGGTCTGCAGAAGAGCCAGGAATAGAGCCCAGGTGTCCCTGATCCTGTTGGACTGCTGGAGCCCCCTGACTGCAAAAAAATATTTATATCCTTCAGTAGCAGCTGCAGTCTGCTTCCCCATCCAGCTACCCTAAAAGTAGCAGCACCATTAAGTCATTGAATACATGCTGGCATGTGGCTTGTGAGAAGAATGGGCAGCTAAACCATCAGACTCACAAGCAGAAAGTGCCTGTGCTGCCTGAGCCTTTCTAAGGAGTTTCATCGTTTGCAAGGAAACAAGAAGAGAATTAAACAGGTAACCAAGAAGAATTTACAAACTCTGCTCAGTGCAAAGCCATGTCCCTTTTTCAGAGGGCTCTCTGCTAACTGAGTGTTTATCCTGCTTCCAGGGAGGATATAAGAGGAACTCACCTCTCCTTTCAATGGTGCAGTAGTAGTCTCTGGGAAGTCAGGTGCTGAGAGGTATTGAGCCCACAGAGCTGTGCACACAGGCTTTGAAATTTCAGTAACAGCTTTTCAGATGAAAGAAGGAAGAGCCACCTCAAAAATTCTCTTAATTCTTCTCATTAGCTTAACTAAAAGTGGGAATACAAAGCCGCAGTTTTCTCTGAGGCCTTGGACAATAATACATCTTGTATTGGCAAGTGACAGAAGATCTTGGTTTATATGTTCCTTTTAATTTCCCCACATTAGATGTTTATAAAAGAGTCAAAGTGAGTGCATGATCTCTGGAAGGGCCTAAGAAACTGGTTCTTAAACTTGGTAATTTTAATGTGAGTGGCAATGATGTTCCATTCATTTAAGGCATTCTTGCAGTTTTTAGAAAGTTTTTGTAATTTCTGTCCCTTTGAGATACTGCCTTGGTAAACAAATCAGCCAAAGAAGTGCATTGAGCAGTGCAGTATCCTAGTTCATTACAGTCTGGAGGTGTTTACTTAATTTTAGTACATTCTTGAGCTGCATTGATTTTAACAGCCTGGAAGTTAAGCACTCTATGCTGCCAGTTGGGCCAGCTTTGCTGGAGGAATTCCAAGGCAGCCAGTGGCTAGTCAATATACTTCTCAAGGCCCTCTCCTGTAAATCCTGCAAATCACATGATGGTGTTCTGGCAACAGAAAATATTTTATTTGCACTTATTTGGAATCTGTGTCATCTAGACTGGTATCATGTAGTTAGTGCTTTGATCTAGTGAGTGGTGTTTCAACCCCGAGTGTGTGCTGTGAGAGTCTTTTTGTCAGTCACTCAGGACTGTTGGACTCTCGGTATTCCCTGAGGCTGAGATCCTGCAAAGACTTGGTCATGTGAGTAACTTGATATAGTTACAGCTTAGGGCCATTCATGTGGGTACAGTCCCTCTGTGTACCAATGTCATAGATTGGAAAATGTAGATTGTTGAAACTCCTGGGGTTTTTTTCTACCAGGAGCCAATATGGTTTCTCAGAAACTCCTGGGATGACAGAGGTTACTAGCCCATTGGATGCATGGATACTGGGGGGACTTCTCACCCCAGAAGGCTGTGACATGTAGCCATGCGGTGCCAGTGTTGGCACTGAGTTCCTGGGACATGGGTTTTAGAAGTTGTGCTGCTGCAAGGTCTCCCAGCTCTGAGTCCTGAGGCTTTAGGAAAAGGCTGCTTAAACAATATTGCGAGGGTGCAAAGAATCACAGGCACAGGTGTCTCTTCATAAAGCAAGGTGTGGAGTAGAAGGATCTCAGTCTGCTCTATACATTCTCTGCAGGGGGAAGAGAAATCAGGGCTTGAGTCTACTCTGAAGGCCAAGATCTCTAGAGCTTTCCCTGGAAGTCATCTTCAAAGGAAGAAACAGTTAAAAGGATTTGAGGAACGAGAGACATGTGCTCAAATGGTGGTGAGTGAAACTGAAAAGTAAACAGCCTGAGTTAAGGGAGGATTCTCAGATGGTGCTTTTTGCTCCCAGCCAAGCCTCTTCTCTTTTGTGATGGTCTGAAAGAATTTCAAGACATGACCTCCTGGGTAAAATTAAGAACTTGATTAATTGCAAAAATCTATGAGTAACGGTTTTTCACCCCAATTTTGTGATGTGTGTTGGCTGGATTCTGAAGCCTTCTGTAAGAAAATTACAGCAAATGGAGGGGGCAGGAGGACACTGCTGGCCCAAGCAGATTAGAAGGGTGCATTTTAAATTAGAAGACCAAATATCCATGTGTGTGCAACAGCTCACAAACCAGCTTAACTCCCAGCAATGTGGTGGTGTGCAGCATGCAGGGAAGGTGCCTTGGAAGGGGCTTCCCTTTCCAGAGGGTGCCATGCAGTGAGCAGTGCGAGGGAAGCAGGCAGTGCTGCTCCCTCATGCTGCACCTTCTGTGTGGCTGCATAAAGGGAAGTCATTTCACCTCACAGGGATACATCAGGTACCTGTACCTGTCAGACTGGTGTTTTGAGGACTTATTAGAGGAAAGCTTGGAAAATGTTTGTGTCCAGCTTTGCTTTCTGGAAGGGCAAAGGATTTGGTCAATTCAAATCTCCTTAATTGTTTTTTCTGGACCACCTGGGTTTCCTGGTAATACTGTTTGGCTTCCTAAAATCCCCTGCTGCCCAGAAGAGGTGACAGGCTGCTGAGGAAGCAGATGTGTGTGTTAGTCACCTACAGCCACAACAGCAAGGAAATGAGTGCCCTGCCTCCTCCCTGCAGCCAAGCAGGGAGCCATGCTGGCTCTCCAGGTGGCCATGAGCAATACTCATATAAAGCTAAAAGGAGTGGGGAGGAGGCTAGGAAATTCTCTGAGCACTGAAGTACTGCCTAACATAGAGCTTTCCCCACTGAGCTTCCCATTTAATTTAATTTAAATTCTCTCCCCTTGGTGCATAGTGCGATGCACTTGGCTCTGATCCTGACTGCTCCATGTAAATCCAGGCTCTGCATCCTCCCTGGGCCCTTTGCATGCTGTAGCTTCTTGTTTTTAAAGCTAAATGGGGGCAAAGATGAAGTATGACCCTGGAACACCTGTCAGAAGACAGGCAAAATTACTACCTGCACCGTGGTGTTTCATTTGTGGGTTGCTGTTTTTTCATGTCTCTTTGAGATGGTGATTGACAGATGGTTGGTGATTTGTTGA
This sequence comes from Pithys albifrons albifrons, assembly GCF_047495875.1. Taxonomy (NCBI): domain Eukaryota; kingdom Metazoa; phylum Chordata; class Aves; order Passeriformes; family Thamnophilidae; genus Pithys; species Pithys albifrons. The sequence goes on along the minus strand of NC_092458.1, from coordinate 112,467,065 downwards.
GGTTTGGTGATTGACAGATGATATCCAAGTGGGCTTGTACTTTGCTAAGACCTCTATATGAGCTCATGCAGAAGCCTGGTGGTAAAATCTGGTGAGTAAGTGACAGCATTGTGTTTGTTTGCTGATGTTTATGGTTTTCCTTAAAATGGTGGAAAAGGAAGAGATATTTCAAAGTTGATTGAAACAAGTTGAAGTATAAATTATAAGCCATAAATTCATTGGGTTTCAATTGAATCTTGCAGTTCTGTACTCAGATACAGAGTTTGGCTTCTTGGTGAGAAAAGCGAAATTTATTTTCCTTAAGAACTACCCCTCACTCCCAACTGGGATACGAAAAAATAACTATTAAAATCATAAGCAATTTTTTTCCTGGTTGGGGGTGATGGGTTTCGGCTTCCTGTGTGTGTGAGAAACAGAGATGCCTGAGCAACGCACATTAGTAGGATAGATGGGTTTTGCATGTGATACTCATGTGGTATGATGTGGGGGCTTCCTCTAATTATCCTATGCCTGTTGAAGGGAAACAGTAAATTGGTTCTTTCAGACCCAGAAGGACCCACAACTGATTTTCTTGACAATGTACTCAGTATTCAGGAGTGTTGTCACCAAACCAGAGACACCACAGGATGTGTCCAGTGAAAGAGCCCTTCAGAAAATTAATGACGGTGGTTAAAAGCTGTGCAAGATTGCTCACAAGAAACAGAAAACAGGGAAATGGGAATCCTTGAGGTTGTCTGTTTTTCCCACACTCTTTCCCCACTTTCCAGGCAGGCCAACTTTGTGAAGAACCACATTTCTCCCTCAGGGAAAGTAACAATTTAACACAGCAGGGAAAAAAGAGGTTTTGCGATGTGCTGCATGAAGTGATGCAGTATCGCTCAGCCAACATCTGGTAAAACGTTCTTAAACAGCATCATCTTCCTGTATCAGCATTTTTACCATCAATAATTTTATTGGTAATAATCAGTAGGGTCTGAGATTTGTTGGAGGAGGATGGATGGCTGCATTTGGGGAGAGAATCTAAAGGGCTTTGAAGTATGCTGATAGAAAAGTGCTGAGGCAACATCACCATTACTGAGCTGAGAAATCTGCGCCGATTTGCAGTTCCAAAATTGTTTGGAAGGCATGAGAAAAGCTGCCTTGAGAGTATTTGCTAGTGCTTTAATGCCATCAGATTCTTAAGAGCTAGAGAACTCCCCAAGTGCCAAAACCTAAGGTAAATCTAAAGCTCACTTAAATGTTTCTCCTGAAGGTCCTGTGGCTGTCCATACCAGTCACATGAGGTGCTTTCTCTTGCACTCCCTACAGCCCTATCCCAAATATCTTTGAGAGGCATTTTTCTCCCATTCCTATCTGGTAAGTCTGAACAAATCCCATTCAAATTCTTTCCAGTCTAGATCTCACAACTTTCCTTCCACCAGAGTAACCCTTTCCGTTTTTCCTCCTCTTCTCAGAACTCTGATTGTGTCCTTGCATTAAAAAAGACACCTTGATAAATCACTTAATATAGTTAAAAAAATTATTTTCCACCCTGGAAAGCAGATCCATGTGGAAACTCCAGCACAGGAATGACACAAGATTATTTTTCAGATACTAAAGTGATGTGAAATAGCATCTTGCAGCTGTGTAAGCAAATAGACCAGCATTACAGGAATCCATGCAGAGGTCAGTGGTGATCTGTGGAGTGGTATCTGGCCTGCTTTGTGCAGGCAATCTGCTCAGTGCTGAACTGGATGGAAACTCACATTGTGTTTCCAAAAGCAACAAAGCTGTGAGATGCTTCAGATGAAAAGAAGAAGATGGAGATGAAGAAACTTAATGTGAAGCCAACATTGATATTATCTGGCCTTGGTAATTGCCAGAGATCTCCAAAGATGGAAGCCTTCTGCTTCCTTGAGTCTTCTGCTGTTACCTCCTGTTCAAGTTGCTGGACCCAGCTGGTGATGATCAGAAATGTCCTGCAAGCACTTCCAGTTGTTGGAACAGGTGGTGACAGTCAGTGTGATTAATATGGAGAAAGTAATTCTGGACTGGGTTGTAAGATGCAGTGAAGAAGAATGAAGATACAGCAGAGAAGACCCACCACTTCTGTACTTTAAGCCATCTTAAAGCCCTGAGACTTCTGGGACTGGATGAGGCTTCTTGTGTTACACAGAGCAGCCTCCCAGCTGCTCTATCTGACAGTAAGCTGTCCTTTGAGCTATACTCCTCCTCAGCTTCACCACCACCCAGGCTATACTCCCAGTCTGTCTAGTACTGGTAATAAAGATGGACTGCTGGGGAAACTGGTGTCAAAAAGGAAGGCTGGTCTCAGCTGATGAAATTACAGGAAAAGAAGGTAAAGCCTCTCAATGTCCCTTCTTACCTGAATTATGCTATGATTATAAATTGTTGGGAGCAGATGGTCTGCAGCAGGTTGAGGTCAATTCAGCAGCTTCTATAGAGGTAAATCATATAGAATTTCTTCAGCAGGTGAGGAAAAGTAGTAAAATGAGAAATTATTTATGTTATTTTAAAAAAAAATCCTCAGATGAAGCTATGAAGAAGACCAAGAGGCCTTGGTTCGAGGAGGAAGCTTTGTTATAGATCATGAATAACTAAAGGGAAGGAAATTAATGAAATAGTTTGCCAGTCTAACGGAGACAAAAAAATAATAGAGACATATCCCAAAGTACACTGTAGCACAGATACTGTTGAAAATATATTTCAGTGACCTGGACAGGGACTAGAACATGACTTCATAACTAGTACAAGTGTTTCTACCTACATATGTATGTATCTGGTAAGTAATACACAGCGGCACATATGCCCCATGGCATCAGTAACATTTCTAATTTGGGAGGTCAGATGGCTCACTGAGGAAGTCTCTTCTATGTTTTAACATACAAATTATTTACTTTTCTAGGTGCAGATCTGTCAGAGTAGCTTTTTTTGTTTTGGTTGCTTGAGTTTGCCTGGTTAGAAGTCAGTGTATCAACTTTTTTTCATGGCTGCCTTTTCTTAATAAAAAAGAGTCCTGAAAAGTGGGTACATGAATTCTGGATTGGTTTGCTTCCTCTGCAACATTGATCGGTGGCTGAGACTCCTTTGGCAGAGGAGGTTTTTGTCTCCAGATTTCACAGAGACTATTCTTGCCTCTGAGTTCCCATTCCATTTAGGGAACAATTGCTGAAGTGCTTCATAGACTATCTTTCTTTTCATGTGCCAGGGGATTTCTAAGATAGTCCTGAAGAGCCATCTCTCCTGCTCTAAGAGACACCATGCCACTAGTCCCATGGTTGTTGTAGCCTGGACTCATGTGATGGAGTAATCTCAAAAGTCCAGGAGATGAAGTAGTGTGGCAGCAGCTGAAATTCCTAGGAGAAGTATGAGCTACTGCAATGGCACAGGAAGCACAATGATCTTTAAGTACTCCAGGCTCCTGAGTAACCTTAACTCCTTGCAAAAAGCTGTAGGAAGCATTCTTGTGACCAGCTCCATGACAAGAGAGGTGTGATTGCCTAAGCATGTGGTTTATTGCTGAAGGCAGAAATTCTGGGGGTGAAAAGACAGTGTCTTAATGTTGATGAGAAACCCCTATGCTCATCTTGAGAATAAATAATATGGCACAGCTTATGTCCATTTGGCTTTCCTCTCACTCCCTCCCTCTCTCAGACCCCATGGATGCTTTTGCCTATGCTGCCTTGAGGGAGCTGTTATTCATCAGTCCAGCATCTGAACCATCCTGGGAAAGCATCTCTGGCCTGTGAAGAAATTGTTTGGGAGCATGCTGACCATTCAACAGTACTGATGACAGTGGGACCATACTGGAAACTGTGCCTTGGCCCTGTTAATTTGTGAGCTACAGATGTCTGAGAGCAAGCAAGGTTTGAAAGAGGAAGAAGCAGTAAGCAGTGACCACATCACTGAGTTCAGAGAGAGAGGAACTCTCCCACAAATCTCAACCTGCATTTATTGGATTCCTTTTTAGACTGTGGAGTAATGGATAAGGTGATGGATTCCTCTACTCCTGACTGTTCAAATGTGTGGATAAGGACATAATCAACAACTTCATTAAACTTGTGAGCTGATACAGTATCTGCTTCATGTAGCTCTGGACTGATGTGCTTAGTGCTGGAGTAGAGTTTGTTTTCACAGAGCCGAGTGACTCCAACTTGTTGTGTTTATGGTGCCCCCCTGCGCAGAGTGAGCCAAACTCTGGGCCTCACCTTCCTAGCCTGTGCATGGCTTGCTCTGTGCTAGGCAGGGAGGCAGTCAATCCTGAGATAACATGACCATCATCTTTGTAAGACATAGTTTTCTGAAGAAGGGGGGCTATCAGCTATTAAACATCTTTTAGCTTGGTTGTCTGTCACAGACTGGAAGAGGAGAATCTTGGCTGAGTCCTGACTGCTTTTCAACTTTGAAAAGTGGAAAAATTCATGGAAAGAATGAAACTGAGGCATGGAGGCCTGCAGAAAAGGTTGGTGCAGTCCCACTATTACCAAACTGTGTATTCTTACACTGACATGTGAAGCTCTGTTGCAAAGCATTTTTAGATGCTGAAATAAATATCCAGTGCTGACAGAGAGCCTGCCCTGTGTCTGGAGATCCACTCTCCAGTGCATTGTGCTCTTTCATTTGGAGTATCTTTGAAGTGAATTCATAGGTTGATGTTTGTCCAGTCAGTACCTGAAGGACTTTCATTTTTTTATCTTAAGGACAGATGAAAACAAAGACTGCCATATGCATATATAAGGTGGTTACATATGAGATTTTGTTCCAAATGAAGAATAAACCTACAGAGAATGTAAAATCAGGAACTAGTCCTGAGGGCAGCCAGAAATATTTTGGCTGGCTGAAAACCTGGTTCTTGGTCACTGTTTGCCCTCTACTCAGTCAAATCAGAACTGTTCAGGTACTGAATCATGTTGTTTTTTAATGCACTGAGAATTACTAAGAAACCAAGGATTTTCTTTATACCTCCATGAAGCTACCAGGAAACCGTGTAACTCAGTTCTTTTGGAAGGGACTTGTGTTGGCTTGGGAGGCTCCAGGCACCTGGATAGTTCAAGTGGCAATGAAGTGTAACAAACACCCTACAGTTGTTTGGTCCTGTTGAATAAGGAGATGCCCTCACCTACTGACTTCATTGTGGTAGCTGCTGCAGGCTAAAAAACCTGCTCAGGAAGTGGGATGAGGACATGGGTGGTGAGCCTGTTCTCTGTGCTGTGCCACACGGTTTACAGAAGCCAGCCTGGTTTGTTCAAAACCAAGGTGGGCATGTCTATAGGAACAGCCATCACAGCAACTACTGGAGCTCAAGGAGAAGTCCAAGAATTTCTTTCTGCCCCTCTCTGAACTCACCTGAATGCAGCTCAGTAGAAATGCTGGCCTGGGGATGTGCTGCATCTTGTTGCTGTGCTTCAGAGCTGCCAGCAGGACCTTAGAGACCTCAGACTAACGTTCTCAGTTTGAATGCATTCCCTGGACTATCAGCCACAACCATCTCTGGTTCCCAGAGACCCCTCTGCTCAACTCAGTGATAAAAGCTCTTTTTAACACCCAAGCTGCTGTGTTCCCACGCCTGTTGCTGTCATGAGGGAGGCCGTTCTCAAACAATAGCAAGGGAATAAAGAATGGCCTCTCTAATCGATATCCTGCCTAGACGCTGAGTCAGGTGGCAGCTTGCGCCTCTTTAAAATTCCTGCATTGTTCCTGATTTTTCATTTGACTGGAGTAAGTTTTTATCTTTAAGGAAAGAAAACACATGGGACCAACTGTCTCTGCCTGCTCCACCATTCCCTTCCCACCCACCCCCACTCAGCTTTGGTGTCTTTGTCTTGTGGTAACCTCCAGGGATATAGACATGATTTGGTAGTTTGGATTTGGAGTTGAGTGTGATGTGCTCTGAGTTACGTGGTTAGAACAAGGTGACTGTGGTCTGAGCAGGGCTCCCTAAGTCACATCCATCTGTAAGGCTTTAGAGAGTGCAGTCTTTCACACCTGTGCAGGCTCATATTTATGTGATCAGTCTTAAAATGGTCAGAAGGCAAGGCAGGGATGCAGGCACAACTTTGCAGAAAATCTCTCCATAGCTGAATGTTTGGAGCCCTGGCAGGATGCTGAGACAGTCTGTGTGTGAACAGACATTTGGAAAATTGACAGAAGTGATATTTGCTTAAACAAACTGCAAGATCCAGTAGCTCAAGCTCTTGAATCTACCTCAGCTGCACTAAAAACTTTCCAGGAGGAGAACGGGGCCAGAGAGGCTTTCTGAAATCTGAATCTCATAGCGCCTTGCAGGATCTTGTTTGGGTGTTCCATTCATCTCCTGTCATCCCTGAGCATCACCCCAGGGCTGCTCTCACCAGCCTGGACCAGGGGAGGGGGAACTGTGGCTCTTTTCCTTCACCTAACCATGAACCTAGTGCCAAAGGCTGCAGAGAAGAAAGGTCAGAGATGTTCCCAGGATTTTCCTCAAGATTGCAGGCACCTAGGAAATCTTTGTGGCTCTTTGGCGTTTCTTGCCTCCTGCTGAAAGGCCTCAGCAGAGAGGGAAAGTGTGGTCCTCGCTGTGCTGCCAGGCAGAAACTCTTGGAGCTGGAAAGCGAACTGGTAAGGGTTACATTTGTGCCTGTAGATACGAAATAAGAGCTGACCTATCCTTCACCCCAAACTGAACTCTCTGAAGCTCAAACAAGGTAAGCAAGTGCTTGTGGAAAAGCTGAGGGGAAGCCTGCCAGACTGGTGATCTCGCTGGTCTGGTGTGGGAGCAGACACTGAACAACTGTCCATGGGGTACTTGTTGGTCCATGAGGAACTTGCTCAGTGTCAGCTGAAATACTGGAGGCACTGGTGCCACATAGGAATTGGGAGCTGAGGGTGACAGTCACGAGAAGCATGAGGAGGTGTTTTTATTTTGCCTTCCAAAATGTGCTGAAGTTGTGGAAGAATTCTATGATTCTAGTGGCAAAGAGAGGGAGAAAGTTTGCTCAGCAAAGGCTCATTTCACAAGCTGAGAAACACCATCAGGCAAGGGAGGAAGCCCAGTTCATGGCTGGATCCCAGGACTCCACCAGGAGGATGCTCCCCTCACTCGTACAGGCCTACTTATGTCTGGAGTCTGAGAGGATGGAGGGCCTGACATTTGTGTCCCCTGCAGAGAGAGCACCAGGGGAATGTGGCAGCTGCCTGAACTGCCCTCTCTTGTGGGCTAGAGTCTCTGTGGCTGCTCAGAGCCACCAAGGATATGCTGGTATGAAGACCCTCATGATATCCATCTGGCCCACCTCTGTGGACCCCTCCTGCCAATTATTTTCTGGCAACTTTTTGTTCAGGGATTGCATCTTTGCCCTGACTGGGCGCAGGGTTGTGCTTAAAAAGTAATACAACAGAAAAGAATCCAAAGCAGGACAAACCCTCAAGGTTCCCAGCATGGTTCTTGGCAGAGGCACAATCCTGTCTTTGGACAAAGCCTTTGTCCTGAGGGGTGGGGGTGAAGGGAGAAATAGAAATGTCATACAATGGAGAAATCATTTCAGATGAAATAGCATCTATGAAATATTTGAGTGGGGCCTTTACTGCACATAGCCTCTGGCTGCTGCTTTCAGACATCCCTACAGTGATGCACAGAACACACACTGTCAAAGCCTCTTCCAACTGTGCAGACATAAACAGCACAGCATCCACATCTAAGTGGCCGAAGACAGAGTTCCTGTATTGAAAATCTTTTTCTTCTGGGAAAGAAACATCTTCCTTTAACGATTTCCCTGAGTGTTTAAGTCTCGTGGGAGCCTGAGATGTGTTTTGCACAGCACGGGAAGTGGTTTCTGCCAACACAAGCACAGCATGGCATGGGGAGGGCTGTCCTGGCCCTAACCCTGTGTCCTGCTCTCCCAGGAGTGAGAGGAGGCTCTGCCTGTGCTGTCTACCACTTGCAAGGTGCATTGATGGGATTTGTTTTTGTATCTAGTCTCAAGGAGGTGGGACAGACTCTTTTTGCCCCTGGTGTCTTTATGAAAACTGGGAAAGAGAGAACATGGATACCTTAGGAGGTGTTTTTCAGCAAGCACTGCAAGAAGAAGTGACTCTCTCTTCAATATAAATGTAAATTCAGGGTGCCACAGGACTGGCAAAATGCAGCTTGCCTGGTTAAACACATTTCAGCCTCAGACAGGAACTCTGGAAGTGAACTGAGAGTTTCTTTCACACCTGGGCTTCTGTGCTGAGGCTGCTGGTAAGGACTTCATTGGCATCGGCTGGGAAAGGGAGTGGTTGAGACCTGCCCCGTGGGAATATAACACAGTCCTTCAGCTCATTGCAATGGTTGTGGCAGTTTTTGCTGTGTGCCAGTTTGTTAGTGGTGCTCTGGTGAGTTGGTGGTATGCCAGGGCAGTGTTGCTGGAGCCACTAGGCTTTAGCTATGGAAGCTCAGGCAGTGGGGGCATCCTTGATATCCTTGGCACGTGTGTGGGTCCTCATTATGTGAGTTGTGGAGGCAATTCCTGAGTTTTGGGTTTGTTTTAAAACATTCTGATCAGCCTGTGGCCACTTCAGATATCTCTGCTGTTGCCACATAGTTAATGCTCACCATGGCAAGGATGGAACCAGGATATTTTGGCTCCAACAGCATGTCCTGCCCTGGGATGTGGCTAAGGCTGCTCTGCTTCTATGGTTCCAGCTCAGAGGCTGTGGCTGCACAAGAGAAATAAATTTCTTCGAAGCTTCTTCACCTTCCCCTGAAAACTTGGTAAAGGTAAAGAAGACTGAAGTACTAATCAAGCTGTTAGTCACAGCAGGTTTCCCAAGCCTGGGGGCCAATCTCTGTGGGGTGTAAGCCAGGCACGTTGCTGGGGGCTCTGCTCTGCTCCAGGCAGCATGTGCGGATTCTCGCTTAGAAAAGCCATCACTTCAAGGCAGCAGATTTTTTCTCTTTGTGAGGGAATGGCGGGGAGGAATGAAACAACCAGGGTACACCTCCATCAGCATGTTTGAGCAACAAAAAAACCTCTTTAATGCTCACTGGAGAACCCGCGAGGGTTTCATAAGTAAAAATTTGTCCCCTGCAGGCCTGACGCTGCGACAGCTTCCAGTGGAGATGAGCTGGGCTGCACAGACAGAAGGCTGTGCACCGAAAGGAGACGGGGAAAGGTGCTGCGTTCCGCGGCAGCAGCTGGTGCGAAGGCGCCAGGGCTGCTCAGTGTCAGCGCACACATGATGGGTGGGGACGCGCGATCCCGGCTTCAATCCTCGTCAACGGCACCTCGTTGACTTTTTAGCGCTTCCTTATCGTGTCTGCGCTCACCTCGTCGTGGCGCTGATAAAATGCCATCGCCGGTGCAATGTGCTGAGCAGCTCTGCAGAAAGCTGTGGCAGAGCATGCGAGGCTGAACCTCCCGCGGCCAGCGTGGGACTGACTGCGGTCCAGGGCAAGGTAACAAAGAAACACCCTAACCCGGGACAAGGCGGGGGCGGGATATTCTCCAACGTGTTTGGGATGGCAGGTGTGCCGGTATGATGGCACGGCAGCACGGGAATTTTGTGTTAGAACTGTGGTTTGCAGAACTTCGGCTAGATGTTACTTTCCCTACCCAGCGGAGATGGGAATGTGAGCCACGTGAAGCGATGGGAGGATGTCAGTTCCTAGAGCTCCAAACAAGAGGTAAGATAATGGGAAGGAATCCACAGGTCTTTTTGTTGTCTTTTTTTTTCAGTAATAACTTATTTCTCTCTCTTAGGGTATTAAGCACCTAAGTACTTCTTATACAAACCTTAATTATCACTAAAAAAAGAGTATTATTTTCAACATGTAACTGCTACCTACCTGTAGGCCCATAGCAATTTTTAAAGGTGTTTTTAAATTTTATTATTTGTTTTTAATAGGCAAGCAACTTGCAGAGATGCACTTGAGGGAGTCCTCTTTATGGATTTGAACTCTAAGGACCCCTGAATATAAAACCATAAGCAACTACTGAGCAGGTCTGTAATTTTTGGAAACTCTGACTGGTGCCAAACTGGTGTACAGTATCTTGCTACTTCTGAAGAATAATGAAACCTGACATGGAATTGGCTGGAAAGGAGTTTTTCCTTCTGAGAAATCTGGATGATTAAGAAATACTTTATTATTTTTTTTAAAGATGTTATACATAGTGTCCTCTTCCTGAATTAGAGAGAAAATTGATGATGCTAAAATTCTGTGCTGGAGAAGAACTTCTGGAGTTTTTAATCAAAGAACCTGGGGTCAAAGTCCTTCACTTTTTTAAGGGCTGAAAGTTTGGCTTCACTGGTCCAAATACTCTAAATGATGACAGGTGAAACAAGAGACTTCTTTAGAGGAAGGAATTATAATTAAAAACAGAAACTTGCAGTGAAATCAATGAATAGTTTCAATTTGACTTGCTGTTTTTCTTTTACATCATATTCAGAAAATAGGCTTATGCAGCTCTCAGCATATTTTTTTTCCTTGGGCTACAGCTCTAGTCAGTACTATGCTATTCATTGAATGTTATTATTCTATGTATCTTATATAGCACCAGTCTTGTAATCATCCCCGTAATCGCTTCCACATTTTGCAAACTTGCAGAATGGAACAAGCTCCTTCTGTGTTCTCTGTATCACATTATCTTTGCCAAGTTCCTACTCTCCAGTACTTGCTGGGATACCTCAGAGTTTATTTTCAATATCATAATCCCAAAGTAGTTCTCACAGGAATATCTAGTGTTGCCCCAGGCACCTGTAGGAGTGTCTTACTTTTTTCCCATCAACTGTGGTCTTTCTTGTGCTTTTTATTCTCCTCTTCTGCTTTCTTTTATTTCTGTCCAATATCTTGTACTATCGTCTCTTTGTTTCAGTGTTTCCCCATTTCTCCACTCTTCCATCATCCCTTACCAACATCTGGAACTCTGTGTGGGGAAACCCAGGCCTTTTCCCAAGACCAGCATTCTTCATCACCCCAAGCCCTTCTGCTATTCTCCCTGATAGTGACATCCAGATTACCACACATTTTACTATATCCAAGCTCTGTCTTGCATATGAACCTGCAAAATCTCACAATTTCCCCCTCTAAAACCTGACCTTTTGCCAACATTGTCTAATTGGAAAGCTCAGTTGTCCTCAGTTACTGCAGTGCTGCTGCCTCCCAGGTCCTATTGCCTCACTCATGTAATTCTTTAGCTTCATGTTCGTCCTGTGGCTATGCCATCAGGTCTGAGCCTCTCCAGGGAGACACTCTGTCCCCATTTCACAGCTATCTGCTACTTCCTCACACTTGCCATCTTCTTGAGTGGCGTTTAACCACTTTGACTTACTTTTATGCCACTTTCCAAGCCTTCAAATTTTACTTTCCTGCACTTCAGCTTTCTTTTTTTTTCTTGGCCCTATTCATACTAGGCAGGATTAGGAGCACAACACTTTGAAGAGAGTGAATACCTAATTTCCCTTATATATGAGATGAATACTGATTATCTGCCCACCTAGGAGTTAGGCAAGGGAATATTAAGGTGTTTGTGTACCAGTTATCCCTTTGAGATCAGTGCTTAGACTCCCAGCACTGCTGATGCCACCTCACCTTGGAAGTCTGTGGTATCTGCCAGAAATTTTCCCAAAATCTGCACTTGGTAACAGCCTGGGGAACTTGGTATCTAGTTCTTGCTTGAGTCCACTGGAATCCATGAGCAAGCTGTCCCTCTGCCTCTCTGTCAGGGCCTGCTCTCCTACAGGTTTTCAGTGAAGATATATGAGATCAATTGGTGTATGAGGGCTGATGGAGAAGGTCATGTTGTGGCCAGTATCTAAGACCAGGAGGTAAATGACCAGATTTAACTTCCTCCTTTTTTTGCAGGATGGGAAACAGCACCCAGCTGTCCCACCTCTGAAATCCACTGTTTGTAGAGATTGGCAGCAGCTGTGATATTGAAGTTTGCTCAGTGGATCAGCAGAGCATGTGAAATGAAATGTATGTAATGGTAGGCTAAGCTGTTGGGGTGGTAAAAAGTGGGACACTGCTTCCATTATGTCCCTTTGGTAAACTGCCCATAGAAGAGCAAGACTTTATATTTGTGCTTTATTTATCAATCTGGTTATTGTTCTTTGAAATTTTAAGGAGCTTCTTGTAGATTTGAGTGAATTTCATTCTAGAATGTGCTCTGTCCTGAAGGGCAGAGCCATTTGCCCAAGACACTTGAGGTCAAATGGAGAAAGCATTGAACTTGACTTTTTTCTTTTTTTTTTTTCTCATATTCTAGTGAAATGTCTAATTAGTGATTTACTGGGCCACATCACCACCACCCCGACTTACTGTGTTTATGTGTTTTTTTTTCCTGGGTTGCTTTATGGCAACCCCTCCCTGCATTAAGTACTTAGATCAGGAAAGACAGCAAGGTGGTGAGTCCCATTTTCAGGTGGATAGACATGCTGCAGATCAGTGTGAGATATCCATGTCCTTAGGAAGTCATGCCCGTGGCCACTGTTTTCCCATGGACATCCTACATGGCATCCCTTTAGGGTGCTGGTATTTGCAGGTGCTCTTGTGAGGCACCAATGCTGGTCAGTTCCACTCTCTGTCCAGTGGGCAGCAAGGAGAGGATGTGAACTACCAGCTGAGCTGCTCCTGCACTTCCAGCAGCTCCTGTTTGCTGCTGACTCAGTGGAAGAGTTCACCATGCCAGCAAAACAGAAAGGAGAAGAAAAAATGAATAGAGAAAATAAAAAAAGAGAGCACAGAGTTAATGAAACTAGGGGAGAACTTGTGATACTATAATGTTACCAGACTTAGAGTTCTTTACTGCCTGCTGTGCTTTGCTAAAAATGAGGCTAGTTAGCAGCAGCAGATGTGAATGTAACAACTCTACAGCTGTCAGGGGAATGTGAGTAGCTATGAGAAATCTGTGAATTAAGTAGGTTCCCTTTCCCTCCCTTTCCCTCCCTTTCCCTCCCTTTCCCTCCCTTTCCCTCCCTTTCCCTCCCTTTCCCTCCCTTTCCCTCCCTTTCCCTCCCTTTCCCTCCCTTTCCCTCCCTTTCCCTCCCTTTCCCTCCCTTTCCCTCCCTTTCCCTCCCTTTCCCTCCCTTTCCCTCCCTTTCCCTCCCTTTCCCTCCCTTTCCCTCCCTTTCCCTCCCTTTCCCTCCCTTTCCCTCCCTTTCCCTCCCTTTCCCTCCCTTTCCCTCCCTTTCCCTCCCTTTCCCTCCCTTTCCCTCCCTTTCCCTCCCTTTCCCTCCCTTTCCCTCCCTTTCCCTCCCTTTCCCTCCCTTTCCCTCCCTTTCCCTCCCTTTCCCTCCCTTTCCCTCCCTTTCCCTCCCTTTCCCTCCCCTCCGTTTTTTTTGGTAGAGGGCTTAGAAGTGACAGTTTTCAGTGTGTAGCCTACTGGTTGCTGCTCATGTCAAGGGACTGGAATGCTGTGCAAGGTGAGGGAAAGGTTCAGCCAGCAAGATGCATGAAATGCTTCCAACCAGGAAAAGGAGAGCATTTGGGGAACAGATTACTGGAACTGTTGAGGGATGATGGGGTAGCTGGGAGGAAAGATGTAGCCTAGAAGTAGATGCTAGTGTTGCAGAAATGGGGATGGGAATTCATGTAGCTAAGAATAAATGGATTTATGGAAAGGATACTGGTGGTTATTTGGTAACCAGAAGCTTAAAGGATGAAAGAGTTTAGGAAGCCCTTCTGACTTTGCCTTGCTCTTCCAAAAATATGCCGAGGCTGTGTAGGTCACCTCCCATCCGTTCCTAGACATTAATCACCCCCTTCAATATAGGTGGCCTATCAGATTGCATAGGCTGGGTAAACACTGGGATATATGATAGCACATTTGCTGGGCTGCAGATCTAAAGGTAAGGTCTGTATCCGAAATACCAAGATATTTGTGAGGAGAGGCAGAATTCCTCTTCTCTTCAGCTGCTTGCCCTCAAAATGGAAGGCATTTCAAATTCCAGAAGTCTTTGCAAGCTCCAGGGTATAAACAGGCCCTTCCTGTATGGAACAATAAGGATCTAACGGTAATCAGGAAATGTCTGATTTTCTGTACAGGCCTGTTGCTACTGGGATATGCTTTTGAGAGGAGGATGAAGCCCATCAGTCAGGGGGGACGAAAGTGCCCAGTGCCACTAGTGTAGATCATCTAGGAAGATGGTATTAAAGACAGAGTCATGGAGTAAAGAAATGACAGCCTTGTCAAGCTGATGCAGAGAGACAGAAAAGGGAAGGAGTCAAAAACAAAAAGAAAGCAGGAAAAAGGAAGAAAGAACAAACTATTGGCATTGTTTTGCACAATGGAGAAGTGGCTCTACCATTGAATACACTCCATAAACACCATGTTTTTTCAGTGAGCTAGGTTAAGGGCCTTTGTGGGGCCAAGTACATAAATATTAGATTCCCAAGTCCTGCTGCTACTTACAAATTTCAATGAGAGTAGAATTTATCACCTATATAACTATGCTGAATTCCTCCTGGGGGAGGTGCTGCGGCTATAGCATGGTCTGGTTCCTCTGTATCAGATTTCTGAGTAACCCTGTGTTCCTAAAAGTAATGTGAGGGTTGATATGACCAAAGGAATGCATTTGCTATTTTCCTTTGTGGATCACAGGGCAAGTGCCACATGCAGTAGTCATGGATGCTGTGTTTATCCTCCCCTCTCTTGCTAGCTTGAACACAACAGTCCAGCATCTTGTGTCTCTGAAGCTGTTCCTGGCATGCAGACTCTTTGCATTAAAAATCTTTTTGGGTCTCTCACCATAGGCCACAGCCATTCCTTGGGGTGCAGAGTAAACACGGTGTTCATGTTTTGGAAGTACTTGTAAGATGCTCCTCTGTATTGCCTGGTCCTGGTCAGGTGACTGAAGTGAAAGTTACTAAAATTTAATATCCAGTAGTACATTGTCAAGGCTGGTGTTTCCCAGGAACAGTGACTACTGCTTCACCCGATAACCACATCTCTGCTTCCAACCAGAAACACCAAATCTGAGCAGCCTCGAATGTGCTGCCTTCTTCCTCTCTGGTGTGTGTGGTCTGACATGGATGGGCAAACCACTTGGATGACGCAGGACACCCTCACAGTTAAAGTAAAATCTTCTAGAAGGTGGGTTGTTCTCACATTCATTGGCTGTGACAGTGGGGAAAAGTGCCAGTCCAGGAAGGATCTGTTTCATCTGGACCCTTTGTTTACACTGAACAAAGCCACTGGATTTCACACCTTCCTGTACAGTGATCCCACACAAAATGTGAAAGTTCAGACATTCCTGTAGATACAAACTATGGGACTCTGTCCCGAATGGGAAATCTGAACAGTAAGATGCCATATCCATGAACCCTTCTCCTCCCTAGGATGAAATAACCCACTTTTATTCATTATGACTCTTACAGCCAAGGGTGTTGTCTCACCTTATTCATTATCCAGCCAGTGTTGGTGTAATTAGGGGTTAAGTAGTCAATCTTCAAAAATCCCTTGGAAGTCAAGGAATCCATACATTTGCTTATTTGTAATTTGTATACTGCCCATGGGGCAACCAGGCATGGGAATCCAATCCCATATTTGTGTATTTAAGAACTGAAAAGAAGATGTGAGGTTTGAGTTTACAAGAGTATAAAGAAAAGCTTTGACTGCCTAACCTCCTGCTTTGCCTTCCCTGCTGCACATTGTGCATCTTCCTGGTGCCCAGTCCTACAGAAACAGAGATTCTTTCGGAGTGCTTTGAGACTGGCTCTTCTGTTACAGGATGAATCTAAGCATGTTCTTAAGCTTCTTTTTGTCTCAGCCAGAGAGGAAGACTCCTGTTTATTAATTAAGGGCCTCCTTGTGGTAAGGCCTACAGAAACATGTATCAAATGTTAACTTTATTGAAGCTCTTAGAGTCAAATTACTCAAGGCAGACTAAGCCATGAATAGATGGTGCTGGTGTAGTGCTTCTAGAGATTTTTGTTGTTGCTGCTTTTTGCAATGCAGACATTAGAACTTTACAGGAAATGTATCTGTCCTCCGAAATGGTCAGAAATGTGTAGCTGTAAGGGGGAATAAACATTGTAAAGTTGGTCATTTGTGGCTGTATACTGTTGAACTCCACTATCAATGATCTCAAATACAGCAAAAAGGTAGTTGACCAGTAGGAATCACTCAAAAATCAGTGACCTGCAAAAAACCCCAACCAACCAACCAACCAAAACCAAAAAACCCAAAGCAAACAAAAAACCCCATTACTGACCGACAGATGGGGCCAAGTACAACATTAGCTGCTCTCAGTCACATTCAAAGAACAAGGAATACAGGCTATGCTTATCAGCTGGCAAGCTTTTCTTGGGAAGCAGTGAAGGGAAGAAGTGGGGGCTGGTGCAGCTTACTGGCTGACTACAAAATTCCTGGAGGATGCTGTAGCTGGAGGAACTCACGCAGCTTTCAGTAAATAACTTGAAACTCAATAGCTCTAGGAAGGGCTGAGTGTATGTGTCACTTAGCACTAACAGTCACTTCCCATGTACTCTGTTTAGTTCTTTTGTTGGTAATTTCTGGATGGAAGAGGTTTCAGGAATATGCCCATGGGTATTAAAGAGTTGGAAGTGTGCCTTCCAGTGGGAGAGGTTGAAGAGCTAAAGTGAAAAGGGGAAGCTGAAGACTAACTTTTTTCAGTGTCTAGATATACTTTCACAGGGAACAAACTTTCTACGGTCTAGCAGACTGAAGGGCACTAAGATCCAAAAACTGGAATATGAAACTAGGTAAAAATCTCCAAAATAATTGTGGCAAAGCACTATTTTTTATTTTTAACATCATCTGTAATTAACCACTAGAAAAACTCAGTGAAGGTTTTGGGGGATTCTCCATGGGAGAGGCTTTTAAGTTTTAGCTGGATTCTTATAGGAAAGTGGACCCTTGTAGAGATAGGAAGGTTTTCTTCCAAGTCTTCTGACCCAGGTTTTCAAAGATGTGGGTCTAGTGCCAGTTCTTTCTGGCATTACAGTCAAATGTTGGCTCACAGCTGTTGGTAGCTACAAGGCTGAGAACTGCGACCTCAGGCAAGAGCAGAAGGTATCCCCTTCTCAACCCAAGCATTATTCCTTTCCCCCCGCCCTGTGCAAACAGCCTGACCCCACGACTCTCCCTCTCTGTTTCAAATGCTTTTACTCCAGTAAGCAGCGCTGCTCCCACTGCTGAAAGCAGCCACCTCCACTGCTGAAAGACTGCTGAGGATGGTGGAGGTGAACACCAACCTATCAAAGGGGAGCCACCACCAGCCCTTCATCCCAGAAGGTTGTAGCATCTGTGGTGGTACCCTTTGGTCTGGTTGTACTGGGTGGGAGAGGTCAAGATTCCCTGTCAAGACCAACCAGGCACAATCTTCACTGTGAGAAGAGGGCATGGGCCAGATGCAGGGCTCTCATCTGAACTCGGAGTGTTTGGTTCACCTTTTTGCTGGGTTATTCTGCAGTTATATCCCAAAGTAAATGAGGCTTCATCAGTTGTCCACTGAGGTGCTCAGTGATAAGAAATTCTAAATCGTAATTTATCAATGTTGCTTTAGTTCTCCTCAGGCCAAAGCAAGACATTCCTTTCACATACCATCACCTAGGCTTTGTCATAGATTTCAAACTTTAAACCTTGAACAGTTACTCTCCCATATTTCTGCACCAAACTAGAATGAGTTTTTCCTTCTGCTACCTCAATGAACATTTTTTTTGGTGGAAAACTGTATTCACATGATGCCAGGGGTTTGCTTCATTTCTTACCATATTCCCCACAGACTTAGTTTGTCAGAGGCCAAGACTGTGCATGGGGAAGAGTCTGAGGTTCAATGTAGCATTAGAAACTCATGAGAACAGCACTGGAAGGAAGAGCACTGGTGCAGTTGGGGTTTGGGACAGTATCAACATGTGCCAGTAGATGCTCTGAGCCTTTGCACACAGCCAGTGTGACCAGGCACTTGCTGTAACAGTACTTCCTAGGGAACACAATGGCCACTTGTGAGCCAACCCTACCCCAACACAGTGGAAGAAAGCCGGGGAGGGGCAGCATGTCCCCTGTGGCCAGGAGGGCTGGCTGGGTGGAGTGTGGCAAGGGGCAGTGAGCAGGCGAGGATCTGTGGATGTGACCACTGAGGCTGTGCCGGGTGGGAAGCTTTTCCTCTTGTGACTTCACCTGGACTGTGTGCCAACCTCAGCACACAATGTTATCACTGCAAACCAGCACAAGGTTGGAACTGCTGTGCTCACACAGTTGGGCCCCAGGAGACTTTCTCCAGTCCTTACAGCATTTTGCTTTGATGGGTCTTAGCAGAAATATGCCATGACCATATTCTCTGGGGATGTTTCCAGTGGCACCAGAACTGCTTCTGCTCATGAGTGACCTGTGCCACTGAGGTGAATATCTTCTTGTAAGGAGTAAAAGTGAAAGGTTTTGTCAAGAACTGTGAGGACCTCTGCTCTCCTCCACCCTTCTCTGGCAATCTGTGCTGCTCTTGGCTATTTCCTTATCTGAGGTTTATTACTGTGCAAAACAGCTGAATTAATGAGTGAAAAAGAATTCTCAGTTCCTGCTCCAAGAAGGCCTTGCTACTTGGATAAAAATCATTCCCAAGAAGTGTTTTCCGTGGGTCATGGGCGCATGGTCTACTCACAACCATCTTTATTTCTGTCACTGTTAGATACCTTGTCTAAGAGGAAGTGTTGGGCCTGGATCATCAGAAGCTCTTGGCAGTTTCACAGATGTCTTCCCATGACAGTCTTATCTTCTCTCTAAGGGACACAATTTAGATTAAATGCTGCCTCTAGAAGTCTCATCCTGAGCTTGCCCTCTTCCCTGCAGTATCAGAAAGTCTACATTTTTAATTTTGTTCTGTTGTTCCATGAATAAGACCTTTCTGCCCAGGCAAGTCCAGGCATCCTTTCTTGAAAAGAAGAAATGAAGCACCTTTCCTTCATTCCTAGGCAGCCTTTCATTTTCCCAGGACAAGTATTTCTAAGACAGTTCCAGGTTTTCCATGCTTTAGCAGGATAGGCAATACATTCAAAGATATTGCAACAACATTGGACTCATTTGAAGGAAATGAAATTATTACAACCTTTCCCATCTGAGATTCACCAGTGATTAAAGTCTTTGGCATCAGGGAGACATGTTCATGCAAGTCTCTATTTCCAGCTACATTAAAATCTACTTGTAGGACAGTGACATGGCTTCTGACAGGCATGACCATGTATGCCACAAATAGCATCTGGAGAATTTTCAGGAGCCTCTGTGGTTTTGGGCATCTCTTTCAAGTATGTAATATGTGGGTGATTGTTTGTAAGTCTTTGTGGGTTCACCACCAGCTTGCCAGGATGGGTGTTCATGCTCCAATAGAGTTGAAATGGTGCAGCACCACACAGGAGAGTGCTGGCACTCTCATGCTGGGCAGATAAGAGGCTGCTCTGAGCAGCTCAAGTGCTGATAGAAACACACTTAGGTGCTTTGTGGGGTGTCATCTGTGTCAAGGTTGAAGGAGGCAGAATCTACGTTCAAGTTCTCTGTGAGGTGTCCTTTGACACGTGGATTGTGCTCTGGCAGTTTCTTTATTCCTTTCTTTTCCTCCTGAATGTTCTTTGCTATTCTCATTCTGCTTTGCACTGATTCTAGTCTTCTCACTTCACATTTGTCCCTCTCATGCTCTTGCTTGTGTCTTTCAAACCTCTTCCCTTATATAGGTGCTATCTTTCCAGGGCTGAGAGATGAGATGTTGCTCATAGATGGAACCAGCTTTTGAGGTGCATCAGCAAGAATCTTCAGCATGATGCAGTACACTCCCACTTGTAGCACTCCTTCTTGGGCTGTCTCACAGAACAGAAATTACTTTTGGCAGCTGTACTACAGATGGGCAGATATAAGTCCTTCAGATTACATACTAGCAGCCCATGTGTGGATCTAAGATCTCATATGATAAATACGAGGTGAGAAGACAGTCTTGGAGGTACTTCCTTACCTTCTTCATTCAAGCTGACTGGTAGTCATTAAAGTAAGCTGGCTTTTGAACCAGAAAATAAGCACTCTTTTTCTAATTTGATGACTTAAAGGTCTTGGAGAACACATAATAAGGAGCTTTAGACAGCAGTGAGCTTTCATGCAAACTGGAGAATAAACCAGGCAGGAAACCTTGCCTCTCACAGTCACCCCTAAGATGTGTAGTGTGATGCACTGTAAGTTTGTATGCAGCTCCTTAGCTACCCTGAGCTCAGAGCCCTCCATGGAGTCACTGCTTTCTGGGGCAAAGTTCCCCATAGCAGAACTACAGCTGGTACAGGGGAAGTGATCCTTCCCCTGTACTCTGCGTTGGTGAGGCCACACCTTGAGTATTGTGTTCAGTTCTGGGCCCCTCAGTTCAGGAAAGGTATTGAGGGGCTGGAGTGGGTCCAGAGAAGAGCACTGAGGCTGGAGAAGGGACTGGAGCACTCGTGCTGTGGGGAGAGGCTGAGAGAGCTGGGGGTGTTTAGCCTGGAGAAGAGGAGGCTCAGAGGTGACCTCAGCACTGTCTGGAACTCCCTGAAGGGAAGTTCTGGCCGGGTGGGGGTTGGTCTCTTCTCCCAGGCACTCAGCAACAGGACAAGGGGGCATGGGCTCAAGCTCTGCCAGGGGAAATTTAAGGTGGACATCAGAAAAAATTCTTTGCAGAGAGAGTAATCAGGCATTGGAATAGCCTTCCCAGAGAGGTGGTGGATTCCCCATCCCTGGAGGTTTTTAAGGTGAGCTTGGCCGTGGCACTGAGTGCCATGATCTGGTAAAGGGACTGGAGTTGGACCAAGGGTTGGACTTGATGGATCTCGGAGGTCTTTTCCAACCCAATCCATTCTATGATTCTCCTTGCAGCTGTGCTACAGCTGACCTTCCTTGTGCTGAAGCAAACCCTGTCTGTGTTTGCCCAACTCCCTGTGCCATCAGAAGTGCTCTAGATCAGCAGTCCCCTTTTTTTTTGATTTGTCCCTCTCTGGGACTTAGTGACTTCTGCAAAACATCTGATGTTTTCTTCCAGGTTATTGACTAAAAATATCCCAATGCCAAACACCCTCCAGGATCTTTGTACAAACATGCTACAAAAAACCCAATCACTTCTAGTTCTCAATTGTGTTTTGGAACCAGACTGGTAGGTCATTTATAGTCTGTTTAATGACTGCTATCTTATTTTTATGTCAAGCAAGTTCTTTAATCATAATGCCATGTGACAGAAGGGAAGCTGCCTTCCAGGATTTCAAGTATATTGCACCAGCTTTGTTTTATTTAACAATGGTACGTGCAGTTTCCTCAGAGAAAAGTTTTAACACAGTTCTGTGCAGTGAATTTTCTATAAACCCACGTTGATTGCCCCTAGTTATATTTCCCTCCTTTTATTCCCTGTGTTCTGTTAGCCACTTCATTATTTAGTTCAGCTCTGAGATCCTATCACAGGTCTGTAGTTACCTGTGAGTAATTACAGTTATGAGATAATTATAAAATAATTATGCCATTCTACATAGTCTTTAAAAATGCCAGACTATGAGTTTTCTTATTCTCCTCCAGGACTAACCCAGTGCATCAAGAAGCACAGAAGATCATCATAAATAGTGCAGGTATATCATGTGCAGATTATTTAAAAAAACAAGGTTTAGTGCAGGGTATCCAGTTGTGCTGATTTTAAATCCCTGATTTTAGTAGATGGTATTTAACTCCTCTGAGATTCTTCAAGAACAGACATGTCACCAACAAAGTCTTCATCAACATTTTTCCCAGCAGTAGGATAGTATTTATTGATTTATTTTTGTCTGCATTATTATTGAATAATTTAAGATTTCCACCTGATAACAGATCAATACCTTGATTAGGACTCATTTTGTTCTTAATTTACTTTAAAAAATAGCTTTGTCAGGATTTTTCCCCTCTTTCACTTCCATCATATCCTTTTTATAATTAATATCTCCTAATTTATGTTCAACTTCTCTTACTATTTGCTATTTGTGTTTTACTTACTTTAAGCCACACCCATTTCAATTTCTGTTCTGGTTGTGTTTTTTCAATTGCACTACTCTTTCTTTACTGAGTAGCTGTGACTTTTTTTGTGCCTAGTAAACAATTTTTAAGTAGTTCTCAATGATTATTTATATTTTCTTATTTAAATACTTTCTTTGTGTTGATTTAGCTCAGAATTCTGCTCGGGGCTGCGAAACAGGAATTTTTAAGGCATCATGTCTTTCAAAACATTACATTACCAATTTGGACCTTCTTCTGCCTTCATATAACAGAGCAATTGGCTGGGGATCAGCAAACCTGCCACGAGCCTCTCATTTCTGCCATCGCTTTACCCACCCGGATAAGGTGAAATACAGGTTTTGTTCATTTTGGATTTAAGATTTGCAAAATGAGGAAGCTGTTTAAAAATCTCCAAGGCTGTTTTTGAGTCAGCATCATCACCATGTGTTAAATTAAGCAATAACTTATGTTTTTTTTTTCCTTGGTGAGTGCTCTAATAACCTGTGCTGTCATATTCCAGTGTTGCTTGGTTTTCCATTGCAGGGCCAAATCATCAACCCAGTTACTGGAACACTGATTCACAAATACTGAATATTGATAGCCAGGAAATTATGATGCGAAGTCACATCAAACTAGCAGGTAATACTTTTTATTTTTACCCTACTCCTGCCCTCCCAGTCTCTCTTGGGGTTATAGCCATTGATTTTAACATTCAGTTGTACAAACCATCTCAGCATCTTTTCCAGTGTCTTATAGCTGTAGTCCCCTGGGCAGGCAAAGTATTTTGAATATAAAATGGAAAGGAATTCCACAATTGTGTAGAGCTAAAGGGGATGTATTGGAACGGACTTGACTTCTATACTCTGCTTATCTAAAGGAGGGCACACTTTTGAAAGGAAGAGCCACAGCTGAAGTTGCATAAACCCAGCACTGGTCAGGGGGAGTAGAAACCCACGAAACCTTCTGCACACTGGGCCAAAGCATGGGGGAAAACAGAAATATTAGAGCTCATGTCCTCACTTCAGAGCTTCAGGGACTGGAGAGACACAGGTCATTAAAATATGCCTGTATTTTGCTGAAGAACTGCCTGTAATAATAGCTGCATTCCTTTTTTTGGTGTTTATCAATCAGACAAGAACGGGGCCTCATAGCACAGGGCATGGGGAGGACCATTCAACAGTTGCTATGCCAAGGTGGAACTTGCCATAGAAGTAGCTGCTGAAAGTTCTGCCAAGTCTGACAGAGTACAGGGGATCCCCAAAGAGTCTTAATGCTTTTTTAAAAAAAACAAAATGAAAGGATCCTGAAATGCTTTAAACCATATCATATTGACTGAAGAGTAATAGGACTGCAAGGAATTGAAATTTGCTGGAAATAATGAAGGAAACACATCCCGCATCCCAGGCCTCTCCAAACTGGAGAAGCCCTTCCACCCTACCACCTTATATTTTCTGGTAGGTCTCTATGTAGATAATTCCTGACTCCCTTCACCTGGCTGTTTATTAGTTTAAGGCCATGTTGTCTCAGGGAATGCTTAAGACCTTTGGATGGATGATTTATCTATGGGCAGGTTATCTTCTTGATCAGGAAAAGAGAAAGACTGGCTCAACAGCTTCCAAGTTGAATTAACCTCCTTTTCTTCTTAATAAACTGCTGAGGCATGAGAGGCTTCCGTTCTTTGCTGGCATCTTTTACACTGTGCCCCAAGAAACAATCATATCAGGCTCAGGAAGACAAGTGGCTGAAAGGGCAGGGAAACAGGAACCGTCCCCACGGATGTCCTCCCTAGAGAGGCTGGGAACATGCTCTGCTGTGGGAAATGGGAGGCTGAGGTCAGCCAAAGTGCATGGCAGGTACATGCATCTCTGGGCACTGGAAGAGCAGATAATGGCCTGCTTTGCCTCCTCATCCCTCCCCTGTTCTGCCTATGAGCTCTCCTGGGCCACCTTTGCACCTTGTATGCTCAGCACACCTCCACTGTGTCATTCCATTGTGTGGAAATGAAGGTAGGGAGATAAAGGTGGAGAGTGGGTGGTGACAATGCTCCTGAGAGCCCTGAGCCTACCACTCAGCAAGGCAGGCCTTGGTGGTGTGAGAAGAGTCGAAAAGAAGGGAGACAGGAGTAGGGAATGAGCCCCCATCAGAAACTGGAATGCAACAAACCTCATAGGCAGTGAGGTAACACGGGATGCTTCCAGACAAACCCACTTGTTCAGATCTTTCAGAAGCTTTGTCCTTTCCAGCTCCTTGTGCCCTGGGATGTTAAGAGATTGTACAAAAAGTCTTGATAAAACAAACACACAGAGATCCTCTCAAGAGGCTGGGAGATATTAATAGCTCCTCTTTTACTGGCAGGCTTGGAGTAATTAATTATTACCAGAAGTATTATCAGGTGCTTGTCACTGCTTTCCCTGGATCCACTTCACATAGCCTAGATTGGCTGTAAGCAACATGTTCCCCTCTCTGGGCTGATACCTCACAATTCCTGACAGCAGTTCATCTGTTTCTCTGAGGAGGCTCTCAGTAGTGGTGGAAGGGCCATAACCCAGAATGTACGTTGAGGTAAATTTGAGTCCATGGATCACTTAAGTATCCAGCATGCCTGTAGTTTCGTATCTTCTCAGTGATGTCCTCCAGCTGATGTGCTCTACAATGTGGCTGACTAGGTGGTAGGTTCTAGGCAGGAGACAGAGAAAGGGACAGGTAAGAGGAGGGTATCTGGGGACCTAGGAAGGCCATTTTTTGTATGATGGCTCTACAATGCATGTTTAGCACCTTGCCTACAAGCTCTGTGCCCTGTCCCAGTGCTGTTCTTCAGAAAGCATTTGTGCTGGCACAAGAACTTCGAAATTATAACTGAGAAAGGTTGTAAAGGTCTGCACTTCTAGAAATAGCCTGGTCAAATTTTAAGTGAAATTGTGCTGATCCATGAAATCATGTGTCTAAAGGAATACTCTTCTCTCCCTAGCCCTGGTTGTGCTTAACACTTACCTTTGACACATGAGAGTTCATCTCCTTTGCCTTATGTGTTCTATGTACTTTTTGTGAAGTTTTTATTACTAGCCATGTTATTATTGAAGGCAAAATCATGCAAGTCAGCTGGTATACCTGGGAAGTATTTGCTGAAAAAGTGATGCAGGTTCAGGTGAAAATACAGATTATACTAGTAAAGAATAAAGTGCTTTGTCCACAAAGTTTACAGTGATCCTATATGTTAAATTATAGACATGAAAATGATCTTTACATCAGTTTAACTGCCATCTATTCAGCCATTGTAAAAGTGTCATAAAAAATCACATTCACAGTAGGTGTTACTGCATCACCTCGGCTTTCCTGTGCTTGCTTTGCCTTAGTTTTGTATTTGCAGTAAAAGTTTAAGAAATTGAGGGCTGAGGGAAAAGAAAAGGTCGGGTTTAGACACAGGGTAATGGGCACGGTCTCTTTCTCCTGTCTCGTTCACAGCATCCCTCGGTGTCCCGGTGCTGTCGGCGCATGAATGAGAAAACACTGCCCGCTAGTGGTTTGTGCTGCGGAAGCCCGGGAGCGGCTGGCTGCTCTTGCTGCTTCGCTGATGCTGCACTGGGACAAGGTGTGTGGCTTCTTCCTCCTGCCCTCGGATAAAATCAGCATCTCTGGAAAAGGCCATCTCTGAGCTGACCGAGGAAAAAGGTTCTTAATGGAAGTGCCGTGAGTCACCCACACTCTGTTTTTCGTGTTTAGTGTCAATGTCCAGAAGAAACACTCTGGATAAGCCATGACAGCTAATCTTATGGTTACTACACTAAAAGAACAAATTGGTTGAAATGTGATTATGGTGAGTAAACACCTCTAAAGCCGCAGCACGGTCAGAGCCAACACTGCAGTCAGAGAACAAAGCTGTGACCCTCAGGAAGGTTCCCTGAGGACAGCCCTCCTTTCAGAGAAGGGTGGAGATAACCTGGGCTGAGCTTGGACCAGCACGGGAAGCACTGTGCTTCACACTGCCCCAGCTAATTAGCCCCACTCCAGAGGAGATAATTAACTCAAGCGGAATTCTTCCCTGGCACAGCCAACCTGCTCCCAGACCTGAGCTGGTATTTCCCCAGCTCAGCATTGCACTAGGTGGTGTAGGCACCCCACAATGTCCAGGTAGCGTTTTCAGGACTGGTGGCAAGATACTAATTTTATTTTTTTTCATGTGAAAATATTTCTCTGAGACTTCTCTAGGTCTTTGGCTCTATACAGAACTGTAGAGCCAAAGACCTCTGAAAGCCTCCCTCTCCCTCAAAGTTGTTTTTCTGCTTATGAGGTAGGATCATCCATAACAGATGTTTGTTTACCTCTTCATAAAAACCTCCTGTGATTCTACAGCCTCCCCAAGCAGTGTGCTGCAGTGCTTTGCTATTCTTACCATTGCAAAGTGTTTTTCTAATGTTTAACTATATCATTTTTACTGCAAATTAAGCTGATTATTTCCTCTTCTACTTTTGGTGAATGTAGGGGACAACTGTTTAGTCTCTCCACCCATTATAACAAATGTTTATGTGCTGAAAGACTGTTGTCATGCCTCCCCTCCTGTTGTTCTTTTCCTAGAGAAAACAAACTCAGTTATTTTATCCATTCCTTATAAGTCATGTTTTTTTCACATCTCTTATCATTTTGTTGTTCTTTTTTGGACTATCTCCAATGTGTCTACATCTCCTGTAAAATGTAGAGCCTGGAACCGGACACACTGTTCCTGCTGAGAGCTCAGCAGTATCAAGTAAATGCACAAAATAATTGCTTCCTTTGCCTTATACACAAAATTCCCATTAAAGCATCTCAGAAAGATTTGTCTTCTTCTGTTGGCATCTCACTTAACAGACTCGTATTGGGTCAAACCCCAGCTCTTCTTTCCTGCACCGCTGCCAAAATGGTTACGGTTCAGTTTGGGCCAGCACATTTGGTGTCTGTCCGGTCACCTTTCCTGAACTGTATCTCAGTGCTGTCACCTCTGCTGAGGGCAGGCCAGCTCTCCAGTGCCTCACGTTCCTCTCAAATTCTGATTGCTCCAGCTCCCGTCTTCAGGAGGGACTGCTGCCCCCCCAGCCCAGCTGTCATCCTCTTGGTTTTGTCCTCCAATCTGTCGCCCAAAACACTCAAGGAAATATTGCGAAGCCCTGGAGGCTTCAGGGACATGATTCTCCCAGCTGGAAAGTGAAGCTCTGATAATTACCCTTGATTATGGTATTTCAACCCATGTAGCCTCTGTGTGGTGACTTTTCTTGTTGCTCTGGGAGCCTGTGATCTAGATATTTTTAAAGGCTCACAGAAGTCAAGGTATTTTATACCTAACCATTTCCTCCTCATCTACCAGGCCTGTTAGTCAAAGAAGGAAATTAGCTTGGTTTGACAGGATTTGTTTTTCAAAATTCCCTGCTGAATGTTTCTTATCAGTTTATTGTCCTTTAGCTACTTATAAATTGATTGTTTCATAATTGGTTCCAGTATCTCTCTAGCTATCACGGTTAGGCTGACTGGCCTGTAATTCCCCAGGTCCTCTTAGAACAGTAATTTTCAGAGAAGAACTGCATTTAAGTCAAACAGATATAGAAAGACATTCCACTTTTGGCCTGCTTATCTTTATTCATTGTCTAGTTTTGTTCCATCCCTTAAATTAAAAACATGTTTCCCATAAGTATTCATCCTCCACTTGAAGCTCAGCACAATCTGGCCCCATCTCCACCTCTTCTGTGTTCCTGCCCAAACCCTTCTGTTATACACTGTTCCAATTTCACTCCTACTCTAGGCTTTATATCTTCCTCCCTCTTTATGGTTTGTTTGCAGTTCCCTTGCAAAATATTTTTCTCAGCAATTTATATCCCCCAGTGCCTGAAGGACTCTGAAGAGAGCCCTGGCAAAAATCTGACAGCACTAAATTGCGGTCATTAATATTTGCCAGTCTTGCAGAGATGTGGCATTGCCTGCCTAAAGATTTGTCCAGGGCTGGCTACATTTAAGTGTTTTCTGAGACCGGTAGGTGGCAGAGAGATGAAATCTGGGAGACTGGTCCTGGTGATCAGAGTGACAGACTGTTTTGGCTCCAGGATGGACAAGGACATGTGTTGCTGGGCAGCAGGTATGTGCTAAGCTGGGTAGTTCTTGCAAACAAGAGTGCTGGATGACACTCCTGGCTTCTTGCAGGGAGGCTGAATATGTCCAGTGTTCAGCCTCAGCCACGAGTGAAAGGTTTGTGTGTTCAGCAGAAGAACAGGAAACATGTGCCACTTTCCAGCTAAGCAGATCAGGAGAAGATAACTTTGTTTGAGGGAGGGGTATCGTTATCCAGGGTTGTGCGCTATATAATTGCACAATCTGCCATCATGCATGAACAGAGCTGTTCAATAGCATGGCCCTGCCTTGTCCTGACATCATGTCTGTGTTGGAAATCCGTTTGGAATGAAAAATCCCACATTCCCCAAGTGACCTCGTAGTCTCTGAGCAAAAGGCTGAGTTGCAGTGGAGACTTCACAGACTCAGTGGTGCCAGAGACAGGAGCTCAGTCACCAGCCTCAAAGCAGCTAAAGGATGAGAAGTCAATAATGAAACAAAATTCTTTCCAAAGAAAATAACATTTTAGAAGTGCAGGAGATGTCCATGGTTCTTTGAAAGCAAGAAAAGTCTCAAAGGCAAGGAAAAGTCACTGTGAGTAGCAGTGTTCCTCTCACTAGCTGCTACTATTTTTAGCACTGTTTTTTGGAGATGAAAGTACTCAGCACATCCACAGGTTGCCTAAGGAGAGCAGGGCCAGGTGCACAGGGTGGAAGCATTGGCCACTATCACCTGTCAGTGTGCAGTTGTTTTGCAGACTCAGTGAAGGTCAGATGTTGCATGTAAGGTCCAGTCTTCTAGGCCTTTGGTTTTATGGCCATTACTCCTTTCTTTCACAGCCACTGCTTTTATATGCCTAAGAGAATCAAGTCTCCTTCTTGCTCTTCTCATACTCTGCCTTCTCCTCTTCATCCCCATCTCAGCTAACCACTTCCCTGCATAATCCCAGTACAAGAGGAATTCCTCACTGTCCACCTTCATCTTCATTTAGGCCCTTTTCTTCAGGGGGAGGAGGCCTTAGTGACCTGGAGAATCTGATCCAGACCTTAGTGGTGCTTTTTGACTTTGTGTTTTTCCACAAACCAGAAATGTCCTTTAAACTCAATGTGCCCAGCGCGAATGTCTCTGTGCCCAAATGACAGGCAAGAAGGTTACCCTGATCATTCAGATGAAGGTAACATTCACCCAAATGATCAGAGACTTTTATATAATTTCTGCATCATCTGCCTCTTGCAAGCTGTTCTGCAACTTGCCAGACAGTGTTTGATATTTGTATATATTTGTGAAAATCAGATAGAAGGTTAATGGGAAATGTCTCTGACAGTAGCTGGATGTAATTTAGAGATAGATACAGCTATGTAGTTACACACCAGATTTGGGGGTTGGCTCTTTAAAGGAGAGAGATAAGGCCCAGAAAGAGATATACACATTCGACAAGAGCTGAGTTTTCCAAAAAGATTTCCAGTCTGTAAAGAAACAGGCAGTTTAACATCTGAACCACCTGCTCTTTGTGATGCATCAGCTTCCAGGCACTCTTTAAAGGTGTTAGATGCTGGTAGTGCCATATAGTCCTCCCTCTCTTACTACTTCACAGAGGGGATGAGGGTGGCAGTGATGACCAGTTACTTGCATATTAATTCTTGTTTATCCCAGTAGCATATAGAGAAACAAAGCAACAAAGGTATTCCTTACTTTCCCTTACTGTATCTTTTCCTCTTTTTGATCAAACCATGCCTTTACTTATTCACTGCATGTTCTTGGGACTTGTGCCACCCACAGATTTTATATAGCACAGGCTGAAAAATATCTGCTACAGCTTCTCTGTTAAGAAAGTGATTTATTAAGGTATTCAGAATATGACTTTTATTCCAACTATATCCACTGAGGTTGACTTTTGTTTTCTTTTCCATCTCCAACCAGGTTCCTCTTGCAAAATATGATTGTTTTCCATCTCTTACTTACCCTTTAGCACTTTTGAAATCCATTTTGAGAGACATCATCTCTGCCTCTGGTTGTGCTTTGGACTTTGGTGCTATGCAAAGCTGTTTGAGAAGACAACTGCTAAGATGAGGCTCTGAACTTAAGTGGGCATAAATGCCCAGAAACACTGAAGAGAGGCCTGAAACCATTGGTTTGAAGGTAAAAATTTTGTGACCTTCATATTATAATATCTCATTCAAATGACAGCTTTTCTGGAGACAGAATGTCTCCCAGTGCCATTCTGGGAAATTAAATTCAGTGTTGAGTTTGCATAAAGAGAGAGGAGAGCTACTTGCTGCTTCATCACTTTATGAGCCTGGTATCTGTAGCACTGCTGAGCAAATTTTGCTTCCAGTAATCCTCTTTTTCTTCAGAGCTGAGCACCAAGAGCATATTCTGAGCAATTCCTAGAGAAAGACTACAAACCAAACACCTCAGAATAAAGTTATCACCTTTGGCTTATAATTAAAACTCCCAGGGCAATTAGTTGTACTTGCAGGTGCATCGCTGAGCCTGAGATTCTTCTCTTCTGTGGCCTCTCCAGCATTTTTGCAGGTGTCTGGGGTAGGCGAGTGTGCCTGGGGTAACATTCCTGTTTGCTGGGCTGCTGGAATTCAGCTATGCTCCTTAACAAAACAGTCTGGTTTAGACATTTTCAATGCATGTTCACATGCAAGATGCATTTGAAGGAAAAACTAAGCAGAACTAAGGCACTGAAAGGTGAGGTTGTAAAATTGGTATGTCTCAGATTTGATTAATATTGACTGTTAATCTTGTTTCCTCATACTGTTGCTTTTTCCAGGTAAAAGATGTTAAAGAGCAATCCAAAATATCTGACAGTGCCAGATACAGATCCTCAGTGTCTGCCTGTGTTGGAAATCAGCAGTGCAATTTGCCTGTCAGAGTTGGGTGTAGGGTAATGATTTAATTAAATTAATTCTACCACTATCAGAGATATTGGTATTCCCTTTTCACCTGTCATACCACACCACCTAAAGACTGATTAGTGTGGACACAGAGAGCTGTGCTGAACCATAGCAGAATTGCAGAGGTGCTTTGGTCCTTGCTTAACTGAGCAAACTCCCATTTATGCATGTATTAGGTTTTCAGTGCCTGTCGCCTGTTCCTCTCCCCCCTCTGATTTTTCATGTTCAGTGGACGTTCCTCTCTGTGTCTCTGCCTCTCTATTTTTTTTCTCCCTATTGTTCCCCACGTCACCAACTGTCACTCACTTCATAAAGCCGTCTGGCTCGGAGCTTAAATATTGCAGGGCAACTAAAACCCACCATCAGAGCCAATTCAGTCATATCTGCTCAGTCGTGCGACAAGATTGGGGCTTTTAGAGTAGGGAAGAAGAGAGACAAAAGTTCACTCTTCCCTGCAGAGTGCCAAGAGAGGAGGGGGACACATTTCTTCGGTGGAGCCTTTCACAGCGGCAAGTTGCTTGCTCAACATCCTTAACCTGTACAGCCTTTTTTGCCGGTAGTGTGCTCAGGGTGTGACACCTGGAAGCGCAGGGTGGGGGTCTGCAACAAGCCCATGAGAGTTAAGAACATGAGTCTGTTGACTCTGCGTGGGCTTAGACAGTGTCCTGCTCTTTCCTCGTGACAGGCAGTTTACAGGAAAAGGTGGCCGCATAAATACATTGTTTATACCTTTTTTGAGACTCAAGGGGCTGATAGGTGGAATCCTAAACATCTGAACTCATTATACCACTCATCATCAGTCCACTCAATATTATTGCTGGCAGTTGAGCCCATTGAGCAACCCCAAATCACTTCACTTGCAGAGAACAGAGAGAGTGGTCATGGCAGAGTTTTAAAAAACGGGCTAGTTCGGAAGTTGTCTCAGGACGAGTTTAGCCAAATGTAGCAAGCTGCAAGCAAGATGTTTGATGGAGTTAGCCAGGAAACATTTATTCTCTTGTACAGCGAGTTTTCTGTACGATAAGGTTTATCACATGTAGAATGTTGTTTTTATGTGCTGCAGTGGTAATGTTCAAAAGGTAGTGTGGATATTAGCGTGACTCACAAAGAAAGAAAGGGATGGAGTTGACTGAGGTGCCTGGGGGACAATGAAGTTTATATTGTGTGTAGTAATGTTATTTACAGAGTTGCACATGGTTGGTAACTGTTGGGTGTACTTTGCTCTGTGAATTTACAGAAAGTGAATGTTTAAATCAGTTTAGATAATGTATGTAAACAGCATAATCTTCTGCTAGACTTGTTAATGTAAGCACTGACATTAACACACTCCTTTATACAACTTTAATGACTGAGAAAGTAGCAATTTTCTTCAGTGATTAAATTATATGTTTGTTGCTTCTGCATGCGAGGTGTTTGTGCAAGCTGAAGGACTGGGTTCTGTTCTTTGTTTTCTAACACGGGTGTCTGGGGTAAAAAAATGTTATGAGGTTTGAAGGCAAGCATTATGAGTCCATCTTGTTTTAGCAAAATGCCATCATACACATTTTTTTTATTTAAAGTTTGTGAAATTCCCCAGAGCCATTGAACTCATAATATTTTGCTTGTTTGTCTATGTGTGAATATGTACACACAGTAGTTGAAACAGACTAGTATGCGTTGGTGTGTCATAACATATGGCATTGCAATTATATCCCAGTGGGATATGAAGGAGGAGGGAAGTTTAGATACTCAGATTTCCATGCACTTGACTGCACCTTCTTTTTTCCCAGTACTTGTGTATGTGTGTCAGCATTTAGGAAACTATAGATGGAGGTAGTATCTAAGAGATGAACTTCTAGATCCCTGTGAACAGCTATTTTATGAATAATGTTCCCTGTTTCACTTGTCATGGTCCACAAGTTGGTATTCCTGGACCGCTTTAATATTCTGCATTCCTCAGAGACTCCAAACTGCTGTGATGTGTTAAATCAACCCATGCAAAACAGCTTTCCTTTCTACTTCCCTCATACATAGATTTTCCCTTGCCTGAAATGATACAGTGGGAAGTTCAGGATATGCAGGATGAAGTTCTGACCCAGGAATGATTTCTTATCATGCAAAAATAATGACAGATGTAATATTTGACTTGCATCACATAAAAAAGAACTACTTTCTTAGCTTTCCAAGAGGATGTCTGCAGCTGGCTTCCAGCTTTGTGTTAGCCTGAGATAGTGGCACTGACATTTTAGAGACAGCAAATAGTATTTTAGGTCTCAGCCAGAGACATTTGTGTTTTTCCCCAAGTTGGTTCCAATGTCAGAGTGGCAACTGACTTCAGAAGGGAATGCAAAAAATAGCCCCAATAACTATATTGTATATAATGTATTCTATATAGCAAAACTAGTCTATAGTAGTTATTAAGCTCATACAGCATTACTAACATAGTAATTAATGGTGTTGTAATTGCTGTTCTTACCTAACAGAGTAATTGCTAACGTAGAATTAATATATGCAAACTAGAGAGAATCTGGGGTTTGTGTAGGTGCAAGATGGGCACAAATGTGAGATCTGTTTGACCCATGTGGTGTCCTGGTGCAGAAGAGCTTGGGTGCTTGAAAGCTTCACTCCCTTTTCTAACCACTGCAACTGCATGCTGATAAATCTGTTCCGCTGTATTGCTGGTGAGTGTTTGTACGTGTACAAAATCTA
This sequence comes from Pithys albifrons albifrons, assembly GCF_047495875.1. NCBI lineage: Eukaryota > Metazoa > Chordata > Aves > Passeriformes > Thamnophilidae > Pithys > Pithys albifrons. The sequence goes on along the minus strand of NC_092458.1, from coordinate 112,433,473 downwards.
AGCAGGCTCCTGCAACCAAGCCTACAAGGCACCACAGAAGACTCACCTGGAAAAGGAAATAAATATACTCTCTGGCTGAAAAGTAGTTGCCCATTTAGTGCCATGAAAGAAAGAATTTAGCAAGCAGCTTGCTCTGGCTTCCCAACCCTTCTCCTGCTAATAACTCATTGTGATCAGGCAGATCAGCAAGTAAGCAAACAACCATCATTCTGTTCTCAAAGCACATTAGGGAAATACTGATTGAAAGCAGCAAAGCACATCAGTGGGAAAACCTGAAATCTTTTAAATTTAGCATAATTTGTGGTCTTTCTCTTTGTTTTTTCTTCCCTTAGTAAGAAATGGGTGACTGGAGTTTCTTGGGGAACATTTTAGAGCAGGTGAACGAGCAATCCACTGTCATCGGGAGAGTTTGGCTCACAGTGCTCTTCATTTTCCGCATCCTGATCCTGGGAACGGCTGCTGAGCTTGTGTGGGGAGATGAACAGTCAGACTTTGTGTGCAACACCCAACAACCTGGTTGTGAGAACGTCTGCTATGATGAGGCCTTCCCTATCTCCCACATCCGGCTCTGGGTCCTGCAGATCATTTTTGTGTCCACGCCTTCGCTAATGTACTTTGGGCACGCTGTGCACCACGTCCGCATGGAGGAGAAGAGGAAAGAGAGGGAGGAAGCTGAGCGGCGTCAGCAAGCTGAGGTGGATGAAGAGAAGCTGCCCCTGACTCCGAATCAAAACAAAGGCAACAACCCTGATGGAACCAAGAAGTTTCGCTTGGAAGGTACTCTCCTGAGAACATACATCTTCCACATCATTTTCAAAACCCTCTTTGAGGTGGGGTTCATAGTAGGTCAGTACTTTCTGTATGGCTTCCGGATTCTCCCCCTTTACCGCTGTGGGCGGTGGCCCTGTCCCAATCTTGTGGACTGTTTTGTCTCCAGGCCCACGGAGAAGACCATTTTTATTATGTTCATGCTGGTGGTGGCTTCTGTATCCCTCTTCCTCAACCTGGTGGAGATCAGTCACTTGATCTTGAAAAGAATCCGGAGGGCTCTGAGAAGACCAGCAGAGGAACCGCTTGGAGAGGTCCCAGAGAAGCCCCTTCCTGCCATCACAGTCCCCACCATCCCAAAGGCCAAAGGCTACAAGCTGCTGGAAGAAGAGAAGCCAGTGTCCCACTATTTCCCTCTCACGGAAGTAGGGGTTGAGCCCAGCCCCCTTCCATCAGCCTACAATGAGTTTGAGGAGAAGATTGGAATGGGACCATTGGAAGATCTCTCAAGGGCATTTGATGAGAGGTTGCCATCGTACGCACAAGCGAAGGAACCAGAAGAGGAGAAAGTACGAGCAGAGGAGGAGGAGGAACCAGAAGAGCTGCCGCAGGAGGAGCCAGGGGTGAAGAAAGCAGAAGAGGAGGTGGTGAGCGAGGAAGTGGAAGGGCCTTCAGCACCTGCTGAACTCGCCACTGATATGAGACCCCTCAGCAGGCTAAGTAAAGCCAGCAGCAGGGCCAGGTCAGATGATTTGACTGTATGAAGGTGCAGGATACAGGGAGCACATGAAAAGGAAAAAGTTGAAGAGAAAAGGAGAGGTAGAGAAAGAATCAAAAGATATTTTTAAGCAAAGTGCTAAAATGGCCATTTGAATATTATTTCCTTTTATGATTCTCAACTGGAAAGGTACTATCATGGTAACTGTGCCTTATTTGCCCTGTATGTCCCTGTATTTCCCTGTTTCCCCAAGCCAGCTCACTCCTTACAGTAATATCTACACTGTACACATAACTGATGTATTTTAAAACCTAACATGGCAGTGATACCCTAATGTTGCCACTGTGAATGTATTTACCGAAATCCTTGTGTTCCACATTTCTCTAGGAATGTGGGGAGGATCTGTCTTTCAGCCAGTGAGGAGGAAGATTGATCAACAACTGTATCTAGTCTTTCTTTTTGTTTCCACCTATGGCTTGCTGAGCAGATCTCCCCTTTGCTGTTGGCATGGAATTGCAGTTAAATTTGATTCACAAAGTGAATTCTGTGCTTAGCATCAACACACTAAAATAGTAAGCCCAACTTCCCTTCTTTATCCAGAAAATAAAGGCCAAAATGTTCCCAATTTCTCTGTGAATGCATATCTGAGTTAGGTAAAAATATTTTCCTTTTGTCAAAAATATTTCTGCTCTACAAGTGCCATTGACAGTGGGCAAGGTTAACAGTAGCTCTCTACTAGAATTTAGCAGATGCCCAGAGATGAATTATTTGTTCCCAAGAGGGTCACCCAGCCCTGAGACTGTTTCAGCATAATGGAAAGAATAAATTCAAGTGATATTTTTTACTTGTAGCCTAGTGACTTAAAGATCTGAAACTTGATTTAGCCAAGCAAGTGTGGGAAGGCTTCTGAGAAAGGAGGGAACAGCTACAGCCCCCAGAGCATGAAACCAAATACAAGCCTTCATGGTATGATCCTGAAATGTGTTCAGTTCCTGGAGCTTCCAGGTACTTGGCAAATCTCAGGCAGAGAGTCCTGAAGGCACGCATGAAGCTATACCAGGGGTCTGGGTTAACTATGTGACTTTTTAAACCTCTAAATACAAAACTGGTTGGTCAAGTTTGAAAAGACTGATATGGTAATAGTCTTTTGACATATTTTGTTTTTTAGTTTGACAGACATGAGCCGTTTGGTGAGCTACTTCTCTATTAAATGCCAAAGTCTCACTCAAGTAAGACAAGGCCTTTCAAAAGATGATTTAGACCTTTTGTGCCAATATGTCTGTATAGAACTTTGAGACTAAGAAAAGTATTTTTTACAAAAGGCAAAAAACCATGGGCTTGCAGATATTTAGATGTCTAATATAGATTTCTAATTTTAGGACTACAGCAGCACCTTTTGGCTGGGACAGTGCAGCAATGTGTTCAGAAGCTTCAGGTTAGCAGCTATGTCCCCCCAAAACTGAGCCTCATGCCAAAAATGTGCAGGTATGCACTCTCATCTACTCTGCTCTACAAACCTCAGACCCTGCCATCTCAGCAAATTCTTTCTGCTGGGCTGCAGCCTATCCCATTGTTCCCAAGGCAGGCTCTAATCCAGGTCAGGGAAAAAAGGTCTTTGGCACAATGCATAAAACTCATCCCGCCATTAGCTAGAAAAGACCCCCCTATGGCCTCCCATTGTAGCAGGTCTGACCCAAAGCCTGTGGAAGTGAAATGGGTGTCTGCAAGAGCTCTGGGTAGGCTTGGGCTCACACCTCCAGTCCCAGAGCTCCGGGTAGACTTGGGCTCACATCTCGATTCCCAGAGCTCTGGGTAGGTTTAGGCTCACATCTCATCTCAGAGCTCTGGATAGACTTGGGCTCACATCTCCAGTCCCAGAGCTCTGGGTAGGCTTGGTCTCCAATCTCCAGTCCTGCTGCCCCATGTCCCAGCCTAGGCAGCCACCAGTACATCCAGCCCTGTCATTCGCTGGTCTAACCCCTTTTGGGGAGTTCCCCCACCCACGTTACGCAGCTGCCCCTCGTGAGAGCAGAGGTGGCTGGACTTCGCTGCTGAGTGACGTTAAGCTGTACATATGTAGAAAGTTTGTAGGGTGCACTGGGATTCTTCAGCACCACAGCGGTGCCATGTATTTTATTACTTTTACACTGTCAATCCTTTTGCTCCTCTTGGGCCTGTGTATTTTCCCAAGGTTTGCAGCCTGAGGTCTAAACCTTTGCTTCTTAGACAAAGGCTGTTAAGTTGTCCTTCCTTGTGAAGGAAGACTGGAGGGTACCTCCTCAGTTTTGAGAAGGATATGACAAAGCAAAAGGAAATGCAGGGAGAGCATCTGTAGGTTGCCATTTATCCACCTTCCTAATACAGAAACAGGAGAACAGTTACCACAAATGAATGGCAACTGAGGAAAAGAGAATGTTTTTCAGCAGGAAAAGAGTCCACTGTGCCCAATTCAAGATAGTAGAATTCAAGAAAGGACTCAGATTTAGATGAACAACAAGATCACCACATTTATACTAGATGGGATCTATTACTTTTTATTTTTCCCACAGAAGGATATAAGAGAGTTTGAATGGTTCTAAGCCTCACACAGCCCACTTGTTGAAGGGGCTTGGAAACATACTTTCCTCTTGGTAATAACCAAAACCCTTTAAATGTTTAGTATGAGGTATCTTCATCAGAGTATCTGACCCTTCCAGATAACAATGTGCTGGACTAGATGAATCACGCCCACTCTTGTTGCCTTCTAATTGACAATTCCACTCCTGCTTTTCACCTCTGACATTCATAACTTCATTAGACCACAGAGCTACTTAAAGATGAGTGCTTATTCATCAGAAGCCTATGGTTCACAACAGGGCTGTCAGGCAGGCCAGTCTTTAATCATCACATGTTGAGTATGTCATGCTTTCTCACTGCAGAGCCTCTGTAAAATGCACTATATGCACTGTACTCCATGGACACTGTAGTTCTTCCACAGCTGCTGCAGGAATGCTCGTTTCTTCCTCGGGATCACAACTGCACAATGAGACAAGCCAGCGTCTTCCTCCTGCATCCAGTCAACTGCTTGATTTTTTTTTTAAAGCCAGTTTTCAAGTCCCCTGCCAGGCTGCTAGTGACTCTGTAGCCACCAAGGACAGGCCACGGCACCAGGACATGGGCAGGGAAGTAACAGTCTGGTCTTCTGGCATTCAGCCTCATCTCTGCAATGAAATGACTGTGGGACTGTCAGCAAGTCATTCATCCTTCTTGTGCAATTGGGAATAATTTTCTACCTTACAATGATGATGTGAGGCTTGATATATTGTGTTAGTAATGGAAAGGGAGGTCCTTGGATAGAAGGCCCTACAGATGAGCAAAGGATTATTGCTATTTCTGGATGTGATAGCATATAAATGTGTTTTATTCCCTCTCAATGAGACAAATTTAAATGTTTATTCAAGAAATTCCTAATGAAGGTGCATAACAGCTTCAGAGCTGTGGATTCAGTGTATGATTCTACTTGAAAATAATTAAGGAAAACATGGATCTATATAAAGAACAGGGAAAATTATTTTCTTGGGAAGGGGGATGTCACTGGACAATTAGAGCCATGCCTGGATCATTTAAAGGTGTGTTTACCCCCTTAGCTCCCTGTGCAAATAAACTACTAACTGATCACATGGCTCTCTGCAAGGAGCATAAGATGCAAGTGTCAAAATCACCAAAGGAGGTGATAGTAGAAGAGAAAGGTAGTCTCTTAGCTTACAATAGCATGTGGGGGTTGGTGTTCTCTAGTGTCTAGAGCAGTGGACCTAGGATAATAATCTTAGATTTATTTCCAGCTCTGCTTCTGACTTGCTGTGATAATCACTTTACCTCTCAGTGGCTGTTTTCTCCACCTGTAAATGGGTGTAAGAATTTCCACCTACCTCACAGGGATGTTGTGAGGCTTCCTTAATTCTGTTTGTAAAGTAAGTAGGAATGATCTGATGAAAAGCACTGCTGAAATGCATGGTATCCTTGTTATTTCCTGGCAGAACAGCTAACTCAGTTAATACATGACTCCTCAACCAGAAGGGCAGTAGTTTGGAAATGTGAACACTGCACTGCACTGACAACATTAACACGGATGTGGATTTGCATGGGTAAAAAAGACTTCATTGATGACCTCATCCTTCTCTCCCACCTTAGCCTTGGCCTTGCCATATATGAAGCTGCAGTGACAGGGTGGTTCAATGGATCCCTCTTCTCCATCCTCAGCATCCACTCTGGAGCAGAGTTATGCTTAAATAAGACAGTTCCTGGAGTGTGGGGTTCAGGTTGGTGGAGCTATGACAGTTTTAAAGTCCTTGCAAGGGAGAGAATTGTATCATACAGTATTTTGCTGGGCTTCAGTTTTAAACCACTCAGTGTCATAACCACCAACAGTGTCTAAGCGATGAAACAAAATGAGGTACAGATTCCTCCTCCTGTAGGAGGGGAGAGATTTGGGGGAGATCTGCGCTCTCTAGGTCTGTGTGGGCATGAAATCTATTTACTGAGGAGTGGGAAGTCCCATCTCTCCTGCCACTCTGTAACTCACTGACTGTGCAGTTTTTCATTTAACGAGTGGCTGTGTCACACACTGATGCAAAAAAGGTGGCAGTTTGCTGTTTTCTATAGAAAATGGCATTTCAGACCGACAACTGAAAGTAATCCTAGCCTAGGCATAGTTTTGTTTAGTAAAGACAGGAACATCCATGAGAACTAGACTAAAGCCTTCCTGTAAGCCCAAGGCAGTTGTGATGAAACAGTATATAGAGCCAGATTTCCTGAGGGCCAGGGCTGGATAAATGTACCAAAACCAGGGGACTTGTCTAATTACTGGAATAATTTTTTCCCCCAACGGAAGGACACTACCATTTTTTAGGTTCTGTGTGTGCTAGACCTCTTAACACGGCTCAGGAAAGGCTTTTTGCCAATACCAAATGTGCTTATACAGCTGAGTAGTAACCATGGCAAATTAACGTGTGTGAATCTGCCAAGACATAGCCTGGCACACAGTCCTTTCCTGGCAATCAGCTTGGCATGCACCTATTTCAGTAGAAGAGGCAAGACTCACGTATCTGTCAATAGCTCAAGCTTTTCCCTCAGCAGCCTGATGTACAAAGAGACATTGAAGGTTTGTTCAGCCTAGAGAGGAGTGTGCTAAGGGTATGGGGAGCCCTAACTGCTGTACTAAGGTACCTAACGGGGAGTTCCAGGGAAAATGGAGACACTCTTAATAGTGATGCACAGCAAAAGGTCAGAGGCGACAATCACAATGAGTAGCAAAGGAAAATTTTGACTAGAAAAATTATGACAAGGGAATTGTTCAAATAAAGAGTCATTCAGCACTAAAGGAGGTGCCCAGAGACAGGGTGGGATCTTCATCCTTGGGGAATGAAGCTTCACTGAGAAAAGCATTGTGCACTCTAGACTGATTCTGCACTGAGCTGAAGTTTGAGTCAGCTGGTCCCTTCCAGGCTGAACTCTCTATCCCACGGGATATCCCAAGTTGAAAGTTCAGTGCAGCCACTGCATGGTGGGATGACTCATGTGGGGCACTTTCTGCCTCTCCAGGGTGTCCTGATAGAGCTGGTTTAGACTCTCCCACACCAACTAACCAGCCACTGAACACACAGAGTAAAACTGTGCAAGTTTGCAAGGTGAGGTTGAATGGGGTTTTGAGCAACCTGGTCTAGTGGAATGTGTGCTTGCCCATGGCAGGGGGTGTGGAATGAGATGATCCTTTAAGGTCCCTTCCAACCCAAACCGATTCTATATGATTCTGTGATTCTATGAGCTGATGTTTGGTAGCTACAGGAGCTGCTTGAGGCCAGAATCGTGTTGTGTAACTGGTTTGGAAAAAGCATTACAAATAAAAAAAAAAAAGAAAAAGAAAAAAAAAGAGTATGATTGTCAACAGATAAAATCATGGAAATATAAGTGGCTTAGGTCTTTCCAGCTCCCTTTAATTTCAGTGTCAAGTGTGCCTTTAAATCCATCTGAAAGTGCAGAGGATTGCATTTTAACAATCTGTCAACAAAAACCTGTGTGTTTTAAAGCTTGCTGATCTGGGATGAAGCAGCACTGAATAGAAATGGTGATTACAGAGGTACTGACAGAACATTTTGAAAAAAAGAGAGACTGTTGGCCTTTGCCTTCCTGGATCCAGCCTGGCACAGTCAAAGCAAACCAGCCATTTATAGGTTTCCAAGGTGGAAAGTCTCCCTTGCTTGGAAAATCATGGAGTATCCAATCAAAAATCTTTTAAGACAACATAGAAAAGAATTTATGATGAAACTTTTAAACAGCAGAATTGGCTTCTATGGTGTTTCCCTGAAGCTCAGGGGACAGTTGGATTGAAGGATGATTTGAATAAGGAAACCCAGTTACAGGTGAGCATGCCAGAAAGCCCTGGCTTACGGGCAGCTGCAGGGCAGAGGCTGGGCAGGAGGGCAGCAGGGAATTTCAGCTCCTGCCTGGCACAGCATGCTGGCTGACAGGCAGACTGCAGGCAAAGGCTGAAGTGAGGAAACCTGCAAGCTCACCTTGCTGTAAGGATAAGGCAGGCCAACTTGAGACATGAATTAAATCCAGCCTGCTGCCAAATCTGGTATTTCTGGATTTTAAGAAGGTCAGCAACTTTAAAATATTTCAATTGAATTTTTATGTGCTGGCCCCTCTATTTACCTGGTATAGCAGGGAACCAGAAATAGCATAAGCAATGCTTTTTTTTTTTTTCAATCCTTCTACCTAACTCTATGAAGAATTTTTGGGACAAAAATGTCTAGGTAAGTTGCTCAATACATATATGTTGGTTCAAAGAAGAGTCATAGACAACCGTGTAAGGAAACCATCTGTTGCCAGTGAACATCATAATGTGAGCTCATCACAAATAAATTCAAAAGAAATGCAGAAATCAGAATGATGTGGGAATACTTCCAGCTTCAGAGTTCTTGTTTATGAAAACCTCTGGAGAGAAAAGAAAATGGATGGCCAGCTGCCAGCTAAGCCTATTTGTCATAAATATGCCCTGTAGCACCTTCTGGAAACCTGTGCTATTTCTAAATATACCCTTGGCCAAAACCCATGACTTAATTCAATATGCTGCACCTTTCCGCTTTACTTAAAAGACTTGACTTTAGTTCTTTCTCCAAACTGGACATAAAATAGCCACATTCACTTTAATATGTGGAAGAATAAAATATGGAACTGAGTGGAAATCTGTCAATGTGACTGATCAGCTCTTCTTCCTCATGCACTGCTTCTCCTCTGTGGCCACCTTCATCTGTATTCTGTTTCATGAGACTATCAGCCTTTCACACTTGAGAAGTTGCCTTTGTAGCTGTGGAGAGCCACAGATCCTTCTCTCCACATATGCACATCAGTGGCTATCTAAGGAGGAACAACACAAAATAAGTTTCCCATTTTCTTTTTACACATTTTCTGTTCCCTGAAGGAGAAGTCCAGGGATTGAGGGGTGGGGTTGAGTTCTTCCAGTAGGAATTCTATTTTCTCCCTGTGTGTTCTTCCCAGGGATCAGTAATTTACAGCTAAGCAGAGGAATGTTTCAGGCCTATTTCCAAACACATGCAAAGAACAAAGTTTAAGACCTATGACCAAACTCTGCCTTGTTTTTTAACCTTGAGTTGAAGTGAGTGGAGTTGCCAAGGTATAAACAAGCAGAATTTGGCTTTGTATAAATTAATTTTTAAAGGATTTCCTGTTAACTTCTGTCTTTGAAAAACAACCAACAACTAACCTTGCCCCACAATCTACCAACACAAAACAAAACAACCACAAATTCCTCCAAACTCAGGAATCTCATCATTATAGGAAAGAACAGTTTCTACGTAGCAGAGACAGAAAGGAAGAACAGGGAAGGCCTGATCTGCATTGTCTGGCAGTGATACCACAAGCTGTAAAAGACCTCAGATGAGATACTCCAGTCATCTCTGCTCTAGAGAAGGAGACAAATTTCAAACCAAGACAACTGAGAGCAAGACAGAAAGCCAAACAATCACAGAGACTGTGGGACTAATCCAGTGACTTGGCACAACCAAGCACAGATTTGATTTCCTAGTGAAATGAGTTGTAATGAATAAAGGTTCCCGATTTTCAATCAGCAGGGGCTCCGTGCTTTGTTGAACTCGTAACTTGATTCTTCTCTTCCCATACGGTTTCCTGTTCCAAATGCAGAGAGTTTTGAGTGGCAATGGTTAGAATCATAGAATCATAGAATTGTTAAGGTTGGAAAAGACCTCTAAGATCATCAAGTCCAACTGTCAACACAGCACCACCATGTTCACCATTAAATCATGTCCTCGAGAGCCATATCCACATGTTTTTTGACTTCCAGGGATGATGACTCCAGCACTTCCCTGTGCAGTCTGTTCCAATGTTTTACAATCTTTTCCGCAAAAAACTTTTTCCTGTTACCTAATCTGATGCAACCTGAGGCTATTTCCTGAAGATGTGTTTTTAAGAGAAAAAGATTGATATGCTGTTAAGTTCAAGCAGGGACATGATTGTAACATAAAGGATTAGATCTCACACCAACGAGCATCAAGAAATTCCCTGTCTGAACTTTTACTTCCCTTCTGGCCCCATTCCTTGATATATTATAGTTGTAAATCCTGAAAAGCATCCGCAGCCCAGCTCTGGGTGTGGAGGGCGGATGGAGAGGGCCCCATGCAGGAGATGGATCTCCCCTTAGGTGGGAAGATGGGTCTGGAGCAGCCATGGAGTGTCCTGGTCTGCTGCTCTCCTGCTTCTGTGCAGGAGTCACCAGTGGGGAAAGGGCAAATCACAGAACCACAGAAGGGTTTGTGTTGGAAGGGACCTTAAAGATCATCCAGTTCCAACCAACCTGCTGTGGGCAGGGAAACCTTCCACTATCCCGGGTTGCTCAGAGCTCCATCCAGGCTGGCCTGGAACACTTCCAGGGATGGGGCACCCACAGTTTCTGAGGGTAACCTGTTTCAGTGCTTCACCACTGTCACAGCAAAGATTTTTTTCCTAATATCTATATATATTCTCTTCTATTTTGAATCCGTTCCCCCTTATCCTGTCACTACATGTTCTTGTAAGAAGTCCCTCTCCAACTCTTGCAGGTACTGGAAGGGCACACAATTAGGTTACCCCCAAGCCGCCTTTTTGCCAGGCTGACCTATACCAATCCTCCCAGCCTTTCCTCATAGCAGAGCTGCTTCAGCCCTCTAACCATCTTGGTGCCTCCTCTGGACTCTCTTCCACTGCTCCACATCCTTCCTGAGCTGGGGACACTGAAGACCGCTCTTTGTCCCTCCAGGTGCCAGCTCCATGCCGGGACACCACCTTGGCTTCTGAGGGGCACCCTGAGCTATGAGCCTTGGCAGGGAGGGCTGGGAGCAGGGATCAGTTCCCTCCAGGGCAGCACATCCCCGAAGGATGCTCCCTAAGGAGGCTCAGAGGTGACCTCAGCACTGTCTAGAACTCCCTGAAGGGCAGTTCTAGCCAGGTGAGGGTTGGTCTCTTCTCCCAGGCACTCAGCAATAGGACAAGGGGGCACGATGGGCTCAAGCTCTGCCAGGGGAAATTGAAGTTGGAGATCAGAAAAAAATTCTTTGCAGAGAGAGTGCTCAGGCATTGGAATGGGCTGCCCAGAGAGGGGGTGGATTCCCCATCCCTGGAGGTTTTTCAACTGAGCTTGGCCGTGGCACTGAGTGCCATGATCTGGTAAAGGGACTGGAGTTGGACCAAGGGTTGGACTTGGTGATCTCGGAGGTCTTTTCCAACCCAATCGATTCTACGATTCTATGATTCCATGAATCCCGCCTCGATCCCGATCCCACACGGTTAGCGAGTCCCGCCAGGGGGCGTGGCTTTCCACCAGGGGCGTGGTTTCCTCGATAAGGGGCGTGGCTTCCCACTCCGGCCCCGCCCCGAGGGCGCCCGCGCGCCTGCGCGCCACGCCCACGGGGAGCCGGAAGCGGGTGCGCGCCGCCATGAGCTTCCTCATCGACTCCAGCATCATGTTCACCTCTCAGGTAACACTCCCCGCCCCGGCGCCACCGCTGTGCGGGGCGGCCCCCGCGGCCGGGAGAGGGACGAGGGAGCGAGAGGGTCCCGGCTCGGCCCGGGGTCCCGCCTGCCCCGCTGTCCCTTCATGGGCGTGAGGGCGGTGCCTGCGGGCGCGCATGCGCAGCTCGCGGCCTGCGCCGGATGGACACCCCCCCTCCCGTACTCGGCCCCGTGTGTGTGTTCGGGGCTGTCGCGATAACGCGATATGGCCGTCTGAGCCCTGCCCCATCCCGGAGTTGCTTCTCCGGCGGTCAAGTCGCAGCTTGGGCCCGTAAAGAGGTTCGGTCAATGAAGTTGTAGGGAACTGGAGTCCCGCACCTGCTTGTGTGTGTTTCAATTTATCCTGCTTGGGTCGAACAGGAAGTTCATCTTGCTGTTCTCTCCCTAGTGCTTGGTTTCTGATGTTCTTTAGGAAGGATGGATGTAGGCAGTTGAACCAGATGGTGGTCGTAGGTCCCTTCCAATGGAGAGTCCTGTCCCATCCCGTCCCATCCCATCCCTCCCAAAGGAAAGTCCTCTCCTATCTCATCCTAACCCATCCCATCCTTCTGTTCCGGGTTTGCCCCTGAGGAGTTTGCTTTTTCACAGCTTTGGAAGATTTTTCACTATCCGTTTCAAGAAATTTAAAAACACACTGCTGTTTTATCCTCCCCAGTGCCTGCTTCTCCACTGATCCATTTGGGATTCAGCACTTCATCCAGTTTTTTTCTTTCTGCTGCCATCTTTCAGTTAATTCTTGTTTTGCCCCAGCTGAGCTCACATAGGAGCCCTTTAAACCCTTTCATCTCATCCTGCCTTTATCATTGTGAAGTGGACTGTGGTCTCAACACACTTGAAACTGTCCTGTTGTTTTGTGTGAGGAAATACCTTGTTCATTTGCCTCCTTTGCTAGGATTTTATTATTCTATTTTCTTTTACCTCCTACTACTGCTGGCTACCCTGTTCCTCCTAAGTGAGCATCTAAATGCCTTTTTTCTCCTGTCTGCCTCTTTGGCAGCTGAGGTGGCCCCGCTCTTGGTTTCTGCCAAAGGGAGAAGGTTCTGCTTCCTCTCTGTTCCCACTTTGTTCCACAGTCACACTTTCTTTGTGCTCTCACCACTGTCTGGTAAAATGAGTTTAAGTAGATCATGGAGGGATCTAATCAGCTTCTGGGCTGGTGTGAAATTTTTGTTCTGGAGTGAGGAGGAATGAGCTGAGCAAGGACCTTTCCCCTCTCAGCAGCAGTTGGTTGTCATTTATAGGCTTTAATACACAACCCTAATTCATGACAGTTTTCAGGACAGCCTTTGCCTGTTTCTTAGAAGTACAGTGGCCTCCTACTTGATAATGCTTTGATTTTTACTCTTAACATGCTTTTTCACTCTTGGTGACTTGTGTGGAGCTTTGATACTGTTAACAATTCACCCAAAACAAAAACACTCCCATTTTTTTTGCTTTGAATTCTGAGATCTAACTTATCTAATAGCTTTTCTTTGATTTCTGGTGGTGGCGTTTCATCTTCTCATCACCTTCAGCAGTATCAAGTTAGGTGGTTAAAATGCTGCATAAAATTGTTATATTTTGAAGATTTTGCTGACTTTACATGTCACTTTCACTTGGCAGTGTCTTAGATTGTGGACAGTTACAATAATGTCTTTCTGTGCTTCTGTACAGTCCCTAACACAAGGAAAATCTAATCTTCATATATAATTTTCTCTGTTATTATTGTTGTACTTCCTTATCTTCTCATCCTTCACTTACTTCTTTTTTTAAGATTTTCTCTCTACCTTTTTCCTCCTTCCCACTGTTAAATGGGGAATTACTTTATGTAAATCTCATTTGCTTATCATATTTCTTTAACTTATGACCCGTAGATAGGAGACTTATTCTTTCCTTTTTTCTAACAGCTACTTTAAAGTCTGAAGTCCTCCTCAAACAGGTTTTGCCAGCTGTTTCCAATCGCTACACCTCATTCAGCCTCCTATTTCAGTTCTTCTTTCAAGGCAACTGTGTTTGATCTTCCTTGCCCAGCAGTCGAGGTATTCCTTGTCTGTAACTGGTGCCTTTGCCACTGCAGTTACTCCTCATGGACAGGGAAAGAATCCACAGGATTTGGTTTTGTCTTTGAAATTTTCCCATCTCCACCATGGACCAGAACGCTCTGGCCTTTTCCAGGTGCTCTGAGGAGAGATACTGACTTTATTCCATGATGTGTGACACATTCTGCTCTTTGCCTTGGTCAAAGCTACTTCTATAAAAAGATATTGGATGTCTTCTAAATTAACTTAGAATCATAGAATGGATTGGGTTGGAAAAGACCTTCGAGATCATCAAGTCCAACCCTTGGTCCAACTCCAGTCCCTTTACCAGATCATGGCACTCAGTGCCACGGCCAAGCTCAGTTTCAAAACCTCCAGGGATGGGGAATCCACCCCCTCTCTGGGCAGCCCATTCCAATGCCTGAGCACTCTCTCTGCAAAGAATTTTTTTCTGGTCTCCACCTTCAATTTCCCCTGGCAGAGCTTGAGCCCATCGTGCCCCCTTGTCCTATTGCTGAGTGCCTGGGAGAAGAGACCAACCCCCATCTGGCCAGAACTTCCCTTCAGGTAGTTCTGGACATTGCTGAGGCCACCTCTGAGCCTCCTCTTCTCCAGGCTAAACACCCCCAGCTCCCTCAGCCTCTCCCCACAGCACTTGTGCTCCAGTCCCTTCTCCAGCCTTGTTGCTCTTCTCTGGCCCCGCTGGGTTCTTTTAAATCATTACACTCCCTTTCAGTATTATTAGGAATAGATGTGGTGCCCCACGGGAGCCCTGATAGCACAGTCCCTTTTTACTCACTGAAGCTGAGTAGTTGCAGTGTTGGCCACCTTGCTCAATTTGTATTTTTTTTCATTTATTTCATTTATGTCATCTGCAAATTATCTTCAGGCATATGTTGAAACTTGAAGCAAGTTTTTTAAAGTGCCACTGAAATGCAAAATATTATTGTTTTTCCTGCTTCACCCACCTTGTCAGTGGCTTTCTGCAAGTCATGTTGTGGTTTGAGGTATATTCAGCACTGCCTTTTCCCTACCTTGGCTTGTAAGGCCTTTCACTCACGTGTGTCAGTGTAACCAGCTTTACTGCAAAGACATCTCCAGAAACATCAAATGCACTTCTAGTCTTAAAGAAACAGCACATGTTTTTATAAATTTTACGCACATCTTTAGAAGAAGTGTATGTGGTGGACATTCAAATGTTTGCTTTGCCTTCATTGCTGTGTTTCCTTTAAAAAAAACACCTGTGGGCTTTAATTCTGTAGATTACAAGAGTGAAACAAGAACCATCAATGCAAGGGATTCTGGCAGTCCAGGAACTGAGGAATTCTGAGAATGTAGGAATTGGGTTGTCTTGACTGGATCTCCCATATCTGCTACACTTGGTTATGTAAAATACCCTTTTGTCCATGGCACCATGACAAGTTTTAGACTTTTGTGGATCTTGGGTACTTTGGTCCTGCTCTTTCCCTTTGATTTGTTTCAGCTTTGTGTTCTGCAAGTTGCTGGATGCAGATGTAAAGTACCTCATCTCTCCTGCAGGTGCTGTTCTTTGGGTTTGGGTGGCTGTTCTTCATGCGTAAGCTCTTCAAGGATTATGAGGTGAGAAGAAACCTTTCATTACCAGTCTGTGTCTTAAAAATTGCTCTCAATTATAGAAGTATTTTTGAAACTGCATTTACCCTTATTCCTGTCTTTAATCACTTTTTTCTTATTTTGAATTGTGTCTGCAGTTACTTTCTTTTTAATTTCCTCTTGTGCTTCTGTTTGAAAGACTGCTAAATATCTGAGGAAATGTGTTCTTCTGGGCCCAGTGGAGGTTTCCATATTGCTACTGTTAAATAAAAAGAAATGTTGGCCACACCAACCCCCTGCAGCACTCCAGGCTGGGCGCAGAGTGGCTGGAGAGTAGCCAGGCAGAAAGGGACCTGGGGGGACTGAGGGACAGGAAGCTCAACAGGAGCCAACAGTGTGCCCAGGTGGCCAAGAAGGCCAAGGGGATCCTGGCCTGGATCCAAACTAGTGTGGCCAGCAGGCCCAGGGCAGTGACCCTTCCCCTGGACTCTGCCTTGGTGAGGCCACACCTTGAGTGTTGTGTTCAGTTCTGGGCCCCTCAGTTGAGGAAAGAGATTGAGGGGCTGGAGCGGGGCCAGAGAAGAGCAACGAGGCTGGTGAAGGGACTGGAGCACAAGTGCTGTGGGGAGAGGCTGAGGGAGCTGTGGGTGTTTAGCCTGGAGAAGAGGAGGCTCAGAGGTGACTTCAGCACTGTCTAGAACTACCTGAAGGGAAGTTCTAGCCAGGTGGGGGTTGGTCTCTTCTCCCAGGCACTCAGCAATAGGACAAGGGGGCACGATGGGCTCAAGCTCTGCCAGGGGAAATTGAAGTTGGAGATCAGAAAAAAATTCTTTGCAGAGAGAGTGCTCAGGCATTGGAATGGGCTGCCCAGAGAGGTGGTGGATTCCCCATCCCTGAAGGTTTTGAAACTGAGCTTGGCCGTGGCACTGAGTGCCATGATCTGGTAAAGGGCCTGGAGTTGGACCAAGGGTTGGAGTTGATGATCTCAGAGGTCTTTTCCAACCCAATCCATTCTATAATTCTGTGATAAAGGAGGTGGAGCGGTAGTAGGAGACTGTTTTATTTTTTGCTTGGGAAATGGTTTTTTCTGGGCCCAGTGGAGGTTTCTATATTGCTACTGTTAAATAAAAAGAAATATGAAGGAGATGCAGGGGTAATAGGGGACTGTTTCTCTTTTTGCTTGAGTAGGGCTATCTTATATAATTGTAAAATTTTTGTGACAAAATGAAATTCAGTGGTTAACTTTAAACTCACTGAGAAGTGTTCATTGTGGCTGAATTAATTGTGAGGGTTGGCTTGGATAAAAATGCCACATTCTCTTGCTCCTGGGTGCGTATGAGAGTGTAGTCAAGGTCAGAGATGGCACAAATGCCAAATTCAGAGCCCAGCAGTTTGTCTTATGTGGATTTTGTTTTTAAATCTAACGTTGATATCTTAAGAGCTCTCTTCGTTTATGAGTTTCTCCTCTGGTTTCTAATAGGCTTTTGGTTTCTTCCTAATTAGATAAAGGGAAGGGTCCCTTGTAGCAAGAGACCTGGTTGTTGTGGGTCATCACACCTTGTGATTTCTGTTTGCTGCCTGAGGGATACCAGGATGCCATTCCAGGAGTGTAAATGCCTGATGTCTGTGCATTGTTCTCTGCGTTGCAGGTGCGACAGTATGTGGTCCAGGTGATCTTCTCTGTGACTTTTGCCTTCTCTTGCACCATGTTTGAACTCATCATCTTTGAGATCTTGGGAGTGCTGAACAGCAGGTGAGTCTGGGAGCCCCCTTGGGGACTGGCCTGCCTTGTGTTCCACACCGTCTTCTGTCTGACTTCTAAATTAATGGATTAGCCTTGGACTGGGGAAGTCATGTGAGAAAATTGTCAACAACTCAGTGAAGATGCTTGTGCAGCAACATTTGTTTATTTGACAGAACATGAGACTAGAAGCCAAAAACTTCCAATATTCCATTCAATCACTCTTAGTGTGGTCTAAATCCTTAGTGCAAGGCTTTAGTTTTGACTTATTCCATTTTTGAAGTTGAAAAGAGCAATTTCTTACATGAAAGTATTGTATAGCTAGATTGTGCTTCAGAGCACTTTTCAGGTGTTAAGGACTATAGAAACTAAGCACTAGTTTTCCCGTGATGGTCAGAGCAGTGAATAAGATGTGAAGCTGATTTTGGACTGAAAGCAACATCTGTAACAATACAGAATTTGTGATTCAAAGGTGCATCCTCCCTGGACTGTAGGGTGGGGATTTCTATATAAAGGGGATGTTAAAAACTGCCTTCTTCAGAAGTCAGTAGGAAAGAGAAGGTAAAATAAGCAGAAAACCAACTTAGCCTCTACATGTTACTGCTCTATCTCATCATACTAGTATAAGAGAGCAGTCAAAGGAGTTGAAAGGCAAGAAATACAGAACTGATAGAAGGTAGTGTTAGTTCTGACTGTATGTTATTAATATACAATCATAGAATGGATTGGGTTGGAAAAAACCTCCCAGATCATCAAGTCCAGCCCTTGGTCCAACTCCAGTCCCTTTACCAGATCATGGCACTCAGTGCCACGGCCAATCTCAGTTTCAAGACCTCTAGGGATGGGGAATCCACCACCTCTCTGGGCAGCCCATTTCAATACCTGAGCACTCTCTCTGGAAAGAATTTTTTTCTGCTCTCCAACTTCAATTTCCCCTGGCAGAGCTTGAGCCCGTGCCCCCTTGTCCTATTGCTGAGTGCCTGGGAGAAGAGACCAACCCCCACCTGGCTAGAACTTCCCTTCAGGTAGTTCTAGACAGTGCTGAGGTCACCTCTGAGCCTCCTCTTCTCCAGGCTAAACACCCACAGCTCCCTCAGCCTCTCCCCACAGCACTTGTGCTCCAGTCCCTTCTCCAGCCTCGTTGCTCTTCTCTGGCCCCGCTCCAGCCCCTCAATCTCTTTCCTCAACTGAGGGGCCCAGAACTGAACACAACACTCAAGGTGTGGCCTCACCAAGGCAGAGTCCAGGGGAAGGGTCACTGCCCTGGGCCTGCTGGCCACACTAGTTTGGAT
Organism: Pithys albifrons albifrons; assembly: GCF_047495875.1. Classification (NCBI taxonomy): domain Eukaryota; kingdom Metazoa; phylum Chordata; class Aves; order Passeriformes; family Thamnophilidae; genus Pithys; species Pithys albifrons. The sequence continues at coordinate 112,415,299 of NC_092458.1, read as the reverse complement.
CCAGGCCAGGATCCCCTTGGCCTTCTTGGCCACCTGGGCACACTGTTGGCTCCTGTTGAGCTTCCTGTCCCTCAGTCCCCCCAGGTCCCTTTCTGCCTGGCTACTCTCCAGCCACTCTGTGCCCATATGTAGAACTTGTAGCCAGGGTGATCACTGAGGACACTGTTTTTACAAGCTCCAGTAAAGGACTAGACATCGGTATATATGAAAATGTTTGCCTCTGAATTATCAAGGAAAATATGACAAGGATCCTCATAATTTCTTCTTCCCTGAGGCACAAAGAGGATCTGAGTTAATATTGGGAATAGGACATGTATTTTTCTGTTCAAGTGAAGTGAAAGGTCAGTTCAGTCAAGATGAACTTCATATGCATTTGACCAATCTCATTTGGTCAGAGGAGTATTTGATCATTTTGATCAATACTCTCTAAACATCTTGCTTTGCAAAGTCTTGCAGATAAGACAACGCACTCTGAAGTGAAACATGTTAAATTATCAACATTAAGTATTTTTAATTTTTTCAGTATTTAGCCCTTTTTTGATTCAGCCATTCATTAGAAAAATTAATTAATGCTTATACTTAGTTTTGATTTACTGTTCTGCTAGATGAGCAGTCACATGAATCATGCTGCAAGCAGCATTAGTCACCATAGAAAATACAGTATTTGATAAAATAGCCCAGTGTGCTTTTCTGCATAGCTGTTAATTTTGAAATACACATTCTTGACCTCTATATTTAAAAATAACACCAAACAAAAAACCCAAAACAAACAACTCTCCTTCCCCAACCCTAATAAAAACAAAAAGATCTGGAATATTCTATATGCTAGACCAATATTATTCAATGCTTGATGTAGTTGAAAGGATTGCTTTGACATACAATTTTCTTTGAGATATTTGTTGTATTGTGGTACTGCATTAATCAGTATTTTGGCTTTATTTCAGCTCTCGATATTTTCACTGGAAGCTGAACCTGTGTGTCATTTTGCTCATCCTGGTCTTCATGGTGCCCTTCTACATTGGTTACTTTGTTGTGAGCAATATCAGATTGTGTGAGTATTTGTTTAGTGGCAAACTTGGGACTGTGGATACAAATGAGAAATAGCTTTTCTGGGACAGAGAGATACGTTGGTCACTGTTCTCACAGGTCCCTACTTCCACTGGCTTTCTTCTGATGGATAACTTCTCTTTGGAACTTTATGCTTTAGTATGAACTGTTCATTGAACAGTCAGGAAGTGCTTTATGTGACCCCAACAAATGTTGCTTTTCTTCATGGGTTTCAACAAAGTTGTGCTCTTTGGAATAGTATTACTGGAATTTGTTCCTTTGCAATTTTAAGCTCGCAGCCAAACTCTGGAACCCTTGGCAAGGCTGTGTTGTTCTGCTAGGGGGCAAAAGAAATGAGGCAGAGAAGCTCAATAAATCACTCCTGAGGCAGAAAAGCTCAATAAATTACTTTTTTTTGCTTATGCTGTCTGGGTGAGGCTTCTTCCATGCACTAATGAACACTGAACCTGTGAGCTATTGATATTCACTGCTCTTTTGTCTTAAGCTTAGGCATGTAGGTTGGTATTAAATGTGCAGTTTTGCCACAAAGATGTGATATTTAAGTTTTATGTTCAGGGCTACACAGCATCAGAAACACGCAGCAAAATGATCTTTTGTTGATAGTGGAGCCCTCTTCATGCATCTGTGGGGAAAAACCAAAGTGTGTCACTGCAGGAGCTCTCCCAAAGGGATCCATGGGAAGGGAAGGGGTGCACAATGTGAGCTGTAGCTCTGTCAGTTCACTCCTGTTGTGTCCACCTGTGCTCAAAGTAGCCTTTAGACCAATGTGGCAATTTTGCAAGCTAGAAAAAGCCCTAAAGGAAAGCCCTCCTTAAATACTGCTGGTTTTATCTCTCCATTAGTGCACAGACAGAAACTCCTTTTTGCGTGTGTTCTGTGGTTGACATTCATGTATTTCTTCTGGAAGTTGGGAGACCCATTTCCTATCCTCAGCCCAAAACATGGTGAGTTTCATTTTCTTGCTGATGCTTTCCTTCCTGCAAATAGATTTTATCTCACTTTTATCTTGGAGCTATAATTATTTCAGCTCTACAGCTGGGACTGTAGAAAGCAGTTCTTGAAACTAAGGATCTGCTCTGGTTTGTGATCTGCAGTGTGAAGGTTGTCAGACTGACAGAAATGGGTGGATACACCTGGATTATTTGTATTAGTTTTCTTTCAATACCACAGGAAAACTTGCGGGAAGTGAGTTCTTACTGAACTTGGACTGTGAAAAGGACACTGTGCTTTTTGAGAACACAGAAACTTCATCTCCACAAAAAGTTTATCACAATTTTTATTTACTTATTTCTTTTATTGTAGATACTAAACCGAGTTTGTTTAAGAAGTGAATCATCACCCAATCCTTCTTCTGACTTTTTTCAGTCGGGTTATTGTTTCTTGTGACTGAAATAAGATCAGTTTAGCATGAATGACTGTCCAGTTGATGGAACATGTCAGGGAGCCTAAACACCAGAGCTGCACAGGCTGTAGCCAGGAACAGGCCTGGCATTGTGTGCTGGCTTTGGTAGCAATCCATGCACTGCCTGAGCTCAGAGTCTGTGTCGTTTCCTGAGTGTGAGTTGGTGAGTCCTGCTGGGTGCCTGAGCTATTTTTGTGCAGCATTATCTTGGGCATCTTAGTGTTGCAGTCATGGAACCCCCACAGTGTGAAGATGCTGCGTGCACTTGGACTGGTTTGGGTCCAGTATAGCCTGTGCTTGTGCCTGACTGTGCTGAATCCTTGAGGCACAAAGTGTGCTGAAGGATTATAACATTGTAGAGCCAGACGATTTGTCACCCAGGCTGCCTCTGTAACTTACATTGCCTTTAAAGCCTGCACTGGAAAATTGTTTGTATGTTGTTCTCAACAGGTGAAATAAAGTCAGTTTCACTCAAATTGGTGAATTCTGTCTGCATACACAATGGTCAGCTTAGTCTTTCTGTTCTTTAAGAAGCTACTTCACTCTGTACTAATCTGTAAGAGAAAAATCAAAGGACACCAGCTGCTGTAGGGTCTGCTCACCCTTGTCTGTGATCCTAAAGCTTTTCTAAGAGAAAGTGTGTATCTGTATTTTGTAATTGTGTCATTTACCTCTGAAATACAGCAGCTACTGTACAGTGCAGATCCCTCTGCCCTGTGTTCCATTGCCGAGAAAACACATGTATGCACTGTGAGCTGCAGAAGGCACTTGAGTTGGCAGAATGTGATAACCCAGTGGGAACTTAGCCATGGGGTTTAGTTAATCCTCTTCAGGTCACTGAGAAGGTTCTGGGAGGCTACCCAACACCTGCAGATTTGCAGAACTGCTGCTAGGGTGTTTTCTATTTTTAACTTCTGCTTTATGGGATGATAACACAACAGTTGCACAGCGCCTTATTCTTTGGGTGCAAACATAAGGTTAGAGGAAAGGATTCTACATGATTTTTTACTGCTGTGGTGCTGCTGTCCTGCCTCTACAGACAGGGCTGCTGCAGGGTTTTGATGCTGTGAGCGCCCCCAAAACAGGACTGTGAGCCACGTTAATGTGGGATAAGATAAAAAGGTACATTCTTTAATGTCCAGGCTTAGGGCTTTTAGGAATACATGATGACATCTTTGTGCTCCCCTCCACGAACAGTGGTTTCATGGTTTTTATAATATTGCCCACCCAATCATTACTGTACACATTTCTCAGTCCAGCCCCAGTCCTACCCCTGTGCCATCCCCCAGGATTTGGGGCTGGGGTCGTTGAGACCCTCTGTCTTCATCAGCTCCTCTTTCTTGGGCTTTGGAGTTCTTCCAGTGTTCTTAGACTCAAGGTTGTTGGTTTATGTTTGGTCTTGTTCTGCAGGCCTTTCTGATAGTCTTCAGCTCTTGTACCTTGAAAAGAGCCTAAACAGATAAAAGAATTTGAGCTACTGATAAATGCTAAGGGTTAGGAGTTATAAACAATGAACTTAAGCTGCTACAAATATGAACACTACATTTGTTACAGTTACTGTGTACCTAAAACCTACAAAATGTGAAAAATCAAAATCCCCTTTGGCATCAGTTTCATCAGGTGGTGGTGACCCAGTTCAGACAGGTGGGAATGGTGTTGGCAGTGTCCTGCAGCTGGGAAGTGCACCATCAATCAGGGCTCCCCTGGTCTGCAGTTTGTTTAACAGACCTGAGTCTGGGAGCTTGCAGTAGAAGAAAGGTTATGCTTAATTACCTACTAGTATCTGAGTTGATAACGCATTCACTTCATCTGACCTGATCACAAGAGGGTTGCTGTGAGTGTTAAGGGGAAGCATTGCTCTAACCACTGGAACGTCATGTCATTTTGAAGGCACCTCTTTTAACTGCTGCGGTCTGACAGTGTGTGGGGCAAAAGGCCAGTGTATTGTAGCACATTCTGTAGCTCGTGTAAATCTCTATGCAGCTGCACATGACTGCGTGTCTCGGTTTCCCTTTGTGAAGACTTTTTGCCTTGTTTTCATCATTTATTCCACTTCTCTGAAGCATGAAATGTGGCTTGGCGCTTGGCCATCTCAGCTTTGCAATCGTGTAAGCTCCAAATGTGCTGTGTGTGGCAGCTGCTCTATAACTACCTCCCTAAAAAGTGAGTGCCGTTTACTAGCACGTGGCACTGTATCCTGAGAAGACAGGTCTGTGTTTAAGAGTAAGTGCAGCCTCAGTACTTGGTGTTGGTTACAGCACAGTCTTGATGTTCATGCTGAATTACATATTTTAGAGTCCACTTAGTGCTCAGGTGAAATACCTCATTGGTGTTCACCTCAACAATGTGTACATATGCCAACCAGATGAATACTGAACAGCCAGGAGCTGCTTAAGCTTCCCAGAATGTCATACCTCCACTGTCCTACAAGCACAGCTTGAGTCTGGTGTGGAGGGGTGACTTCTAATGACAATTCACAGGACAATTCATAGGGATTCCTCTCTATGGTTCAGACATTTTTAGGCCAGTTTGTAAGGACCGACTAGTTTGGTAGCTCTAATCCTGATGAACTGCAGAACTGTCTTTGTGGAAGATGTCTCCTTTATAGTGTCTGGTGGATGATCTGTGTTCTGACCTCAGCAAAAGGCACTCATAACATTGACTAAGTTGGAACCAAAATATTGACTGTTACACCTCTCAGTGTATCTGTCTTAAGTTTCTTCACAGCCAGAGTTTCCTATCCTGTTTCTAAGCATAGTAACATGATTTCTGAGGGAGACTTCCTACCCCTTCCTTTTCACAGTTCCTGTCTGTTACCTGTGGTCACTGCAGAGGGAAGGCAGCTGGATTAATGAAGCAGCTCTGTATTGTGTTAGGAATGCTCTAAGTGTGAAGCAGAGTGAAGAAAGCAAGGCTACTAATGCCATGCTTTTCCTCTCTCAGGAATCCTGTCCATAGAACAGCTCATCAGCCGTGTTGGTGTGATTGGGGTGACACTCATGGCTCTGCTGTCAGGATTTGGAGCTGTCAACTGTCCATACACTTACATGTCCTACTTTCTCAGGTAACTGCAGCCTTGTGAAATGTTTTTCTAGCTTTTTGAAATTATTCTTCTACTTTTCCTGTGGCATTGTTTCATGTTTCTTTGTTACTTTTTCTCTGAATCTGGCTATTGCCATGTCTACCTGCTAGAAGCATTTCCTTTGCTGAAGGCTTTTCTCCTTGTACAGCCTTTTCTCTCTGTTTCATGCATGTTCACATCTCTTTTGAAATGGGATAGCAGGCCTAATTGGGTGTCTTCATTTTACAGGAATGTCACAGATGCAGATATTCTGGCTCTGGAGCGACGACTCCTTCAGACCATGGACATGATTGTTAGCAAGAAGAAAAGGTGAGAAGGCAACAGTAGCATGAAACTATTTATTTCAAGGATTTTCAGTGAGTATTGGTATAAGATGGTTCTTGAAATTACCAAAATTTTTAGCTCTGTTGGCGCTCTGTGTTCCAGTGAAACAGGTGACCAAGTTGGGTTGAGCTGTGTGGTGTTTTGTTCTGGCCTGATATATGACTTTGTTTTTTTCCCAGGCATGTGCACAAAATAGTGACCTTTGTGAGTGCAGTGGCGCAGATGAGGCTTCCAAGACAATTTGTAACTCTCTGGGGGCAGCATAACTAGTCTGTAGGGTGGGCATTTTTCCCTCTGCTGAGTCAGTGACCCTGAGGCCACTGCAGCTGGTTCTTACTGGTGGTGTCAGGACAGAAGGGATTCATCCATATGGAGTGCTCTCCTGCTGTGTGGATCTGGTGGTTCTTGGTCAGAACTGAAGCAAGGCAAGTGAGCTGGGTTGGACACAGCTGTATTCTTGCAAATGGCAAGGTTTGCATTAGTGAAGTTTTGCAGAGTTCCAAAATACTGCTAATGTGATTGTAGTGTAGTACACAAGTTTATCATCAGAACTCTGCTTGCGCTGGTTTGGCCTATTCCAGGTACCCCAAGCTGAAAAACTATTTTGTAAGCAGTGCCATCTCACAGCAGTTCTCCCAAATTTTACTTCTGGTGCCCTGTTGTTTTCATGGAACCCTTTAACATACACAGGGGAGCTTTTAGGTGGTCTAACCTTGCTGAATTTATCACCAGCATGTTTATCTGCTAAGTGCTATTAGCAGATGAAAGTGTAGTTAAAGCACAACCTTCTTCTTCCCTTTGGAAATGTTAAGTGGTGAACAACTGTTGACTTTGTATTTGTGGTCATGTGTGAGACGGTAAGTAGTAAGAGAATTTAATTACTCAGGTTAATTGATGTAATTGACTGAAAGCATGCTAAAATGCTGCCTTTGGTGTTAAAAGATGTTGTGTAGTGCTGCTTCTGACTCTGTGCTCTTTTGTTTTGTGCAGTGTTTTTGGACCTCTGGTCTAGGGAGAGTGATGTTGGGGTACGAGTAAGGATGTGTGGGGCTTGCCTTTCTATGGCCATGAAATTTTCTGGTTACAACAACTTTCTAACCATTATGAAGAGCCACATAATATGTATTAATCACCTGGAAATTATACTGAAGTTCATGTATTTGTATTTAAAAAAAAAACCAAAGCAAACACAAGAGAAGCCCCAAAACTATGTAGTCTCAAAAATGTGCAAGAAATATCAGAAGTTTGAGTTCTTGTAGATTTTGTTGTTTTGCTTTGATGGGGTCGTGACTTGCATAATTGGACTATTTGCTCATCTAAAGCAGAATTTGAAAGGTTAGATACATACCAACCCAAATGCAGTGCAAATCACTTGCAGAACAAATGGGAATAGCAGTATTTTATGGTGTAGGGTAAATACTACAGTACCATAAATTGTCATTTACTTGCTGCCACCTTCTCAGAACTTACCAATGCACACAAGAGTTAGAAGGCAATAGAATATAAAGCTTTTTTGATCTAGGTATTTCTTTTCATACCGGCCCTTATTCATGCTGGCTTCCCAGTCTGTAGGAGGTAGTTGTTGAAAGTTGTTTTCCCTGATGCTTTTTGCACAGGAATCATTGCTCTCTCCTTCCTGAGTGGAATCAAGTACAGCCTTATGGAAACTCAGCTCTAGGGCTGTCAGGTTCTTTATACTCAACCTTGCTGGTATGACATGACGTAGCCTCAGGTCTGAAATGCCTACATTCTGTGTCACCATTGCTTCATTTGGCTTCATGTCAGAGTCAGATCAGCTGATCTGACCATAGATATATCATGTATCTACACAGGCAAGAGTGTAGAGTGCCTGTGGATCCTTTCTGTGAGGTCTCCAGAACTCCTGACTCCTGGGTGGGTACAGAGGTCCCTGTCACCTCTGAACAAAGATTTGCCATTGTATATCTGTAGCTTTGTGCTTTGCCTTGATGTTGTTGCATTTTTGCTGCATTTTTGCTGCAATGCTGTGGATCATGTGGGATGGAACATGTGAATCAGGTACTGCGAAGAAAGCATTTCTTACATTTGGCAGCTATCAGGATGAGTTGGATTGTTCTGAGATCTCTGTTATTTGTAGTCTGTGCTCCTATGTGCTTTTATGTGTGCTAAGTAGGGTGTTTCTTCTGCTGAATGTGAAAGAGAAATGATGAAATTAATTTTTTTAAATTTTTTTATTATACTGCTTATCAACAACCTTGAAGAGGGCACAGCACCAAATGTAGCAACACTGGCTGCGGCCACAGGGAAGGACCTAAACACTGTTGAATTGTGCCTCACCTTGATAATCCTTTGAATAGTTTTCAGCTTAGGAGTGGATAACTTGCTCACAAATTTCAATGGGAAGAAATGTGAGGGAACGAGACCAGAAGCTGACACTGCTCATGGGGATTATGCTGTGGTGCACATGGGAGTGTGAGGGACGATATGCAGCTGCTGCTGTAGTGTTGGAATTAGCTTTGGGCGTCGCATTCAGATCGCCTTGAGTTCAGTCCAATAATGGATTTATGTGTTTCTGCTTCATAGCAGCTTGTCATGCAGCCCAGTAGTGTGACAGCATATCAGTGAGTGCGCTGCATACCATTCAGTGCTTACAGTTCCATGGAGGAGGAGGATGTGTAGTGATAAAGAAGAGGTGTCCAAAGAGAGAGAGAGGAACATGAGAGGTCTTCCAATTCCTGAACTTGAGATAACACAGTCATGTATTTTAGGAAAGCAAAGCAACTAATCATGTGACTGAGAAATCCATTTGAATTCTGATTTTTGACTCTGTTTAAATCCCTTTAAAGATTTAAACAGGACCCTGAATGGAAGACTTGGGAAGTGTCTCATTGAATCTCACTTGATTAGATCTGGGCTCAACTCCAGAGCTAATCAGGGTAATTTTACGTGGCAAGATTGGTGCTTAGGGGAAAAAAATGGGGGCATCTGTTTGCAGTGAATTTAGTTCTACACTGTATTTTAAGAAACTGGTGGATTTTTTTTCTTGTTTTGGTTTTTCATAAAAGTGCTTTATTTCTAAGGACTTGTGTTTTCTGTTCTTTCAGGATAGCAGTGGCTCACAGGACAATGTTCCAGAGAGGAGAAGTACACAACAAACCCTCTGGTTTCTGGGGAATGATAAAAAGTGTTACAACATCTGTTCCAGGAAGTGAAAGTATCCTTCATCTGCATGCTGGCACCCGCCTTTGGAGGTGAATCCAGCTCTCTTTGGTTTTGAAAGGTAGAATGTTAGTTGGGACAGTTACAAAGCATTTGTGTTTCAACACATTTCAAGCCTTATGTCTCGTGGGAAGTTGGCTCTGTGACACTGGGCTCTGTGGCACCTTTTGCTCAGGACTTGGACACAGTTTGACTGTGACACAGGCAGAAGTTGTATGTTTCTGCCCTGCTCTGTAAATGTGCTATTGCATCACCAGGACTGAGGAGTACAGCAGATCAGAGGACAGATGTGCACACTTAGAGGATCGTGAAATGGCCTGGGTTGGAAGAGACCTTAAAGTTCATCCAGTTTCAACCCCCCACATGGAAGGAATACCTTCCACTAGACCAGGTTGCTCAGAGCCCCATCCAACACTTCCATGGAAAAGGCATCCGCAGCTTCTCTGAGCAGCTTATTCCAGTGTCTCACCACCATCACAGTAAAGAAATCCTTCCTAATATCCAGTCTGAACCTGCCCTCTTTCATAGAATCATAGAATCGATTGGGTTGGAAAAGACCTCCGAGATCATCAAGTCCAACCCTTGGTCCAACTCCAGTCCCTTTACCAGATCATGGCACTCAGTGCCACGTCCAGTCCCAGTTTAAAAACCTCCAGGGTTGGGGAATCCACCCCCTCTCTGGGCAGCCCATTCCAATGCCTGATTACTCTCTTTGGAAAGAATTTTTTTCTGCTCTCCAACTTCAATTTTCCCTGGCAGAGCTTGAGCCCGTGCCCCCTTGTCCTATTGCTGACTGGCTGCTTCACTTTGAAGCCATTACCCTGTGTTCTATCACCTTCATGCCCTTGTCAAAAGTCCCTTTCCATCTCTCTTGCAGTCCCCTTTAGGTACTGAAAGGCTGCTCTGAGATCTCCCTGGAGCTTTCTGTTCTCCCTGCTGAACAACTCCAGCTTTCTCAGCCCGTCTTTCTGGGAGAGGTGCTCCAGCCCTCTGATGATCTTTGTGGTGTCACGTTGCAGCTGTCTGCCCCATCACATCACTGAGTCAGCTTTCTGTTCTGCTGTGTCCTGTGCTGGGTAGGAACAGGTGAACAAAGTTGTTCTACCCAGGAGGAAGGGATAAAAGGAATCGATGGGGAATAGACACAAGGGTCTGTATTTCTATAACTTACTTGCTTAATAAGTGATTTCTGTCAGACCACTTGAAATGTGCAGTTTGCATATTTAAGACTGAGGATTCTTCTTCCTTGTCTTTCCCACTAGCTGTTAAAATCAGAATTTGGCTATTTGACAGGACTCTTCATAGGAACCACTAATCACTTGGGGCAGCTGCTCAGCAGTTTTGTTTATGAAGATGATGTGAGTGTGGCATATTGTGAGATGCACTTCAGTGACAAAGGACATGGAGCAGCAGTCTTTGATAGCTCTGGTTCTCTTCTGTGATGTGTTCCCCAGGCAGAGAAATAAAGTTTGTTGCATGACTGCCTAAATTCTGTGTACTGCCAACCTTCTGAAACTGGAGTGGTGTGCATTATGTACATCCTTGAGTTTCCTTTGGGTGCCATGTTAACAAAGAACGTAAAGACTCAATCAATAAGCTGATCTGGAGCAAAATGAACAAACCATTATATGTAGCCCTTGGTCTGAAGGTGGGGAATGTTTTGTTTTTAATAAAGAGTTTGTGATGTGTTCTAGCCTTGACTATGCTGGTTTGCCAGATCTGTCCCTTATCCAGCAAGAAGTGGATGCCTTAGAAGAATTGAGTCGGCAGCTTTTTCTGGAAACTGCTGACTTGCATGCAACAAAGGTACAGAGCAATTAACTGCCCAGATGGGTTTTGGGAGGTCAGAGTAGTTTGAAAGAGAATGTATGCTACAGAAATTGAGCTCTGTTCAATAGGTAAGTGTTGAAATTTAATGCAGTGTAGTGAGGTTGTTTGTCTAGCTTTGGCTCTAGATGACAGTTTCCTTCCAGTTCAGACACATCCTGGAGTCTGCTCCCGGTCCCTATAGCCATTCAGAAGCTTCTGAATTAATATTTATGAGTTCAGAAACTTTTGAATTAAAAGGTATAGAAGGTAGGGCTGTGTTTGCTCCTCTTGGTACTTGGTTAGAGTTTTATGTTGTGGGTGACTGTGAAAGTGGTGTATATTTTTGTGTTCTATTCCCTCTCCCTCCTTTTGTTTTTCCAGGAGAGAATAGAGTATTCCAAAACTTTCCAGGGAAAATACTTCAACTTTTTGGGTTATTTTTTCTCCATCTATTGTGTCTGGAAAATCTTCATGGTATGTGAATGTTTTACTGCATTTTATGTGGATGTATTCTAATGCCATACACTGCACAGATTATAATATACATGCAGTTCATTAAGTAATGCTCTAATTTCCTTAAAATTGGGCTTCTAGAAGTTCTGAAAGAAACTGGCCCTTGGCTGAAATTAAACTCTGGATCTGTCTTTTTGTACAGACATTTTCGCATTAGATAAGTAATTCTTACAAGTGTGCATTTTGCACCTTCTTAGACAACATGACCATCCCCTGCCCCTTTCCTTAGTGATACAGCCTCAGTCATGAACGTGTCTCACGTGTGACAGAGAGAAGTACTTTCCTCTTTTTGTTTGAAGATAAATCCATCTCTTTCTCACAGGCAACCATCAATATTGTATTTGACCGTGTGGGGAAGACTGATCCTGTCACAAGAGGAATTGAGATCACTGTAAATTACCTAGGAATCCAGTTTGATGTGAGCCTTTATTAATTCTTAATCCAGCAATTCATATCTTATCTAAATAAAATCATTCTGCTGACAGGGAGAAGGTGATAGACCCTGAGAATGTGTCTTTGGCTTTTGACTTATTGAGGAAGAAGGGAAAATGCAGCAGCAATGTTGCTTTCACACTGATTTTATGCTGACATGGTCTTGCCAGAGAGGCAGTGATTTGCTTTTTTTGTTTTGGGGAAATGGAATCACTTTAATCAACTTGTTTGGATAAATATATTCAGCTACAGCGTATTTTGATTGCTTATGCAAACAGATGTTCTGCCACTACACTTTTTAAATATATCCCTGTGAAAATGGGGTTCTTTGTGATTGGTGTAAGCTAAATCTGTTTTTCTTGTGTGTTTGGAGTAAACACTTGCTAATACCTTTGTGAAAATGTTATATAAACCTGTCTACAATGGGTATCTGTACATTAGGAAACACAAAGACCCTGAAGACTTGGCAGATAGACAATGTGGTGTAAATGGGTTTAGCTGTAAAGTTTTAACTGTTTCTTTTTTTTTTGATACAGGTAAAATTCTGGTCTCAGCACATTTCCTTTATTCTTGTTGGAATAATCATTGTTACCTCTATTAGAGGGTTGTTAATCACACTAACAAAGGTAAGAAGCTGGACTCAAATGGTTTTAGACCCAAAAATCCATTATCAATCTGATCTTTACCTGTAGATGGGACAAATACTGTATAAACTTTACATATACATTTTATATTTAAATGTCTGAATATAAATACTTGCAGAGGGAGAAAGGTAGGAAAAATACCTTCTGCAGGAAATTTCCTCACTCAATCTCAGTTGCTACTGTCAGGAAGAGATGTAAATGTTAAATTAGATGTCAAACGTAAGCAAGGGTTCAGAATGCTGCTGTGGCCAAGGCTTATCATTAAGGTTGATGACATGGTGATTAAAAGCGTTTGGATTATTTACTTTGAGCTGCTGGTAGGATTGGAAAGACATTAACTCAAGAGACATGTGACTCGTCTTGACCTGGCCTTTGGTACCTAAACTTAAACTTCCCTATATATTGTTTTGTGGCTTTACCACATGGTACAATTGGCTTTGAGAGTGCAGGTTTATGAAAGTAGGATACATGTAGCCTTCTAGAATGTATGCTTTTTTCTAATGAAAAGGTATATGAATGGTATGTACTTTTCACGCTGTCCAAAGGCACATCAGATTTATCTGACTGCTCATTTCCACTGTTGTTTTTTTTTCCTAGTTCTTCTATGCCATTTCCAGCAGCAAGTCCTCCAATGTTATTGTCCTGCTTTTAGCACAGATAATGGTGAGTATGTAGAGCCATGGGCACACCTGTATCCATTTATGCATCCATATATATTTGTGCTTGTGTACATATACACATCATAATGTCTTTGTGTGTGTGCTGGTTTAAAGATTAACCGGCAGGAGAAATGAACCCAACACAAAAGAGATTATAAGTCAGAGTTACAATTTAATAATAATATTACAATAAGTGCAATGGCACAAATAGAAATTGGTTTTAACCCACAAAACCCAGACGTATCACCCAGCACCCTGAGGCACAAACACAATGGGGTTTGTTGGCCCCTGTGCTGAACCCCACGTGGTTGCCCCAAGTCCAAAGTAAAAGGAAATGAAAAACCTGTTGGTGCAGCTGATGGTTGCAGTCTGGTTGAAAGTGATGGTCTCCTCCTGCCAAGGTTCTGATCCTCCTGTGGATCCAACAAGTGACTCCCTGAGGTCTTCAAACCCCCAGATTATGTACCCTCAGGTCTAGGTGGGAACACCCAGTACCTCCCCCAGGGCGGGGAATTACACAATGGGTGATCTGCTCTTATCTCACAGGTGTCTTTCACACCCAGCTCACGTCCTGAGGAGTCGTGTGTGCCCTGGGCAGCTGCTGCAAATGATCCATTAACAGTTCATGGGAAATGAATAAAGGGTATAGAATACACAGCTTTGGTTAACCCCACGCAGTGATAAACTGGTCCAATCTGCTGAACTAGGACAGTGTGCTATTAAAGTCTATGTGTTAGCCACATAGCTTGTTGTGAAGCTGTAATTGCTTTCCCTGTGTTAATTAACTGTGTTAATTTGCAGGGTATGTACTTTGTGTCATCAGTGCTCCTGATCCGGATGAGCATGCCTCCGGAGTACCGCACCATCATTACAGAAGTCCTGGGAGAGCTCCAGTTCAACTTCTATCATCGTTGGTTTGATGTGATATTCCTCGTTAGTGCACTGTCCAGTATCCTCTTTCTCTATTTAGCACACAAACAAGCCCCAGAAAAGCATATGGCCCTCTGAGTCAGAACTGCAGTCATGGACTGCTCTCTGTCCTTTCAGCTGCACTGCTGCAACTTCTGTGGACTGCACAACTTGAAGAGAGCCAGGACTGTTCTGTGTGTTCCAGCAGCCTAACTGGCTCTTTGAACTCTCATATATGTCACCATCAGGCTCTGTGGCTCATTCTGTTAAGGTGCCACAGCTGGAAGGGAAGCAGGTACACAAATTGAATGTGAGATGGTTTGTTGCCAAGCAATAAGGGCACTCCATGGTGCAGCACTATCCAGGAATATCAGGCCTTGCATGATAGGCTGTCTGAGGGAACACCTGGGTGTTAGAACAACATCTCCCTTGAAGGCACCAGGGAAATGTGATTTTTCTTTTGAAAATCAACTCATAATTGGGATTCAGAGAATGGCAATTCAGGAATTGAATGTTTGGGTCTGTAGAATTAAATAAGCTTTTTTAATATCTCATGCAATCATCACAGTTGTTTTTTGTCACTCCCAAAGATTTGGCTGGATGTCAGCTAGAAAGTGGTTAGGATTTGCTATCTGGAAAAGGTGGAGTGGAGAGAATTTCACTCCATTTCTGTCTGGAGTGTATGACAGTGTGTATCTTTAGTACCTACTGTCCTTAGAAGCTAGAGATTGGCTTTCTCTTGGTGAGTCTCAACTTTCTTTCCCCTCTGCATAAATGTCACTGAGGCTTTGGATTCCACTTGGCTGTAGTTCAGTGTGAATTCAAAGACCACATCCATGCCTTATTTATGTTGCATATTACAAATTTTATTCATGTGGCTTAAACGTGTAAGTTTCCACAGCCACTCTGCCAGGCTTTGTTTTATAATTGTTCTGGAACATAAATCAGAGGGGTAAGGGTAAGATCTGGAAAGGGAAAAAATAGCCACTGTAAATGATTTATTTCTTGTATTGTCTTTGGTGTACAGCAAAGAGGCAAAGTATAACAGCAGCAGTATTACAGAGCCCTGTGTGTCACACCCAAGTCAGGGTGGTGGTGAATTGGGTTAGACAAATTTGCATGACTGAGTTACGTTATTATGCTATTCTAACCACCATGATCCACAACTGTATGCAGAGGAGAGAGAGCAGTGCTTAACCATCTTGAGTTACAAAGTGAGCTTAGTGTTTGAAAGGAATTTCTGCAAAGTTAGCAGGAAAATGGAGCGTAACGCACAGAGTACATTGGCTTATGCCACTTCACAGCAGTTGTATTGCTGCAAGTGTAGCAAAGAGTTGCCACTGAGGTTGAGTTGATGGACTTGGGTTAGGGATAGAGCTGCCTCTCCTGGGAGATGGGGAGAAATCAGTTGCTCTTCATTAAGAGCTTATCCTTAAAAGGCTGAAATGCTTACAAATCTATAAAATGTTTCCATCTTCTGCTGCAGTACACTTAATTATACCCTTGTAGTTATTTAAGTCTTTTCAGAAGTAAGTGACTAACTGCCTGCTTTACAAGGCACAAAGCCAATGAAGTACAATTGCAGGGTGTTAAATGGATGCAAGTTACACTGAAGTGTTTATTTCAGGAAGAGATTGCAGTCCATTACAGGCATGGGACTCCTTGGAATAGCCAAGTTCTGGGAGGTGTAGTAGCAAAACATTACTGAAGAAAGATTTAGGTGGTTTCCTTTTTGTTGTTCTTGTCTCCTCACAACTTTGTGTCATCGCTGTAACTGTCAGCTCTTGTGGAGGCAGCTGATTGTGAAGAGGAGGATGAGTCTGCCTGCAGAGGAGTAACAAATATGTTCTGATTGTTTGCAGTTTGTAAACATGCTGGATGGTCTGCAATGCTGTGAAGGATTCATGTTTTCATTTGCACCAATCACATACTTGTTTAGGTGGCAGAATGAGCCAACAAATACAATTTTTGTTGCTGAAGGGCTTTTTTGGTTAAGTACATCTAGAGAGAAATTTGTTCAATAGAAGGTTCCTGTTGTTGAATTCCTGTATCTACTGAATTTGAACACAAAAGTGGTGCTAACTTCAGATCTGCAAAATACAGCTTGGGGACTATGAAATTCTTGGAAAAACTTGTAGCTGGACATTTGAAGACAAGGCTAATGAATAATGAATGGGTAACTGTTCATCCTATTCTTCCTTGCCTGTCTGTTCTGCATGATCAGAAAATAAGCATTTAGGTGTTTAAGACTGACCACACAGAGGGTTAAAAATTACTATTTCAAGAAGAAATACCTTCCTGCTTTTCTGAGTTCTGTCATGCTTCAGATTATTTCTAATGGCATGAAGTAAACTAATTACAAATCAGCCCATTTCCTAGAAAATGTCATCATAGCCTATCAATTGCTGTTCTTCTCCAAAATGATCAATATTGAAATATTTCACCTGATTTTCACAAAAGTCATTAATGTTTTTGGTGATTTAAGCACTTCTTCCTGCACTTCCACAATTGTATTGCCCGTTTACCATCCTCATTGAGGATTACCATATTTGGATTATCTTGTTCCATAAAATTTCTTGTATGTGCATTCTTTATGTGATTTAATCTTGTATTAAAGATACTTGTTATATGTGGGGAAAGAAAGAGTTGTTTATAATAATGATGAGTTTCTCTTCCAGTAACTTGCAAAAATCATCCTACCTGAAAAATGTTCTTTTCCTATGCCCTGTGTGATCCCTCAGCATCTGCTTAGTGCAGTGTTACTCACCCTTTCCCTTGATTCAGGTGAGCTGCACTCTGGCTCTGACAGATGGTTTTCTGTATAAGCAGGAGGTTCAGAAGTGTCATGGACTGGATCTGCCATCGAGGCTGTGATGGGAATGTTCTGCCCTTGGAAGTACCTGTAAGCATCTTTGCTGCACACCAGTAGTGTTAGTCTGTCACCACTATTTTGGATTCTTGCCACCACTTTGTCATAGGATTCGTTGATCACATTCACTCCGTTCACTTCCACCAAAAAGTCTTCGTTTTCTACCCCTGCCCTGTCAGCTGGCCCATGGTTTTGTACCTGCAGAGGCAAGTTCAAAGCATAAACCTTGGAAAAATGCATTAACAGCTGAGGGTTAGATGCACTACTGTGTTACTGCTTTCCTTACAGGATGGTAAAATAATATGGGGAAGGGGAGATTCAAGGGCCAGGAGTAAATTGAGAGAGGCAGAGACATAATAAGCATGGAACCCTCATTTTGAGATATAAGATGCATCTTGATTTTGGTAGACTTACATTATGGTAGAACCATGAAGACAGGTAGAAAACCAGTTTTTTTACTATTTGCAGGTCTCTGTCCAGTAACTTTAAGATTAACTTCACTACATTTCACAGATTCTTTAGTAATGAGTGGAACCCCTCCTCTCAAGAAAGCTGAAGTCGTGTAATTTGAGACAACAGAATTTTGACTTTCCCCAGCTATGGAATTCAGAGAAGGGGGAATAGTGGGGGCCAAAGGTGCCTCTATAATTAAGATGTTCTGCAGTCAGAAATACTGATTTTAGTGTGCCCACCTCATGAATAAAAGCAAAAATTGCAGAAAAGCTGGATTCCCCTTCCCTCTGGATGTCTAGCATGAGGAATGTTTTCTGGTGCTTATTTTTTATCTTGGGCCAACAATGTCAGTCTGACTTAAGCAAGTATAGCTCTCATCGGGGAGCACTGCAGAAGAGACTTTTGTGGTTTTTCTTGTATTTATTTGCAGGATGGAAGGGAGGAAGCTGACAGACTACTTGAGTTTTTCCTTGTGCCTCATTCTTCATTAATACCTCACTGATGAACAGTCCAGGCTTGTTCTTGATCATGTTTAAACTGAAGCCAAATCCACTGGACCCTTTCACCATCTTGCAGATTCTTGGCTTGTGGTTTACTTTCTGCTCAGTGTGCAACTCCACTCTTTCTTCTGTTTTAGCTGGAGTTGAATCTTGTGCTTTGTAGTAGTATGAGAAGGGGGAAATTTGAGCCTGAAAAAAGGGACAAATGAAACTATGTTAACATTACCACTTCTGTTGTAAAATCTGTGTCAGGCTCATACTCAACATGTTTTGTTTGAAACTTTGTTAATGACTCAGATTTGAGCTGTGCTGAAGAACTCTTCCCTATTAATTTCTGCCAGAATGGGAAGCTAGTGTTGATCTGGATGGGAAGTTGCACAGCCATGTAGCTCTGAGTTTGCTGTCTTAACAGCAAACTAACCTTTCCTGTGGTG
Source organism: Pithys albifrons albifrons (assembly GCF_047495875.1). Taxonomy (NCBI): domain Eukaryota; kingdom Metazoa; phylum Chordata; class Aves; order Passeriformes; family Thamnophilidae; genus Pithys; species Pithys albifrons. The sequence continues at coordinate 112,397,003 of NC_092458.1, read as the reverse complement.
TGTTTGAATTTAGAATCCAGAAGAGCTCAAAAATTTGAGTGTTCTGTATAATGCAAGGAGAGTTGCTGAAATATGGGTGTATGTTTGAGATTTCCTGCAAGTTGAAGAAATCTCTGTCAGAGTGGGTTGGCTGTTTCATTGCTGCATGTGTCTCTTCATGATGTTAAGTTATGAATTCTGAGCAATAGTTTGCATTTTCTTACCAGTTTATACATGGCATCAGTTTCTTTATCCACCACCAACAGCGTGGTTTTTGCCTCAGACTGTTTGATTTTTCCCACCACGCTTTCATGATCCAGACCCTCCACTTGCTCCCCGTTGACAGCCACTACGATGTCATTGTCTTTGAGACCCGCCATGGCTGCTGGGCTCCCAGAGTTAACATCCTTGATGATGTGATCTAAGATCAGAAGGGAAGAGAGATTGATGTGAAGTTGTAGCTTGGGAAGTTTAAAGACATTAAAATGTATGGCCAAGGCAAATTGTCAGAATGGCACTTCAGGTTCCCTGATGCAGCCCTGTGCAACATGTCTGTGGAGCATTTCTGCTGGGTGACCAGTAAAAAGCCAAAGAAAATAAAGTGTGCAAATGCTGTACAGGAAAAAGCTGTATATTGAATGCCATGGTCTGTGTGTTAACTGGATTCTTACCACCAGTATTTTGTTCCATCCGTAGATAAAATCCATAACCGCTTTTTCCTTTCTGGATCTCAATAAGTCGTGGTTTGAGGGGAAGCAATCTTAGGCTGGCACTCTCTTTGCTCAGTACCACCTTCTGGCTTGTGAAATAACGGTCTGTTTCTTCATTTGAAAGTAGAAACATAACATGATTTTCAGACTTCTTTACCTGTGACAGTACATGTACAGTCTCAGATGTCACCCCTTCAACAGCATGTGGGAATTGTAGATACTTTGGTGAGTGGGGCACTGATACAAGTGGTATGTGGGTGCTTCTGATGAATAAGCCATAAGCTGTAGACCATGCTACTCTAAGTTAACTTTTTTGTCCCCTCACCAATCAGAAATTTGGGCCATGACAAGATCATAGCATGTGAAATCGGAGGAAATTTTCTGTATTTCATACTGTGTTCCTGACCTATAGGGGCCTGTTGAGGGCCATAAGTGTGGCATACAGTGCTGTAGAATCCAGTGAGCCTCAGTAAACAGTATTTGACTTACCTAGATGTGAAACTCTACAATATACGCATATCATGCCATCTATACCCCTGTTTTAGATTACCGTGACAAGAGTCAAGTTTCTGACACTTTGGTCCTCTTCTGACTCCCTTACTGCTTTTGAGGTTTGGATTTTTTTGTGTCTATTCAACCTCTCCAAGTCCATCTTAATCCTTTCTACTGTAATGAGTGCCCTTTTTATTCATCTTAACCAAGGTCAATCTGCTGCTGTTGTTGCAGTAGCTTAACGAAACACGGGTGTTTCACAGTTCCATGGTTAGTTGTATGCACTGAATGATGATGGAATGCTGGAGCATGTACTGCCTGTCTCATGGCTCTCTGAAATCTCTTCAGCTCCAGCTGTGTTTTAGCAGTGCCAGTACTGGAAAGCTGGAAGCCTCATTAGCAATGTTCTTTGCAGCTGAGGCCAGCCAGTGAAAGTAGTTGCACAGTAATTTTCATTAGTTTTGGACTTCTTAAGAAAGGAACTACTGTCTAAAATTCTGATTTTATCCTGTTCCATGCTGACTGTATCATCAGAGAGTTTCCCTCTTCCTGCCTTGAAAACCACATTTGATAACTTGCCCTCAGGAACATTTCAAGGACTTCTAGGAACAGAGCATGATTTATTTAATAGGGTTCCTGGCAGCATTAGGTTTCTGTTATTTAAAATTCTTTGGCCTGTCTTGGCAGTATTCATTCAGAGGCAGTTTGAGAGGCTGCTTGATAACAGAGCCAAAGCCAGAGCTACGCTGCTGCACTGATGACACACAAACAGCAGCTCCCAAGATTTACTGTGAAGCGTTCAAATCGGCCAGACCTGCCTCCTCAGTAACCCTGATAGGATGCTGTGAAAGTAGGCCAGAACAGAAAATGAATCAATACCTTTTCCACCACTTCCTCATGTGTGTCATTTTCCACGTTTTTTCCATTGATTTCAATCAGGCGATCGTTATTTTGGACACCAGCCTTTGCAGCTGCTCCCTGTGATGAAAGCTCCACTACGAACAACCCCTTCTGTCCTAAAATAAATGAAAACTCATTACACAGGGTAAGTCACTGCAGTGTGCCTGAATTCAGTGTTCAAGGAAACTGAGCACTGATGTCCTCAGAGGCTCGTAGTCTCTGCTCACATGCAGATTATAGGGGCACCACAAACCTTCCACATACACACACCTCTGTCTCTTTCTCTTGTCTTGGAAAAATCACTTCAGTGGTGGAGGCAGGGAGACATTTGTTCACTATCTGCAACTCAAACAGTTGTTTATTTCTCTACCAAGAGTACAAGTGGGCTGATTAAGATACCTGTAGGGATTTGATTCCTGCCCCTACTCCCCTTGGAATTGAAGAGAGGAGAGCTGCTTTTATTGTTGTTTGGTACACTTCAAAATTTTCTGGGTTTGGAAAGCTTTTATGTTTGGTCTTTCATGTATTACATTCCAAAATATGGTCTTCAGAGGCTTTGCAGAGGAGTTCTCTGTTCTATTTACTGGCCTTGGAAGAAAGGTATATGTGGAAGAAGGTCAAAATTCTTTTCTTTATAAATTAAGTAACTTCCAAATCAGGAAAAGTGTTTCTTACAGCTGTCTACAACCTTGTGTGCTGATTTCTGAGGTGATTTGCGGGAATGAAATGACTTAATATAGCATATTGAGTATACATCTGATATTTGAGCTGGGACTGCAAACTTGGGTTTTTTTAAGTGGACTTAAATAATAAGAAGAAAACAGCTTATTTTTACCTCTTATTTTTTTCATCTCTTCTCCACCCCATAAGAAACATGGTCCTCAAAAAACCCTGCACTGCATATGCTGTACAGAGATGGATCTGAACTCATCTTGCTACTCGCTTTCTTCTAGCAAGAACAGTTTGTGTGTCCCTATTAACCCCCCATGTGTTAACTGTTTGCCTCTGTCCCTGCTGCCAAATTCTCTCTCTCTCTCTCTCTCTCTCTCTCTCTCTCTCTCTCTCTCCCTCCCTCCTCCCTCTCTCTCTCTCTCTCTATCTATCTATCTATCTATCCATCCATCCATCATCTCTGTATATCTACATATTTCCCCCCCAGGCTCTGACCTTCTGTGGTTTTCAGAGAGAAGCCATAGCCCTTCTCCTCCCTCACTAGGTAGCAGAGCCGAGGTTGTGGAGCTGCAGCGGTTCCTCTGTTGGCCAAGGATGATGGTGACTGTTCCTGCTGCTGTCCTGTTGATGCCTTTTGACCCAGCTCTTCCAAGTTTGCTCCCTCCTTTTGTGCCCTCTGGTAGGATGCGTCATCCAGAACAAGAAGTACAATGGAATTCCCGCTGTTTTTGACAATCTCCACCACCTGTAGTGGACAAGGGGAAATGGCAAGCAGGCACTAGAGGGATTGAACTAAAAACTCTCCCCAGGAAGGGCTGCAGTGTCTGCTGTTCTTGTCTCATCCCCCTGTTTATGCACTGTAGAGGCACCCCCAAAGACATTTCATGGCCATGGTGAGTAATGAATGATGCAGGGAGATACTCAGAGCAATTGAATCAGCTCTTGGGATTTCCTACTCAAAGAAGTCATAAAAGCTGGAGGAGAAAGCTTCACATATTGGCCATGGGCCTCGGTAATGGGGGTGGTGTGAATGCCAGACTAAACAGAGATGTACCTGTGCATGTTCCTCCTTGTCTACAAACACACCATTAACCCTGAGGACTCTGTCTCCATCCTTCAAGCCAGCCTTTTCAGCTGGGCTGTTCTGCTCCACATTCCGGATGATGTGCCCTGCCGTGTCTTTCTCAATGCGCAAGTAGAATCCGTAGGTCTTTTGGGGCTTTTTGGTCACTTTACATTCTCGGGGCTGCAGAACAGAAGTCATCTCTGCCAGACATGGTGGAAAAGACGTGTAAGTAAAAGCAGTAAGCTTACCTATATATTCCCTCTAAATATGTATTGAGGGAGTTTGCTTCAGAATTCTTGGAATTCTGTTTCCCAAGAAATCCAGCTGTGGGAAGCTGAAGATGGTTAACAAGGCGAGGGAGAAGAAACCAATCCCTTTTCCCTCTCTTGCCTCTTTTCTTATCTCCCTATATCAAGTGAAGTTAAACAAGATGCAGAATTGAAAACAAGAAGTCTGCCTGTGAAAACCTAGTAAAAATTGAGGGGAGGATTTAATGCCTGTATTAAGTCTTGTAGAGAAAAAAGGATGGCAGCACAAAAATATCAAACCATTATAGGAAAGTTACATGACAAAGTGGAATTTCACAGTATTGCAGAATGGTCAGGGTTGGAAGGGAGCTCGGGAGGACATGTGGTCTGACCTCCCAGCTCAAGTAGGGCCATCTACAGCCAGTTCCCATGGACAAAGTCCAGACAACTCTTGCATATCTCCCAAGGAGGGAGGATCCACTACCTCTCTGGGCAACCTATGCCAGTGCTCAGTTGCTCTCATAGTAAAAATAGTGTCCTTACATTCATTCAGGTGGAGCTTCCTATGTTGCAGTTTGTGCCCATCACCTCCTGTCCTGGGCACCACTGAAAAGATCCCAGCTCCATAATCTTTGCACCCTCCTTCAGGTGTTTTTATGCATCAGTAAGTTTCCCCTGAGCATTCACGTCTCCACTCTGGGCAGGCCCAGCTCCCTCGGCCTTTTGTTAAGTCTTCAGGGATGGAACTTCTCCAGGCAACACCTGCAGATGGATGAGCAGGTGGGATAAAGGAAGGGCCTCCTTGTGCTAACCAGGTTTTCCTGTTCTTAGTTATGCTAGCTAAACAAATTAAGTTTCAAGAGAAGGCATTGTAACTGGAGTGTTAATGAGTGCAGGGTTTGCATTGGAGGGTGGATGTACTGATTTTTGTGATACCTGCTGACCCAGATAACTTTACATGAGGAGTGGACTGGCTCTGTGACAGGCAAAAAAAAAAATCTGTATCTAGACCATGCACAGCTGTCTGCCCATAAGCAGCTGGCTGTGTGCTGGCTGGCCAGGAGGCAGCATTGCTGGACAGCACCCAAGTGCCTGAGTTCAACATGAGTCAGTGGTGAACCTTGAAGATGATCATCTGTGCACTGGGTGGTGTCAGATGTCACCAGCAGGTCAATGACAGGGACTGTTCCCCTCTCTTTGGCACTTGGGACACCTCATGTGAATACTGTCTCTAGTTTTGATCTCCCCCAACTGACATATTGGAACCAGTCCACTGAGGGGGGTTAGGTTTTGGAGCACACAGTGTTTAAGGAGACTGAGAGACAGCTGGGTTTGTTCAGCCTGGGGAAGAGAAAGTAAAGGGCAGATCTTACTGATTTCTTTCCAACTGCCTAACTGGATTGTGTTGAGAAAACAGACTCTTGGAAGTTAACAGGTGGTAGGATGAGAGGCAGCAGACACAGGCTGCAGCAAGAGAAATTCGAACTAGACAGCCATAAGGACAGCCTGTCAGGTACTATTAGAACAGATGCCCACAAGGGCTGTGAAATCTTCATCCTTGGAGATACCTGGATTGGACCCTGAGCAACCTGATCGAAGGTGGTCCTGTTCTCTCTGTGACATTGAACCAGACAACCTGCAAAAGTCCCTTCCCACCTAAAATCTTGGATGGTTTTATGATGCAATGAAACTGTTTTGGGTGAAACGTATCATGCAGGAATATCACATGCTAAAAGTAAACAGCAGGTGTGACCAGGGACACCTCCAAAATGAGTTGTCTTAGAAACTCTGCCAAATATCCATGAGGACAGGAGAACAAGACAAATGAAGACAACTTCCAGTTGAAAAGTCCAGGTAATTGGCAAAGTTGGTTTGTATTTTACTGGAAAGGTGTTTTTTTCTGCCTCTCTTTACTAACTATAAGTCAGTTTTATAGATGTGCTGGCAGTCAAATTGTTCTGTGATAGCAACTCCATAAAGGGATGAACTGCCCTGTTATCTGGACATTGTTTGGAACACAGACTGTATTGATTGCAAGTACAATTCAAAGCAGTTTTTCATGACAAATACTAAGAATCTCTGCTACTTCCCGATACTAACACTGAAACCCAGTGCTACACAAAACTGAAGAAACAGTAGGGTTTTATGGGAAAGGTTATTTCTTCATATTTAGAAAGAGAGGGAGGTTACAGTGCACTGCATGCTATTCCTTTTAATCCCTGAAAGCTTTACATGCAGAGTTATTTAGATTGTAAGAAGGAGTTTTCTCAGGAAAGAGGGATTAGGTAAAAAGGAATTTCTTACCTGTGTATCTATGTTGAGCAGCCTTCACAAGAGTTCTCTTTTACTGTTTCTCCTGTGGCTGTACCTATAAGTAAGGCTGGACTTTGATTGGGCAAAGGTTGATGTAAAAGATTATTTATTTAACCAAGTTTCACTGAATGTGTTCAACACCTTGATAGGCTGTCTTGTCCTTGTGGGCAGAAGTGCTAGTCACATGCATTTCTCAGCAGCTTTGCATTGTTCTATGATATTATACTCAAAAACTCAGAGAAGAGGTCATCTGAGGCAAGCCTGACCTTTGCTCTAGGCAAAAGCCTTCTCTAGCTAGGAGAAATGTCTTAAAGGGAGCAGGTTTGGGTTGTGCTGGATTGACCTGGGCCAGCAGCATTTGACTGCAGATTAGGACATTACAGGTTAAAATCTGCATACCCCATGTTGGGTGCCAAAAAGAGGACTGTGGTGGGTTAACCTTGGCCAGCAGCCAGATGCCCACCTTTCACCACACTCCTCTACAGGGCATGGGGAAAAAATAGGATGAAAATGCTTGAAGAATTCAAAATAAGGATAATAACTGGGAGAGTTACAATGAAAAAATGGGTTTGTGAATAAGGAATGGGCCCTGACTGTTGAGGCTGTGAAACGAGCACTGCAATCTAGTGAGCCATGTGAGTAAAGTCTCCCTGGAACAGAGGGAGGGAGCTGTCTGGGATATCAATATGGTGAGACTTGGCAAATTGGCTATTCTGGACCACAGTTCTGAGCCTTCCAGGGCAAGTGCTGTGTGTTTACCATGGTGGAATCATCTATTGGGTGACTGGAGACATACCCTGTACACCATTCCATTGCTTCTGATGCCATTCTGAGCCTTGAGAGTCAAGTTCTGTGTCATGGTACCCCAGGAAGAATCCAGTCTGTGTTCCTGGCCCAAGAAACATGGCACTGATTTGGCACACCATGTTTCCTCTCACCCAGAAGCCTTTGGAAAGACTGTCTGATATAATGGGCTGTTACAGGCTATGCTCAGAGCAAAGGGGAATGGATGCAGTAAAACTTAAATTTATGATACCAGAACATCCACTAACTGCCCTAGTTCTGCCCAAACCAGGCACCAACACACTGTAGGTGGAGATGAGATCCCCATAGTAGATATAGGTGACTGGGAAAAGCAGTGTGGGTTGCTCTACCTTGGCAAAAGGAAAGTGCATTTGTGGGATTGTCTTTGCTCAGGGCCCCAGGTGCCCTTTGTGGGTGGTGCAGGAGAAAGTGGAAATCTGCTGTATCCCTCAAGGAGATTTATCCCCAGGGCAAGATAATCCATTATTTGATTTGTACGCTACAGGAAGTGATACAGCAGGAATCATGTGAACCAACAGACAATGAGCCCCACAAGGAACCATGTGAGTGCAGCACTGTCCCACCCCAAGGGGTCTTGGCGCTCAACAATCCAAATTGCTGGTTCTCCTCTCCTGAGTGATCTCCTTGACAGACAGGACCAAAGTCATCAACTGTCCTTATGGAAATTTGGGGGAAGGGGAGCACGGAATGAGGGGATAATATCTTGTCCCTTGGCATATATAAAGATATAGTGTTCATAGAGGATGCATAAAGCTGACTATTGAATATAAAGATGGTTTAAATATGTAATGTAAGTGTTTGTAAGAGGAATTTCAGGGAAGAGAAATAGATAAAATGAAAAGGTTCATTTAGGGTATAGAAATTAAATAACGTATGAATGGGACAGAGGATACTTCAAGATATCAGATGATTCTCAGGTCACACATGATATGAATAGTATGGAATAAGGGCTGAGATTGTACTGGATCTGGCTAGGATGGACTCATATTCTCGAGGGCAGCCCTCATGGTACTGTGCTTTGCATTTGTGGGCAAGACAAGGTTGATGACACATCACTTTTTTGGCTGTTGTTGAACAGTATTTGCTTTCTCTCCAGGCTTTTCTCTCCCTCAGGCCCTCCCAGAGGACTCAGCTGGGGATGACCTGGAGCTTGGGAGGGGACAGAGTAGACACAGCTACCCAAACTGACCATTCGATGTCATGCTCAGCATTAAAACCTTGGTGACAGGGACAGGAAGGGCAGTTATTTATGGTTATGGCAGTCCTCCCAGGCAGCTGTTGTGCATATTGAGGTGTAGCTTCCCAAAAGGTAGCTAAAGAATCTGCCTGCTGATGGGAACTAGGGAATGTTTCTTTGCATGCATCACAGCTTTCCCTTTCAAGCCATCATTATCTCAATTCATAAGTCTTGCCTTCCTTTTATTTTTTCCCCATCCTGCAGGAAAGGAGTGAGAGGAGTCAGGGTGGGTGTTTGGCTGTTGGTTGAGGTTGATCTGTCACAAGGGCATATCTTATCCACTATCCATAGGCACGTGCAGGATTTGCTTATAGATACAGACTGAGCTGATGGTGTTTCTAATGCAGGAGGAAGGCTCCAAATCTGAGATCTCAGAATACCAAGATAATTAATGAATTGACCATGGAATTTCTTGTTAAAAAAGTCTAATTCAATTTCTAAAAGCTGTTAAACTACTTATTTCTCTCATTAACTTGCTCTGGAATTGGATTATTAGAAATAACACCTGTGTTTTCCTTGGCTGTCTGCTCCAACTGTTTAATTCAAAGGCAAAATAATAGAAATAAGCATAACCTAAATGTTCTGCAATAGAGCAATCATTGATGTTATAAAAGCCTTACTGTAATCCACTTACTCTAAGTGGATTTGCAAGCCCGCTGTGACTAGGAGTTGTTCCTCTTTGTATGACATATCAAAAAAAACCTAAGTAAGTGACCCACCATGTTTTAAGCACCAGAGAATTGTAGAATAAAACCATAGAATGGTTTGGGTTGGAAGGGACTTCAAAGATCATTTAGTTCCAACCCCTCTGCCATGGGCAGGCACACCATGAAGTCAGACCTTGCCCTGTCCTTAGCTTATAATCAGCTTAAAAACAAGCAAGACAAAGACTGGATGAGAGGGACATCACAGTGGTTCACAGTTTTGCAGCCAAGCACAGTGCAGATGAAAATTAATACAAGGATCTCTGGTCAGGAATCAAGGAAACAACACAGCATTTGAATCAAGATATTTTTTTTCATTGTAGTGCCGCTGTGATAGTCACTTATGGTAATCCTGGGTCCCAACAAGATTTTTCAAGAGTAAGATGTGACACAAACATAAAATGTTCGTGAAAGATAGAAACATTCTGTGTTTCTAGAAGGGAAAGTATGGTCATGTTCAAAATGGGAAGTGGGTCAAGGCTGTGCAGCACTTTCAAAAGGCTTTGAAAAGAAAATTGAGGGAGAAAGGTCTAGCAGTTAACAGACTACTTAAACTTCTGGTGTGAGAATTATGAAACATTAGCAAACACAAATTTTGAGGGGAAGGTTCTTTGAGTTGGGGCTGGTGGCTTGTCCTGGGGCTGTGACAAGAGGCTGAATAGGATGATGATGACTGGGTGCAAGGAGGATGTATTTTACATGTGTGCTCAAGACTCTGCATGTCTTAGGGCTGATCTTTGCATCTGTGGGGGTGAGATGTAAATTCTACAGAAGGTGTACTAATGCACTTAAGGCCAAAAGTTAAAAGATTCTCCTATCCTTCCACCAGTAGAATGAAAATTATTTGAAAATCTATCAGAATAAAAGCAGTTTGTAATATTTCCTCTTCTGGTTCTTGAGCCTTTTGGAAGAGTGTTCTCAAACATAATCATACAGCTACAACAACGAGGAACTTAACTAAGGAAAAAAAAAGACATTTTACCTTTTAACAATTGGTGAAAAGTAATAAAACCTGAAAAAGCCCTCCCATTTCCCAGTATTATACTGCAGGTGTTGGCCATGGTGACTAAATTCTCTTAGCATAGGGAGCAGACTTCAAGGGATCTGGTTTCTCCAAAGTGTATCCCTTTTCATCTATAGCCTGGTTGTGTTAATATATAGACTTTTATTCCTGCTGTCATTGCATTCTCCTGTGGGTTAACATTTATGAAATATTTTCTGTAATGTTTTTTACAAAGCTTTCTTGACTTTTGGTTAGAAACATTTCTGTGGAACTCCCCTGTGATAACAAAAACGGTCAGAAATAAGCTTTTTCTAGTAGCTGTAAGTGTTCACGTGGTTTCCCGAGCGTGTTGGGTTAATGGAGGGAAGCACCTGTGTTTTTAACTTTGGTACTTGCCAGGAACTCTGAATTCAGTAAATTCACAGGTTTTGGCAAGTCCCAGCTTCCTTCTCTCAGAGCAAACCACTGAACCACTCCTGGCACAGCTGGTATTATGCCAGGGCATAGTTTCAGTAAGTGCTATTTACCAAATTCTCACTCTTTATCAGGAAGTATCTGGCTCAGGTTAGTTCCCAGCCCTGTTCTGAACAGAGACATGAGAAGGGTGTGTGCCCAGTGCTGCCAAGATGATGCCTCTTATGTAACTTCTTATTTACATCTGAAAAGTTTAAACAGCTTCATGTCTTCATTCATGTTTTTTTTCCTTAAAAATGCAGTGGAAAAATACAGATGGCCTATGGATAATTTCTGTTTGTTTGGGTTTTTTTTTTAAATTAGTGTGGTTTTTTAAAGTTATTACTCACCAAGAGTATTAAGAAATGATGAAGAAACTGCTTGCATGGCCATTCCACTGAAAGGAGTAGAAAACAGCTGTTAATGACAGAGTGGTGAAGTGCATCTTTAATGTTTTCAAACCAAGCTTAAAGATACAAACTTCAGTCAACTAAAAGGTGCCTTTTGTTATTAACACAGTCGTACAAGGAGTCCATCCCTAAAAGTGAATAAATATAGTTAATATATTTGGTTCTGAAAAGAAAGTTGTCCTCAAATAATCTGTAACACTGCCAGCATTGTTCTATTGACAAAAGGCTTATGTGGCTATTTTCGTGTAAAAATGTTCCTTCTTTATGATGGCAACTAACTTTCCTGCCTGGGAGCACTGAAATCCTTCAAAATTGATGTTAATGAGGATTTCTAAATAGTGCTTGTTTAACTAAATTGCTTACTGTATACTTGCTGACCACAAACTCACTACTCTCTTGGCAGTGCCATCCTTTTCTGGCCCATCCAAGGGGGCAGCAGCCTCTTCAGTTAAGCCTTTCCTTCCACAGTCAAGTCTGACAGGGATTGTGAGTCAAAGCCTTGGACTGTTTTAAGTTGTTCAAAATCAGCACAGCCCCTTTCCCTTTCCCCCTTCTTTTGCAAGTGATAGTTTTTCCACTCTAGCTTGGCAAGTGTTATATAAAGCACCATGTGATTTGATAGGAATATTTGGTTCACTGAAGTCCTCCTTAATCATGAGGCAAAGTCCATTTGAGGTACCAAATGAATATTCATCAGTCATCCTGCACAAAGCCAAGTGGTAATTAATTCTTTCTCTTCTGGTGACCACATGTTCCTGACATGGTAAAGAGAGAGGGGAGAAAAAATTTACAGGGAAGCAAACTGGGATGGCATGGCAACCCTGGTGGTTTGCAGGCTTGCAGAGGAAGGGGAGAATAATTCTCTTCTAGCATTTAGGGCTTAGGTCTTCCTGAAAAATGGGGGAGGAAAAGAAATCATTTGCTGTCCCCGTGTTTGTGGCAAAAAAAGTTATTCTGTCCCCTGGACCTCTCAGTAAGGAATTATAGTGGCAGTCCTTTTGCCTCAGGCTTTGCTTTTTGTGCTTTAAATACTGAATTGTCTTCCCCAATGACTTTTTTACTGGAGAATATAAACAATGCTTTCTTCTTCAGCTACTCAACAGATATTCCATATTGATCATGAATTTGGGCTTTTAGGTGCAGAATTTTTTACTGAGTTAGCTTTGAGTTGGTCTGTGCGGCTTGTTTTGCTGTCACATTGGGCTGAAATTGATGTTAAAACCCTGGAAATTTATGTTGAAGCAAGAATTCCAAGGTCTTAAAAATGAGGAATTATGTGAACTAAGAAGGCTTTTTGATAGACTTATGTGTTTGTTCATAGTGTATGGCTGTATCCACGTGTATATATTCACATGCATGCACAGCAATCAGGCTCTCCACAGGACTGGCTGGATAACTGAGCTGATGTGGTTTGATTAATGCTTCTCCAATGGCAGTGCCTTTGGAATTCTTGTCTTCCCTCTGGCACTGGTAACATGTGGGAAGACTTTTCATTCCAGCTCATCCTGTTGGGTGTTTTCTGGTTGTGTATTTCTTCAGTTCTGGCTTTCAATTGCTCTGTCATTCAGTACTCTTTGGACACTCTTGTAGTTTAGACCTTGACAGAATGCCAAGGACTCACCTGGATGCTGATGCCGAGACATAAAAAATAACTTCAAAAATCTACACATCTGTCTTTTCCCATCCAGCCTATGGAGCTTTCTTTCTACTGGGGTATGTGCCCTTATAAAGTGTTTTTTATTCTTGATCTATGAAAGAACAGAGTAAGTTACTTACATCTTGGTTGTATGTGCATTTCTTGCCCTCTGGAGATAGATTTCTGAATTTGACAGCAGACTGTATTCCTTTTCTTTTAAGCTTTTGAAATGTATAAATAATAACTGCTATGTCTACTTCACTATTTCCCTCAAGGAGTATGATGAAAACATGCTTATACAATCACCAGAGAAAGACTATACCTTTCCTCAAAAAAGTACAGCTCCATGAGACAGGAAGTATCCAGGCCTAAGGCTTTGGCAGCAGCAACATGAAGCTCTCTCTCTTCCCATCTTCCTTTCCTCTTCCTGCTGCCTGTCCCATCTTGTCTTACCCCTAAGTCTGTAATCCATCCAGGAAATGTCTCTGATTTCTGAATTGAAATTATATATTATATATAGTTTTTAATTAATGTAAATTACGTATTATTGAGTTTTTAATCTCACTTTGTCAGCAATACACTGTTCTGAAATTTTGTTCCCCTAAGAGGAGGCTGAAGTGGTGTTTGGAGGAGTAAAGGTGCATTATCCTCAGCTAGTTAGGGCCAAAATTTGCTCCAGACTTCTTATTTAGGTGCAGCCACTCTAGCTACAAGAGAGGTTTAAATTGGAATATTGTTCATTTACCTTTCCACGTGAGATCAGTGAACACAATGGAAAGTCTCAATGTAGCCTTGAAGGCAAAGAGAAATACAAACTTCCTGCAGAAGTCTCCATCTGCTCGGTCCCTGTATATTTGCTTTTGTGTTGGGGAAACTATTGTGTTCTGCTCTGATGAGGCTTGTGTGATACTTATAGAACTTTTAATAGAAACATAGGGTGGATAATGCCTGGTCTTTATTAGTTCTTCTCACTTTGTGGCTTTGGAAGTCTTGTTATCTGTTATCACAAAAAGGAAATGGCTACTGTTATGTTTGGCACTGGAGAAATGCAGAATGCAGCCCTTTTCCTGTGTAACTATTGAAAACAGTATTATATGCTTTGAAAGGGATATAAATCTAGACCTCATTTGAACCTAAGATTAATATGAGAAAAAAAAAGACTTTAAAATTAAATTATTTTCATATAGTGTAAAAAACAGTAGAGTTTGTATGGGCTTATATTTAAATTTCCCTCCAAACTGGCAACAGATCCTACCAGGAAACCATTTTTAAGTATTAAAGACAGGATAAGTCTCCATAAAATGCATACCTAGAAATAAGGTTTGGTTGTAAGAGTAAAACTTGTTTCGGTTACAACAGAACTTGTACCCCTGATTTAACTGGAAGATGACACAAACTTTCCAGATAATATTCACCTAAATCTTAGCTTATTGACTGTCTTTAAAATCACCCTGATCATCCTGACATGACTGTATCTGGACCTGAGAAATTAAATGACCCTGAAATGCTGAAATGGATCCAGAGCTGGAATGAGCAGGATGTGCCTTCTCAAGAAGTAAAGACCAGCAAAGGGAAAAGAAAAATCTTGTTACCCACAGACATAGCTGAAGTCACTTTAAGTTGTTTCCTTGAACAGGTCATGCAGCAGAAGAAGGAATTAAAGATCTGTGTGACTGGGGAAGCCAACATAAACCTGAATGGAACTCATGTGTGTGGCAGCAATTCCACAGTGGCTGGGATCTTTACCACTGGGAAGATCCCAAGAAGTGAAGCAGTAAGCAATTTATCCTATTCTCTTGGGGGTTTTTGTTTCTCTGTTTTGCCTTTGCAGGGGGGAGTTACACTGTTACCTCTTGTTTTCCACTTGTCTGTGCACATGAGAGATTCCCAACAGAATTCTTTAATGATTTCCTAAACTTAAACCACAATTTCTCACTGAGTCAGACCCTCTCAGGTGAATGGTTGTATTTTAAGCTGCTGCTGCGTAATTTAAGTATCATACCTTCTTTAAAGCCCACTGTGTCCTTTGAAGAAGAGAATGATAGAATATGAACCCTACATATTTATGTTTAGTGATAGTAAGGTGTAAGGGAAAAGTAGCTAGTAGACACTTAAAATGCATTTTTATTAAGTAAGGAAATAGAATTTGAAGGATATTGCCTCTGTCCTAAATTCTCCTAGGGTTAACTTAGTGAGTGGCAGTAATCTAGTCTGTTAGTTTAAGGGGTTTGATCACTTGACTATGTTAGTCTGTTGATTCACTGCAATACTGTGAAGTTCTACATTTAATTATCTCAGATAACAGTGGAGTGTTGATTTCTCAAGCTTTGCTTGCTTTTGTGTTATTTGATTGGCATTATTAATTTTGTTATATTGATTTTTAAAAACAGATGCACCTTTTCACTGATTGGTATCCAGACTTTTTACAGTTGCAGAATCCATATATCTTGAGGTACAAAATTTGCAAGCTCTTTGTGTTTTTTTTTCTTTCTTCAAAATTAGTTCTAAATTGCTTCAAGCAATAAAATGGTTAATGAAACAAAATAAAAACCATGATCACTATGGAAAAAAGCATTATGTTCTAATTCAGTAGAGGACTTTTGGGGTTTCAGGTTGGTTTTTACTTTTTCCATATTTGGTTTTTTATTCTTGATATAAGAGAGGACAACTTTCCATTTGCAGAGCTGAGAGCTGGAACTGTCAGGATTTGGTTCTGGGAAGACTCGGTAGTTCCTCTGGAACACATTTTTGGAATCTCTATTGCAAACACAGAATATAACTGGTGTTATCCAGTTATAGATCAGTTGCTGGTAACTGCTTGCTCTTACTTGTTTATCTTCTGTACATGTTTTTTCCCCTATGATTGTAATGCTTTCCATTTGTAACATGATTTAGGTGAAACTAAACTTTCTCTCTTGCTATTGAATATGATTTGCATTCCACTAAGGCAAATCCTGGAATTTGCCTTATTTGTAATTTTTCTTTCTTTATTATGAATATATATATATATATATATATATATATATATATATATATATATATATATGTGGGATGGTGACAGTCCAAAACAATCTCAGGACACAGGTTTTGTGTTGGGTATGTATTTTTATCATGATGCCTTTTTTTTTGTGTTAAACAAAGTAGGATAAAAATATCAGGATTTCAATAGCTACGTTTTATCAGCTTTTAAATCTTTTGATTTAATATAAACATATACAAGAACTAAAGACATCCTTTTTTTTTTTCTTTCATGAGGTAGGTAGATTCTTTAAGCAGGAAATTTGTAGGACACAGAACACTGAAGAACACCCTGTGTGATCTTGTGATCTGTCTTTTTTCTAGACCTGATTGCCTTGCAATCTTTTAATGAAAATTTGTTAACTGCTCTATTGAATCTGATGGATTTACTAAAGCTGAGCCATCTGAGGAGGTCTCAGTTGCCTTAAAAGAAATGGACACTTATATAGATTTACTCAGCAAGACGGACTTTGCTTCTTGCTTTTGGTTTTGTTTTTCCTTTTATATGGTTGAAATAGGGGATTTTTTCCTCTTTTAAACCCTATTTTAAGTAACACAGTGAATTTGCTGGGGGTGCTCCACTGCACTCTCAATGTTTTCCTGTGTCACTTATCTCCAGTGCCTGTTGAGAATGTACATGCAATAAAAAGGCTGTTCACTGCCCTATTTCTGAGGAATAAACCTCAGAGAAACATCCAATCTTGTTTGCTCCTGAATATGTATCCAGAGGCTTCGCTGTGAAGGCTGAGTGACAAGGATTACACTCCACTGACAGACCCAAAGCTCAGTGGACTTCGAAGAACATGTTGCTTTCTCTGCAGGAGAAGTGATTGCTTTGGGATTGGCATGAGATACAAGAAAGTGGAAGGCGAAGGGGAAAAAAGTATTTCTTTGCTCTCTGAATTGTGCATCCTTTGTGAATGGCTGTACACGTGCCTGAGCTCTCAAGCCAGCACCTGTCACAGATGCAGTGCCTTCCTCATGAAGTTTGCAATCAGCTCTGGAAACAAATGTCTTTTCTCACCCAGAGTGTGCACATTTTCAGTAAATGTGGCTGGGACAGTGAACTGCTGTTTGCTAATAGTAAGGATTTTGATTGCTTCAACGAGCTGCAGAGACTGTGAACTGGCAGCTCCCATTATTCCCCTTACAGGAACCACTGTGCTCTGTGCACCTCCGAAGCTGTCAAAAGAGCCACTAAACTCTTACTTGTTGTCTGCACTGTGAAAATGAAACCTCTTCTGAGTCTTTGAAGTGTCTGAAAATTACTGGGTCATCAGGAGAGGAAAGTTAGCTACACTAATACTGCCATAGTAAAAGCCAGTGAATTCTCCTGGTTTTGGGTGCCTGAACCATAACTGAAAGTTTCACATGAGAAAGTGTATGGGGACTCTTTTAGAACACCAATAAAGAGATGAAAGATAAGTGAAGAATATATATTGTAGTTAAAATAACACTGAAACCAACCATACATCCGATTCTTGCAAGTACAGCCTACACAGGAATTTCTATGAAATATGGAAAAGTGCAGATAAATGCTTGGTTGTCATTTTCAGTCTCACCATTTCACTGCCCTCCCCTGGCAACAAGAAGGTCAGAGCATACCCAAAAGAACTGATTTAGCTCACATGAGTACACAGGGCACAAGCATACAGGTTACAAGCACTGGGCAATGTGAAAAAATCAGAAGTCCTGCCATGGCTAAATTGAGAGGATGGGAAAAAAAAAATCAATCCCCAAGGAGACAAATGCAAAGTTTCTTTTGATTTTTAGTTACCTATTGAATCTCAGAATCTCTTAAGGGACGTACCCATTTGGAAAATAGAGGCCAAGCAAACCACTCTTGCTTTTCTCCTTCCCAGCAGCATGCCAAGATCCACTTGCTGGTCTGGCACTTAGAGACATTCCTAAAAGACAGCTTTGTTTTTCTAGGAAAAAGGAAAATCTATATTTTGAAGTAAAGAAAGAAGCTCTCCTGCCTCTTAACGCTAGTCTGAAATTGGAGGATGTTATGGTAAGCATTTTTTTCCTTTCAGAATTTTTTCCTGCTCTCATCAGAATTCTTAGAGTACAAATTAACAAAGGAAGAAGAATTGATTTTTTTCGTCATTGAAGAAGAGATGTCAGTACCCTGTTGTACGTTCATTTTAGTGTCCTGAGACTAGACTAACACTAGTTTGCTGGGAGTCAGGCTCTTGCCCATGTTAGCCAAATAATTTGATACAGGTGCCCTCTTGAGGAGGAGAAACAATTATGAAGGAATTTTGCTAGCTTTTAGGAATTTTTTGACAATTCAATTCACTGTAGACTGCAGCAGTAATTGAGGGATTGTGCTCCAAGTCCTAACCTTCAGCTCTGTTAGCTGGTGCCCTCTGAGCCTCAGTAAGCTGTTGCTGCAACTTGAGTTTACTCACAGTATGCGAATGTGGGTGTTCTGGTTTGTGACATTTGTTGTCTTGCTCATTTGTTATTTGTTTGGTTAGTTTGGAGTTTTTGGGTTTTTGGTGTTTTCCTGTCTCTGTCTTGTTTAAGTGCAGTGGGTTATTGTGTCATTTACAAGCTCATCGTTTCAGGGGAAGGTCTGTGCGTGTTTCAGTGCTCTGTAAGTGCCAGGGCAGGGTAGTGATACTGTCTCTCCTCTGTTTCATGACACGAACTCACAGATAACAGCCTCTACCTTTTTTTATTCTCTTTCCAGTTTTAGTGCAGAAGATGAGTCTGATCACAGGGTTCCTTGTGAGTGCTGGAGGCAGCAGCCCCATCCTGATGTTCCAAATGGCAGCTCTGGCAATGCTGGTATCAGGTAAGAAGGAGCCCTGGCATGGAAAAGCATTCTTGGCATTTTTCAGTCCAGTTTAGGAGTTCCTTGATGTGGTCAGAAGATGTTGCCTGCATTATTGGAAATAAAGGACATCTATTGCAATAAGCTTTCACTGAGCCAGGCTCTGCATGATGCATTTTAGTCTTTTCTCTATGGTGATTTTTGAATAGGGAGCTGGCAGGTGAAACCTGATCTCAAAGAAGCAGTATATTGGGCCAAACAGTATTGTCAGATTTTCTGTCCATGGAACAGTTCAATATTTGATGAAAGCACAAACCTTCAAGTTGAAGAGGTAAAAAACCCAGCCCACTCAAATATCCCTCTCCCTTGATGCTTTCACTTTCTCTTTTGTTTTGAAGACAGGATGTCTTCTCGTCTTCTATTTTTATGAAATTAGCAAGGATTATAGAGAATATTCCATTTGCATAATACCTTTGCTGCAAGATCCACAAGAGGAAACAGATTTTTCTTCCTTTCAAGCAAGGGAATAAGTATTGTTTTCATTGTGGTACCTGTTATCCTGGGTGCTCTTTGCACATCTGAAGCATAAGATAGCCCCTGCTTTCAAAGTACATAAAGAAGTAGAGAAGTATTGAGGGGGAGGAGGAGTTGGCCTGTCACAAATGTCAGTGCAGTTAATGTCTGCTCTCTCCCACCACAGAACACAGCATGCTGGAAATCAGTTATCCATCTACTGAGAAATACCTGGAAGAAGGAAGGACCCTGAATTTGATCTGCCACATCAGTCATCAACAGAATGAAGCGTCACAAATCGAGGCTCACTGGTATAAAAGAACAAACAAGCACAATGAGACTGGCTTTGGGAAGGAGATGGAAAGCTTCCGCCTCTCACAGAACTCAGACCCCATGGCAAAAGTCATGTCCTCACTGCTTCTGCAAATTCAGAATGTCAACCAGTCAGACAGTGGCCGCTATCAGTGCAGGGCCAGCATAAAGAACACTGTCCTAACTGCTGTGGGCCACTTCATTAGGGTGAATGTAACAGGTAAGCTCTGTGTGTCCAGGAGCTTGTTTAAGGGGGAGTTGGGAGATGACATGATTGTGTCTCAAGTGACGTTTCTGCCTGATAAAAACGGTGTTCACAAGGAGTATCCTCTGCTCCAGGGGCATGAAACTGAAATTGATTGCTGCCAAACTGTGTCATGTGGAGTAAGTTTCATACTCCTCTGTCTCTTTATCTATGCATGCTAAATGTAAGACTGACATGTGAAAAATGTTGGGGATTTGTATTAGATTGACTGTGGATTTCCCTGAGCTAATGGAAACAGTTTCCCACAGGATTTCTACTCTGAGCACCGTTACCAGAGCTGAAAGGATTAGTGCGGAAAAAGTGATGTGGGAAAATGTATGTTAGTCTCAGGATAGGTGCAGGTCTGCCCCTGTTCACCCTCTCCACCCTGTTCTGAGTTTATAGCATTCACAGTCAGCAAAGATATTTTCTCTAAAATGGAGATCTATGCATTTCCTTAAATGGAGACTTCTGTGTGCAAACAGTCTGGCCTTATTGTCTTTTGAATTCACTCTAGTGCACATAGACCTCAAGGAGGCTTGGTGCTTAGAGGAAATGGGACATGAGATGTGGCAGCCACTGCTGTGAATTATTTGTTCTTACTGAGCTGAATTTTATTCTCTTGCTTCATTGCTGAGAAGAGAAAAAGTGTTGTGCAGAAAGAGTGGGAAGGCTGAAACATACAGTGGCAGTGCTCCTGTGCAATCATTTCTGTATGGGTCTTAACTGATCACAGAGTGTGGTGTCCTCTACTTGTGCCAAGAGACTTCAGCTCCATACCTCCAGCAGAAGGGAATATCTATTAGCCAAGGTGGTGAGCTCCTAGAGCTTTGTATGTTGGTTCTGATCTGGGTTGGGCTGTGAAACAAATTCATATTCCTTCCAAGCTGTTCCCTCGTATTTGTTAAAATGTAGGGATTATATTCATCTTTCGCCGCCTTCTTCTCTGAAATATTTTGACTGATGAAATAAAATAAAAACCTCACCTTTTGGGCAGCAATTTTTGGGGAAGGAAAGATGCAGTTCTGTAGACTTTTATTTGCATGTTGGTCATTGTTATATCAGGTGTGAACATTGTTTACTCCACAGAGAGGACAGAAGTTGACCTGGAAGTGAACAAAGCTCTAAGGGTAGATTCCAGGCTGGAGAGGATGTGGGCTGTGTTTATGATATCGTGGATAATTATGTATGTCAAAGGTAAGAATATATAGTGGTTTTTTTTTTTTTCCCTGAAAATAGGTTTTATGATTGAACTTATAGAATTACAGGTTGCTTGGTGGCTTTCTGGCATGATCCTTATTATTTAATGAAACGCCTTTCCCACTGTAATAATTCCATAGGGGTTAACAGGCTAAAACTCCCCAGGCAGGAAGGTGAAGTGATCCCAACTGACTTGCACTGGTCAATGGTCTTGAGCAATTCTGCAGACGGTGCAGCTGAGCTGGATTCCTGCCAACATCCATGGAAGTCACCTGGCTCAGTGTCCCATTCTTGGCTGTGCCAAAACAGAGTGCGCTGAATGAGCTCAGAACCATTGTTTTTATGGACTTCAGGTGCCTCCTGTATGGTCTTTAGGGAATGTTGAGTTGTGTGCTAATTTGACACAAGGTATCTTGCAAATTAAATGCTGAGTCTCTGAGCTGTCAGTTGATTTAGATGTGTGAAAATCTTCCTTCTTGGCCAGATGACCTCACAATAGAAACTCTGAAATGTCATCTTGCGTTACTTATTTTTTGAACAAGCTTCTTCTTTATTAATTTGGGTTGGTATGTTTTGCTCCTGAACACAAGTAAATTTTTTTTCTTCTCTATGTGTTTGTCTTTTTTTTCTACCCAAGGACTCATACTGTGAAGTTATTGAGAAGTCTGAGCTGCTTTGGTTAAACAAGCTAATATTCCTGAGATTCTGTGAGAACAACTTCAAGTTACTGCACATGATTTGTCTGGGATTCACATGGTATTTCGTGACACACTTCAAAGTTTTGGGGGACTTTTTTCTGGACTTCCTGGTACTGGTTTGTTTGGCTTATTCATTTTACCAGTTAACCCCAACTGCCTCCGAGGTTAGAAGACTAATTTCTTTGTGACTTTTCTAGTCCTAGAATTGAAATTTTCTGACATTATGGTCAGTTCTTCCAGGTTTTGCCATCATTGAGGCAGAAGATTTCTCAGCATCATGCATTTTGAAATGAAGAAATGGTTTCTTTCCAGCTGTGCTTTCTGGAGCCTGCCTCCCAAGCACAGAGGTTTCCCATTCTTCTACAGCTCTCTATGCAAAGAAGGATTTCCTGTGTTCTCTCCTCTGAAATATCTCTTGACATTTTTCTAGTCCATCCTCTGTGCTCTTCAGTTTGCTCTGAGAAAGATGGATATATTCTCATTGGTATGAGCTTAAGGAGGGGGAGCAGAAATGGAGTCACTGTCAAACTCACTGTTCTGAAAACAGAAACCAAAATCAGTTGTGATGTTTAACTCTGGAATGTTTTCGAAGGTTATTTTGTCTGCAACCTTTTAACAGTGCTGTGCCCTTCTTCTCTTCTCCAAATAGTTATGTAAATTTGCCTTTTTTGAAAGGACTTCTTTCTCAGGACTTAAATTTTGGTACCAAATGACAAAGGGAAGATTGTTACATCTGTATCTGTTCCAGCAGTGACTAAAGCTTGTCTGATGAGCATTTCTGGTCTCTGCCATGTTTTTCATACTTGGACATGTGTGTAATGTTTTTGAATGTCAAAGCAGACACATAACTTTTAAACAAATGGATCAAGTGAAGATTTATCTCCTCATCACTTTGCCAGGTATCTGCTTGTTTATCAGTTCTGAAGGGCTGCAATGGCTGCTGCTGTGTGAGCTTTTCCATCAAAGGCAACCTGACTTTGGATTCTTATTGAAATAAATGTGTGTGTAACATCTGACAGAAGCAGCGGCTTAAAGGGCATCTGTAAAAAGCAGTTAAGATTTCTTGCTGGTTGAGGGAAGGGAGACTTGGAGGGGCTCAGGAAGAGCATTCTATGATCCTGTGTTTTGGGATCCAATTCAGACTGCAGATATTTTTAGCACTATTCTTCAGCAGGCAGCGTGCTGTACAATTGCACATCAACAGGAGGCTTCTCCTCTAGGTTGGTGTAGCTATGTTTCCACCTCCTGGCAACTCTAAGGAATAGCTGAGGAGAGACTAAGGAGAATTTTTGTTGTTGCAAGACACTAGAATGTGAAGCAGGAATTTTAAAGAGGCACTTCTCTCGAGCTCAAAGAGATTTTTAACTCTTTGTAGTTCAGTATTCTATGTATAAGCATGGAGCTGTTTCCAAATACCTTGCTTTGCAATTGCTGTGAAATCCTAAATACAAGATGTTTGCAGCACGTCTGTAAGTAATAAGACACCAGAGGTACATTTTACATTGAGGGAGGGAACATCAGTGTACATCCATGGTAACAAGGGACTTGAACACACCTAGTGAAACTTCAGCTCAAAATACATGTACATTCTGTCTATTAAGGACAACTGTACATACAGTTACAGAGGACACGTCAGGACCAGGCATTCTGTGAGGTAAGTGCCCTTCAGTAATAAAAAAATGTGAATTTTCTGTCATAAAATGAGTGGTTTAGGTTGCTCAAAGAATTACCAGCAAAGGAATCAGCAAAAGCAGGCTTAATATTAAAGTGAAAGCATGACAAAATTCATTGGCAAGGCTCACTTTACTACTTACTAAGTGGTTAAGGCACACAGAATAAAATCATACTAAATTGTAAAATCAATCAACCTAAAACTAAAATCAACCACAAAGATTGAGCCTTGAGGAATGGGGGATATCAGCCCAGACTCAGTTGTTGGTGTTTGTTGATGATCCTCCAACTATAGCAAACTTGGCAGTTCATGGGCTCTGAGTGTTCCACTTAGAGAGACATGCTGGTCACAGCCTGCTGTGGTCCAGAGGAGCTCAAATGGTCTTGCTTAGGACCACTGTTTATAGGGTCACAGAAGAGTTGGCTTTAGTCATAGTAATTTTCTATCTTGGCCACGATTTGGGAAAGTAACTTTCTTTGAAAGTTACTTAACAAAACTAATGTTCCACTGGACTTGATGTTTGGGCAAGAAAAATCAGTTTCCAAGCAGTAGTTCCTGGGAGCAGACAGTGTTTCTGATAAGCTCAAGAGAGGCTCAGCCCAAGATCTGCTCATCAAGACTGAGGCCTCACCAGCGTTTCTGAGATCATGTGTGGCCTGAGGAGGTAGAAGGGGATGCATTCTGTGAGCTTAGTCCCATTCAAAAATGAGTAAATGCTAATTTTCCCAAATAAAAATATCTTTCACAAGTCATGATGACCTCTCCATCACCTCAACAACAGTGTAGCCAGTGCTGGGGTTTCTTTCAGGACCTGCTCAGAAACCTATAGTGCCCAATTCTTGTTCTTTGCCAAGTCAATGCCATCCACCTATTTCACAGGGGAGAACAAAAGTTCCTTTGGTTTTCATCCCAAAACTGCATTGTGTGAACAGGAAAAAGATATTTGAGTAGATTATGAAATACATATTTCTAGAACCTATAAAGAAATATAGACAGGTAGTCCAAAGCTAAAAATGTCTTTTTCAGTAAAAATGGATTTTCAAGCTGTCTAGGATCCCTTATGAGTCAAAAGAAATTACTGTTCCCTGTGCCCTTGTTAACTCCATCAAAGCTACTTTAGAGAAGTTTTGTAGCACATGTACCTAACCCTGGTTGAGTAGAGATGCTGGACTTTGAATGAGGTTGTTTTCTTCATTGTTTAATTGCAGGTACCCCCAGGTAAACTGCAGCCAGTGTCCACAGCTTAACTGCTTTTACATGAGGGAAAATTTACCCTTTTGCCTTACTTGGAAAAATCATTCTGTGCAAAGGGCCTTGTTGGAAGCCTATATAATTCAAAGGTGCTTCTGGTGTGTGCATTTTTAAAATCCTTTAGCCAGTCTCTTTATCATTACAGAAGTCATAAAGTAGCTCTGACAGTAAACCCTGTGGAAGCAAATGTGCCACTTGGATTTCTAGTGATGGAGACTTTACAAGCAGGCCAAACAACTTTTCCTCCTGTGCAGGAGGGCTATGAGGTTACACAGCTCTTGGCTGTCCATGCAGGGAGCTGAAGAGGAAAAGAGGAGAGAAAAACTGGTGAGGCAGCACTGCCAGTAGCATTTTGCTCTCCTATCTCCATTTTTAAGATAGCTGTTTGACTCTAAGCCCCCTGAAAGCATCCCCTCTTCTGGAGGGGAGGAAGGCACTGGTGGGGCTGAGCCTGTGCCACACCACGGGGCTGGAGGACCTGCTGAGGGCTGAGCTTTAATTGCTGCCTGCTGATGTAGGGGGGAGTTGCCAGTGGTGAGGGAGGGCTGTGTCTGACAGTGCTAGGTAGGATTTTGGGCCACCCCTGGCAGCTGCTTGACTGAACAGGTCCACTTTAATAAGACAGTTATATAGAAAATGGTAAGTAATTGATGCAACCCCATCAGCTGAGCATCCCTACATACCTTGTCACTTAAGTACAGCAGCTGTAAAAGTGTGTGCGTAATGTTTTATTTCTATATATTGACTTTTTGAAATATGAATATGTGCATATATATATTGCAATGTGCACACAAAGACATGGCCACAGCACAGACACTTTTAGCAAGTTAAGATATTTACATGTATTTTAAGTGGGTCCTTAGCTGTGCACAGGTGTAGCTACACAGCTATAACCCATGTAGCCTGTACATTGCCTGCACAAGCCTAAAGGCAGGAGGTAGGGAGAAAGGTGTGGTCTGTGGCATTAATGAATGCAGCAAAGTCCTTGTGGTGGGGAGCAGGAGGCTTCCTGGGGTCCCTCCTGACACTTCTGCACACTCTATGCTGGTTGCCTTTTTTCCCCCTGCATCTTATTTCTTTTTCTCTCCTTTGTTTTGTAATGCCATGTCTCAACTTTTCACACAGCATCTTTGGACATTGAATAAGGAGCTGAAAGTCCTGATGTGCATGTTCTCCCAGCATGGAGAAGCTCTGCCACCCCATCCCGAGGAGCTTCCCCACTGGGCTTTATTTTAAGCCACTGTGGGGAGAGGAGAAAATGAAGACCTTTTAACAGCAAGCCCACAGTCCCATGACAGTATTAACTTCTGTGGGAGATGACCTGACTTCATGTCATGTTTTCCACCTGCAGATTGCTGGTCTACAAAAAGTGGGGGCAGTTTGGGCTGCACTTCCCCCAGCAATTCCACTCTTGTGCATCATACTCCCTCGCATCGAGAATAAATTTGCCACAAGTGCTGGTAACCAGGAGAGAAATGAGGTGAGAAGTTTCACTGGAAACCACTGTGGGGAATATTTCTAAACCATGGACTGACGCAGAGCTATAGCTGTTAACTGGCTCAGGAAAAGAGAGTGAAGAAGCCCTTATGGTGTGGGAGGAAACAGGTAAACACAAGCATCCCCTTTGGTTTATCACACTGCACCAAAAGAGTGTAGGTAGTGGTAAATGGCATCCTGACTCTGGTGTCATGACTTTACTTGGCATTTGAGAGGTGGGATGTGTAGGTTTTTCCAGTTTAGATATGGGTTTCTATTTCTGGTATGCTTTGTTACACAAGTAATTTGTTCCACTTGTAAAAAAAATAATCACAGAAATGGAAGACACTGAAAGAAAACTATTGATTGAGCCTTGGCCTTTGCTATATGGTAACAGTACGTATTTCATATTTGGAAGTGTTGATCTAGCTGTGCTATAAACAAAAGAGGCAAAATTTTCCTTTTCTTAAAGAAAAACTAGCAGAAAATCATCTTCTGTGTGATGACTCTGAGGAGGGCTCCTTGAGGGTGGAGTAGCTGACTCTGTTGGATGTTCCTGGGAGTTTTTGCAGGGTACCCCTCGACAGAAGGGGGAAACTGTAGCTTTCAGAGAACATTAACTTCCCTGGGGTGTGCAGGAGGAGGAGCAGTGAAGAGCTGAAGGAGAGAGGCCTGGTAGTCCTGTGTCTCTCCCCCTGCTTGGCATTGCCTAAATCGTGGTTAGTGATGCTATTTGTAAGATTGACTGGCAGGAGAGGAAGGACCATTTGTTTTTTTATTTCAGTCCTTCTGCTGTTTCTGTTCTTTTAAAAGTAGGAATTATGTGAGGTTTGCAGCTTCTTTATGTTCAGTTTGGAATGTGTGGTGCAATTCCATCATGTTTGGTATGGAATGGGAGGCCAGTAGCTCTGACTGAAAGATGGGGAGGAAACTCTGACCTGTGGAGTCTGAGATATATACTGATTCTTACTGGAGTTCTTTGGGAATTAAGTGTCCAGCTATAAAGCAACTCTATTCATATTTGAATACTTGTATGGCAGATGTTTTCTTGGATTATCCACAGTCCTGAAGGCAGTAATTGTACTTGCAGGTTGCTAGTTCACAGTTGCTTTTCCTGGAAAATCAGCAACCTGGAGCAGTAGGCCTACAAGGGGCAGGAATTAAAGTAGTTAAGGTCACAAACACCTATGTGGTAGATAGATTTGGTTGCTGGAATCAGGATCAGGTGAGAAGCCCCTGAAGTTCATGACCCACAAGTGGTAAGGGGATTCTCTAGGCCGGGAACAGAAGTTGCTGCCCATGGCCATGCTGCCCCTGTGACTGAGCAATTAGGGGAAACTCAGCTACAGTTGAAAAAGGAATGCTTTTTCTTGATTCTGAAAAAAAAAATCCCTGAAATCTATCTCTGCAATATAATTGACTCTATATTTTAACCTGGAAGTGTCAGGTTTTAAAGGCTTCATTATCATCAGGCTTTCCCCATCTGTTTGCTGACATTGGTGAGAGCCACAGATGGTTTATACCTAGGAAAGTCAAGCTGTTAGGTAAAAGAACTAGTTCTTTTCCCCTTATAATGGAAAAAAATTACAGCAAATGTCTTCTCTGTTTCTGAAAGGAAGAGAACAGGGGTGCTGACGTTCTCCTTCATCCTTTGCTCCTACTCCCCATTCCCCTCACTGGGTTATGGTACTTTCTGAGGGACCTGGCTGCAAGACAGCCACAGATGGGAGATGTACACCTTGGCTCATGGAATAGCTTCATGGGACTAAGCTACTTTCTAGATAGGCTTGTGTTAAAAAGGTAAATATTTCTGAGAAGAGAGGAGATGCCCATCTGTTTTCTTGAATTACAGCTACTAAATATAAGGCAAAAAAGCAGGACAAAATACTCACCTTCTGCATGGCAATTTTTTTTTCCTCTGAGGAAAATATCCAGACTTTTTAATGTTAATTTTGGTATTATTCTAAATATTGATATCTTGATACGTTCAACTGACAGACACCACAAACCTCTGCCTTGCTGTGAAGGAAATAAAAAACCCAAACAGGTATATATTACAAAAACTCTGTAATTTTACAGTTGTTTTGTGGAACTTTTTCATAATTGAAGCTGACACAGATGTGTACAACTGCTTCCCCTTCTGGCCATCCCTTCCAGTCCTTCCTTGCCCAAAGACACAGGTCTTACAGAGAACAGACTTTGGAGATTGTGTCTTTTCTACCCTTTAAAATGTGCTTCCACTGCAAAACAGAATCATATTTTGCCGAGTTAATAATAAGCATGGGCTATGTGACATACTAGTTATTCTTCAGAAAGTTGTGGTGATGACTGGTGGACTGATTGATACATGAATTTTTCAGATTGTGTTAACATATATTTTAATAATGTTGGACTTTGCTTTGTCTGATTTTAAGTTGTTTCTTTGCATAACTCAAGGCTTGTAGCTTGTGTTTAATGTGTAACAGCAGGCAGCTGAGGTTGTGAGTTGTTCTTCATGTCAGAAAGCAGTTT
This sequence comes from Pithys albifrons albifrons, assembly GCF_047495875.1. Taxonomy (NCBI): domain Eukaryota; kingdom Metazoa; phylum Chordata; class Aves; order Passeriformes; family Thamnophilidae; genus Pithys; species Pithys albifrons. Next base: position 112,368,678 of record NC_092458.1, on the reverse strand, counting down.
GCTTCCCTCAGTTTCACTGTGCCACATCCTCTTCAGGGGAGTGTGCAACTTTTCACTCATCACTTTTGGAGTGGGTGGAGGCTGTGTCTGTCTGCGAGACAAATCAGCTGCCTGTTGAGATCTCAGAAGCAACACTGAAAAGAAATTAATGAACTGCCCAGCTGACAACACGGACTACCTGGGATGAGTGCTCCTAAACTGAGATAGTTCTCACTTCTTTGCAGTTATATCTGGGTCCCTCATGAGGACAGAGAGGGAGGGGAGCTCCAGGTACATCTCTGCAATTTCCTGGTGTACAGGAGCTGCCATGTAAGCACAGTCACTGGGACCAGCATCCAGTTTGGACTGGCATCCATGCTGGACTGGCATCCACGCTGGACCGGCTGTGTGTGCTGGCGTCTCTCTACTCATCCCCAGAACAGCGAGTGTGGGAAGCCTGGGGCACACAGGCAGTGCTGTTCATCTTCTGTGCTCCCAAGGTTGGAGGGCTCCCCTCCATGCGAACAACTGGGTAGTGTTCCTCCATCCTCAGCACTCGTTGGGATGAATCCGAGCGTGAGCAGTGCCGTTGTCCAGCTGGAGGGCTGAGGCTAATGGAAGAGTGATGCACATATTGCATGGTCTTCTGCCAACCACCACCACCAAGGCTGAGTAAAAATGTTAATTTATTTTAATGCAGTTATTGAGGCATTTTAATTCCATGAAAGGAAACAACACATGGCAAGCTACAAATATTCATTTTCTACTTTTAAATGAATTTGATTCAGCTCTGCTTGGTTTTTCTTTTCTGGGTTTTACTTTGAGACTTTCTTCTCGCTTGCAGGCACAAGTATTCAAGGATTGTGAACCTTAAAATTTGCAGACTGAATTCTGTGTTTCACACATGAATATTTAAACAGAGTAATATACTCTGTTCTTTCTGTAGGGTCCCATTTTTAATCATTAATGCCTGTTCTTTTGAACAAATAAACCTCATATATATGAGAATTGTATGAATTTAAAAAAAAAAAGTTCTCTGGGACAAGTTCCAATATGACAATATACTGCTATGAATATTTATGGATCTATCAAAATTGGTGAATACTGAATTTGCTGATAAACATTGTGGAACGTTTGGGGTTTTTTTTACTTTCCTTTTGAAAAAGGCTGAGAAATTATTTGCAAATTGGGTCAAATTCAATGCACAACTCAGGGCAAAATATATATTTTTTATTCGTTTGGTTTAAAAAAATTCAACTTCCAAAATTTCAAACTTTTTTGGTTGAAAGCAACTTTTGCAGGCACACTGTATCCAAAATGAAAAAAAAAATCCCCAAAGCTCTGACAGAATTGAATAAATTGAAGCAAAACAAAATATTTCCTTAATGGGAAAGATTTTAAGTGAATGAAAATTGAGGTATTTTGAAGGTAAAATTACATTGTCTATTGTACGCTAGTAGCAGATTATGGATCAATGTGATTGTATTGGCATTGTTTTCCAGGTTTTAATAAAAGCTTTTTATCCAGTTGTTTCACTCTTTTGTTAGAATTGTAAACAAAACGATTCTTTGAGGAAAACAATTCTGTTGAGGGTGGGGAGTTGCTGGAACAGGTTGCCCAGAGAAGCTGTGGATGCCCCAACCCTGGAAGTGTTCCAGGCCAGGTTGGATGGAGCTCTGAGGAACCTGCTCTAGTGGAATGTGTCCCTGCCCATAGCAGGGGACTTGGAATTGGATGATCTTTATGGTCCCTTCCAACACAGACCATTCTGTGATTCTATGATTCCATGTCTGAATGTGCATAAACATCACATTGTGTATAAGAAAATACTATCTTCCCTTGCATTTGGCTCATGACTATGGCAACTTTTGTTCTTCCTGTACCGCAAGTGTGGCAGTGTTGTGGTTTTCCTTCTGTACACCAGGCATCCTCATTTGATCTGTTTCAAGTTTAAAAATAAATTGTTAATGGTCCATAGTTGGACCCAATTACTTTTATGGCAGTTGATACCAGATGAGGATTTAGGTCTCTGTATGCACAGTGAAGCTTGGCTGCCTTTCCTTCGCCTCTCTGCACATGCTAAGGAACATCCCTGTGTCTGTACTTGGGTGTAAAGAGTTTGTGATCTAAATAACCCAGAAAGAAAGTCCTCTTGTGACATATGTGACATTTCTGAATCAGCAAGTGCACAAGGATATTTGCTTGTCTGGTGCATATTGGGTTTTTGACTTGGGGATGAAAAGAACGTATCAGTATTTCCCTTGGGATGGAAATAGAATTTTCCAATCATCTCTAGCTGTGGGTGACTGATTCAGAAAGTATTAAAGAGATAGAAATGGCAGCATAAAGGAGAGAATGACAAAAGGTCTACCAAGAAGACAATTAGAGGGAACACAGAGGTGAGTGATGGAAAACAAGACAGCCTTGTGGGCAGGCTGTGGGGAGCCCCAGACAAAAGTGCAGCCACCAGTTTCTGACAGTAACATTTGAAAGCTGCAGTCAGGCTATGGCTACTGCACTGCTGTGGGAACCTGCAGTCACTCCCTGGCCTGGGCTTTATCCCCCAGCAATGTGAGTTATGAGCCATTCTGCTGTGACAGAGCCAGCATGAAGATCTGCAGAGACCTTGAGACCTGAGCAGATGAAGTTGAGAGTTGGACTGTGGGAATACATATGTATGTTGTTCAGTACAACATAGTGCAACTTTCCCATGCCAAATTTGGGTTATTTATGTATGATATCTGACCACAGGAAAATATCAGTGATGTTCTTAGGCAAATCCATGCTCAACAAACAGCTGAATGAGTTTTCATCAAAATTCTCCACTGAGAACCATAATATATTGCTTGGAAAGCTTTTGGATAGCATAGAGTTCTGCTTTTTTGTGTGAACTAGAAAATGAAGTGTTGGGATGACAACACTGTCTCAGTCTTGCCAAAGAAACAGTGCCCTTTTGCCAAAAAGGAGCTAGAAATTTGTAAGGTATGGTTTGGTGAAAGATATATATAGTTATAGAACAGCATGAGTTATTAGATGCCTTTAGTTCACTGTGTCTATGAAAGCAGGAAACAAACTCACATGGTTTTGATCTCTTGCAATAGGAGAGTTGCTCTTTTTCTTCTACTACAGAAGTGGAGTTACCTTCCAAGAAATTAAACGGGTTAGGAATAATTTCTTTGCCAAACACTTGATGAAGTTGAGATCCTGAGTGGCACCAGAGAATTTGGATTTTAACAATTGCTTGTAATTGGTAGTGTGGGAGGCTTGTGTGGAGTTTTTTGATTTTTGCTTGTTTGTTTGTTTGTTTTCCTAAATTTTCAACCCACTTTTTGCCTTACTTTCTTCAGTACAAGAAATCTATTTGACATGGTGCCTTATTTAGAACTTCTGTTTTCAAAGGGAGAAAAAAAAACTTTGAAGAGATTTGCACAACAGTTTGTGACCACGTCCTTTTCTTTGCCTTCACTTTCTGCAGTGCTGGTTCCTTCTGCTAAAGATGGCTCAGAAATGGGCAGTTCTGGCTGTGCTCTTTTTCCTGCCAATCAATCTGGTTGAAGGTAAGTGAGAAAGATCCAAAACTACATGCAGCAGTCTTTGGTACTCTGTTTTTCCAACTTTCAAGTACGCTGAAACTTGGTAGTTCATCAGTGCAAATTTTGCCTGTTGTTTAATGTGAATGCAAAGAGTGATGTCAGCTCAGCTGGCAAAATAATCGTGTGCCTTGCAGAGTGTCACAGGGTGATGTATCCAACACAGATCATCTGAAGACACATCTTCTGTTCAACTGGGACAAGGGCAGGAGAGCTATGACTTCTGGTAGAAAAGGGATCTACATAAGGCCCTTACTAAACTACTGCTCCAAGTGATTTTGGATTTTAATTGTGTTGCAGGTACATTCCAAAGCTATCCCGACTCTTACTTGCACTTTATGCAAGTCACCTAATTCAGTAACACAGTAATTAAAATAAAAGTTTCCTTTCCCTTAAGAGTGAATTTTACCCTCCTCATCAGTTTTTCAAAGCTTATATTAAAATTATAGAAATTTGTTGCCTAAGATAGGGCAGGGGACTTGCAGCTCATTAGCATGCATCACATACCTGCAGTGTCCACAGCAGAAAGTACCACCTTCACTGCATTTCCAGACTTCAGGAAGCTTGACCTGGAAACTGAATACTGATATGTGCCTGCACAGAGTAATTTGTACTCAAGGCTGCCAGTACAGTAAGGAAGTGGAAATTTTAAAATGTGATGAAGAACAGTTTCCTGTGCTTTGATGATTTTGTAGCATCCTTTTTGTGTCTTTTCTCTTCTTGCGTAGCTTACAACATGGTGAGTGTGGAGGCTGGTCATGAAGCTGTGCTGAGCTGCCCTTACATCTTCAAGGTGTCTTTGCTGATGGTGACATGGAAGAAGAAATGCAGCAGTTGCTGCTTGTTGGCCTTTAGAGGTGATCACAATGAGACAAAGAAGATAAACTGCAGTGAGAGGATCGTGTGGAAATATTCACCTGACAGTGACCCTGCCCTTCGTATTCACCCTGTGAACCTTGGTGATGAGGGGAATTACACCTGTGAAATTACCAACAGTGAAGGGAATTTTTATTATTCTTATTCTCTGACTGTGATAGGTAAGATTGCATCCTTAAAAAAAATTAAGTTAGTCTATTTTCAATATAGGCAGGGAAAAAAAGAATATTAGGAAACGTCAAAACATCAAAACATCCATTTCAGATAGTCAGGTAAAATATCTATAGGATCTATAAACTTAAAAAATATCAGAGAAGGTTTCATGTTCTGGACACATTAGTTAAGCCTTCTGAATATAACTAAAAATCACAGGAAATGAATTTTGGAACTCTCTAATTGCTACTATTACTTTTAGTCACTTGATTTTTTTCAGTCTTTTTTAGTTGGTTGGGCATTTTTTATTATTTGTTTTTGGTTTGGATTTGTTTTTATTTTGTTCTTCCCTGCAGTCTTTCTGATAAAGGATTAGGTGTTGTGTGAGCCTCTCCCTGTTGTGTCAAATGCAGAATATGAATTGTTGGACTTCAATCAGAACAGTTTTGTCCCATTCCTCTTTTATTTCCCTGCTATCAAATTTTTGATGCTACATATCCCACCTCCTAAATATTTTGTCTGGAGCTACAGCAAGCTGCATTTTCTTCAAAATGTGCACTGCTGTACTTATGAATCTTGTTGTAATCCATCCCTGTGTGTCATCTCATCTCCTGTTAGTCTGTAATCACCTTTTGGAAAAGAGGAGGAAGCAGTATTTTAGATACAACTACCTAGTTTTTGAGGTATTCACTCTGAATTTTTAATGTATTTTTCCCCCCTCTAAAGATAGCTGATGCTAATATTTTAAATTATTTTAAAATCCCAGATTGGTCATGCAAACTAAAAAATACCACCTGTTTTTCAGTTTCAGTTGGTGATTTTATATTAAACTAGAAATAATGGTTGTGGCTTTTTAAAATTTTCTTCTGTAGTCCCTCCTACAGTGTCTCTGACCTATGACAAGAGCAAGGGGACTGTCTGTCAAGCATCTGCAGGAAAGCCAGCTGCTGACATCTCCTGGATCCCTGCAGGCAATCACAGCACTGAGGAAGAATTCCATCACCCCAATGGAACAGTGACCAGAGTGAGCTACAGAGGCTGGGGCAACAGCACACTTTCCACTGTCACCTGCCTGGTTACCCACCCAGCCACAAACCAGACTCTGTCCATAGACCTGACAAGTAAATAGCCTTATAAATGCCCTTCATTCTGCACTTGGGCTTCTCTGTGCTGTTCTGTGCAACTGTTCCCACTGAATGCTGGGGTTCTGTGGTTTCCTTAGTGCAGTTATAATCCCAAATCCTATTGCACGTTGGTAGAGAAATTAATAATTTTGAGTTAGTTGGAATGAAATGTTTTGTGGCACTATATGGAGAAGTTTTCAGTGCATGTTCCTTTTTATTCCAGTTCTGTTTTACAAGAATTCCTCATTATGCTTTTAGTGGGTAGACCTTGGCTGGTTTCCAGGTGTCCACCAAACTGCTCTGTTACTCCCACTCCTCAAGAAGATAGGGAAAAAATACTATGAAAAGCTCATGGGTCAAGATAAGGACAGGGAGAGATCACTCACCAGTTACTGTCACAGGCAAAACAGACTTGAAGGAACTTAATTTAATTTATTGATAATCAGATCAGAATAGGATAGTGAGAAACAAGAACAAATCTAAAAGCACCCTCCACACAACCCCTTCTTCTTCCCAGACTCAGCTACACTTCCATATTCTCTGTCTTCTCCCCCTTCGTTGTGCAGGGGAATTTGAGTTGTGGTCAGTCCTTAACACTTTGTCTCTGCTCCTCCTTCCTCCTCATGCTTTTCCTCTGCTTCAGTGTGGGGTCCCACCCATGGGAGACTGTGAACTACTCCAAGAGGAGTCCTTCCCATGGGCTGCAGTTCTTCACAAACTGCTCCAGCATGGGCCCCTTCCAAGGAGTGCAGTCCTTCAGGAACACACTGCTCCAGCGTGGGCCCCTTCCAAGGGGTGCAGTCCTTCAGGAACACACTGCTCCAGTGTGGGTCCCTTCCAAGGAGTGCAGTCCTTCAGGAACACACTGCTCCAGCATGGGCCCCTTCCAAGGAGTGCAGTCCTTCAGGAACACACTGCTCCAGTGTGGGTCCCTTCCAAGGGGTGCAGTCCTTCAGAAACACACTGCTCCAGCGTAGGTCCCTTCCAAGGAGTGCAGTCCTTCAGGAACACACTGCTCCAGAGTGGGTCCCCTGCAGGGGTCATGCCAGAAATCCTGCTCCAATGTGGGCTCCTCTCCATGGGGTCACAGGTCCTGCCAGGAGCCTGCTGCAGTGGGGGGGCTCTCCAGTGGGTCACAGCTTCCTCCAGGGCATATCCACTGGCCCTGTTATAGTCTGTGTTCCACCTTGCTCTGCATCACAGGCTACAGGGGAATCACCTCCTCCCACTCCTTCTTTGCTGACCTGTGTGTCTGTAGAATTGATCCTCTCACATCTTCTCACTTCACTCTTTGAGCTGCTGTTGCACAGCAGTTTTACCCTTCTTAAATATGTTATCACAGAGGTGCTACTAGCATTTCTGGCTGGCTCAGCTTTCAGTGGCAGATCTGCTTAGACCTGACTGGCATCAGCTCTGTTGGACATGGGGGCAACTTCTGGCATCTTCTCCACTACCAAAACTTTCTCACCAAACCAAATTAGCATAATTTTTAATCACTGATTACAGAAAAGGTCCTTTCAGCAGCCACTGTGGTACAGCTCACTAATTTTTTATGTGAAACTTTGAACCCCCAAAGTTGAATTTTGTCCAGCTTCCCAGAGTGGTGATGATCTGGAGAAAATTTCCTTGGAGAATATCTGTCTGTGACTTTCAAATGTTTTTTTCAAGGGCAAAAGTACTAAAGGGTAAAACTCAGCTTCTCAGCTGGCAGTGCTGGAGCTATTAGAATTCTCTATTGCAGTAAGATTTGTTATAACAGCTAAATAAGTGCTCATATCACCAAAACATCTCAGTAGAGGCATGAAGGACACAAGTCAGTGTAGACAAGTCATTAATAACAGCATTTTGCAGGGATGATTGGTCAGTTCTGTTGCTGCAGGGCTAATAATATTTGAACAAAAGGAGACCTTAAAGGCAGATGAGTTGAAAACGAAAATGAGTTTGTACCCACAAATGACTGTGTGAGGCATCTTCCTATCACTGATTGGCATCCAGACTTCTCATCTGTTTCTCTCTGCTCATTTGATCTGTGAAGGCAAAGGATTAACTCTGCCCTCTGGTTAAGGTAGCAATGTCGTGTAGTCAGTGGATACTGATGCCTAGCTCTGTAACTTACTCTTTTTTCTCATCTCTCAGATGCTTCCCCCAGCCTTCCCTACCTCCTGATAGGAGTCTCTGCAGGTTTTGCCGCTGTCAGTGGTGTGACTTTATGCTTAATTTTCATGTGCAGAGGTAAGTCCTTTGATGAACCTGAAATGTATAACAATTCCATTGCTGACTATGTACAGGTACAAGGACATGTGCTTTATCATGGAGAGTGGGGTGGGATACAAGGGTTAAGGAAGATGTGCATATGATGTGTTGCCCTTTTGGAAAAGTTTTAATAAAATAAGGGCTGGAACTTTAAAACAAGTCAGGAGTTTTGTAAGAGCCATAGGTATTAGGATATTAATGCATTACATCTATGTCAGAGAGTCATTCAGGATGAAAAGGGTTCTTTCTGAGAGTAGGGTAGGTGTTGAGTTTTTAGAATTATTTTGATCTACATTAGTTTCCTGGCATAAAATTCTATACTTAAGAATGACAGTTCACAAACTAGTCTAATGACTAGACACAAACAAGCTCTGTTTCCATCAGCAAACATAAGTTTTCCCTTGAGAAAGTGTAAGAATAGGCCAAATGTACCCACTTCCACATCTTTCACATTATTCCCCCTGCACAGAGCATATTACGTATCCCATTTATTTCATAAGCCAAGTCTGAACAAGTATAGTGAAAGAGGGTTGGCAGGAGAGGACAGCAAGTGCAGGTGTGCACCAGAAAGAAAAAGAAAGTAAGGTGAGGAAAACAGAGGCAGGAAAAGAAAACAGAGGGGCAGTTGTCATCAGTGGTGGCAACACTGATCAGTGCTTGCAGCATCTTAACAGAAGGCTGTCTCTGCCACAGAATCATGTGTGTCTTTGGAGCAGGTGAGGGGAGGAAAAAACATGTTCAGATGGGTTCCCTGACCCAGCGTATCCCTGCAGAGCAGAGGAAAAGGGCACCTAACAGAGACAAATCACTCATGTCTCCCAATGGGGTGGCCTAACTACGACTAAGTAATGTGCAGTCCCTCACTCACTCCTGCCCACCACACCACAGTGGAGAGGAGAATTAGAGGAGAAAAAGGTAAACCCCATGGATTGACATAACAGTTTAGTAATTAAAACAAAATTAAATATTATAGTACTATTAATAATACTAGCATATAAAATACAGCAGAATAGAACAAATAAAAATTGTGGTGAAAAGGAGGGAGAGAGAAGTAAAGAAAACCTGAGAGAAACAAGCGATGCACAATATAATCTCACCATGCATTGATGGATGCCCACTCCATCCCTGAGCTCCTGGCCAACTTTTCCCAGTTTATACCATGACTTTCTGTGGTGTGGAATATCCCTTTGCCCAGGTCAGGTCAGCTGTCCTGGCCATGCTCCCTCACAGCTTTCTGTGCTCTTCCTCACTGGCAATTCACAGCAAACTGAAAAGTCCTTGACTTAGGGTAAGCAGTAATTAGTAACAACTAAAACATCAGTGTTATCAACATATTTCTCACACTAAATGCAAACCGCAGCACTGTACCAGCTAAGAAGAAAATGAACTCTGTCCCAGTAGAAACCAGGACATCCAGAGGGACCAAAAGTTTCAATGAAGGGAATAATAAAACAATAGTGTCTTCAAGAGCAGGACATAAAAAATAAGAACTTAACATTTGAATGTAACTGTATTTTGAAGAAAGTCTTTCAACAGCTGAGGGCAGCTAGAGGAGAACCCTAGATACAACAGCTGTGTACCTTACACCGTTTTAATTTCCTGATATCCCACTTTCAGCTCTCTGGGTCCGTCAATTGGCACATGGGCCAGCAGAACAATCTGCAGTAAGTGAGTTTCTTGTATATGTGTGTGTGTGTGATTTGCTGGTTTAGGGGTATTCTTCACTGAAATGTATAATTTAATTGCCATGTGTCTACTCTGACAAAACTCCCATTTATCTCTGTGTGCACTAGGAAGGGGGCAATGAGGAACAGTGCATCTGGGAGGATGTCTATTGTTTGGGTGGCCCTGACTTCATGTATAATCAGAGTATCTGAGTGTTTAAGCACTAGGTGTAGTGCATTTCTTGCCTGTAGATTACATTTACAATGCTGAATGTCAGCTGTCCCAAAACATTACATTTCTGCTTCACAGAATAATCTTAACTCTGATGTTTTGCTCAAGAATGTGTACTCTTGATGGCAGAAACCTGCTTGATTAAAGATCAGATGAAACCAGACATGCATGTTACATTGAGGGAAAATGCTCCACTTTGTTTTGTTGTATTAGAGACAAATATATTTTTGAAACTTTTTTAAATTGCAGTTCAAACACCTAGAAGCTGGGAAACAGCAGTGATAACTTTGCCAGTGCAAAATTTACTTCGTTTGTAATTCCAGTGTGTCGTGATATGTATTTAACAGAATATGCTGCTCTTTCCTCAAGGCTTCTGCCTCATTTAATGCACATTGAAAGAGCAATTATTTCATATTTTGTTTTCTGCTCACGGTTTAATTAATAGTCGTGTGCCTTGTTTGTTGCAAACAAGTCAGAGTGCTCTGAAGTTATAATTAATTTCCTGATCTGCTCTTCTGTGATGTTCAGGACAATTTGACTGATGGGAGTAGGAGTTGCAGGGATCAAAGTCAAAGGCTTACAGTAATTTTAGTTGCCTAAATTGGATTTCTTGTGGTCTGCTTGTTTGTTGGTTGGCTTTTTATTTGTTTATTTGTTTGTTTTCCCCAGAGAAGCTGGCATTGTTCATAATAATCTATTTAGGAGAAGAGACCAACATTTCAAAATTTGTTTTCAACCACATTAAGAAAATAATTTTCAAAGGCTGTCCTCTTTGGCTTTGTGAAGGCTGTTCTTGCATCTTTCTGCCAGTTCAGGCTTCCCCCTTTGTTACCCACACTTTTGCTGAGGGACCTCAGAGAAATGACTTCACAGTTCTTTTGTAAAAATAATGTTACCTGCGCTTGTTTCTTCTGCTGTTGTGTTTTGTTTGGCTCGATAGGAATGTTGGTTCCACAAAATCCTACAATATAATATAAATGGTACATGGTTTTTTTTCCTTTTGCAGACTAGGAGCTCCACATCCACACCCTTCCATGAGAAAAGAAAAACAGTCAAGCCTCCTGTCTTACCAGAGAGTATCTATGAGAATTACAATCCAAGATGAATGAATAACAGTGCAGACACAAGCAGTCTGATACCAGCCTGAACCCATTTTAGCACATTGTTTTTTCTTTCTCTATATATCAGACCAACTCCTGAAACAGTTGAAACTTTTAAAGACTGACTTGGGAAAATACCTGCCTGAGTTTTGTTTGAAAATGGACTCTGAGGTATGTGCTACCTTTCCTCAAAACAGTAAAGGATGTATTTCTGTGCAAGAGTAAGAGAATGCTGGTGAAAATATAGCCCTTTTTCTTCATTTTAGCAACTGGATTCTCTTTGGAATTTTGTGCTGGAAACCAGTAATGATCTGGGGGACCCCAAAACATAACATGTCTAAGAAACACATCCAACAGAAGCATGGAAATCAGCGAATTTATGATTTGTTGTTTTTTTCTGAATAGGTAGCTGCAAGTAATGCCAATATGATATTTGTTATCTCTGTTTATTTTTTAATGTAATTTTTGTTATGCAATTAAGCTTTCTGCTTACACTGTTAATTTATGGAAAAAGACCCCACAGTTTGAAACTCTACTGGGCATGGAGATGAGAAATGACAATGGAAAAATTTGAAAGATTCTTTTTAAAATAAATGTGCAAATATGTAACTACTTATCTAAAGGATTTCTGCTGCTATTTTGGTAAACATTTGTTCACCAATTTCTGAGAAGCTAAGACCACATGGTTTTACTGAGAACAGAGGTGTGAAGTTGTGTCAAATGCAGGTGTTGTGCTTGTTTAAAGCAAAGGAAAAAACCTCAGCCCTAACTACACCATTTATCTCCTCTCATCCTCATGTCCCCAGGCTGAAAATAATCACACAGACCTGTCATTTATCTCAGTTTTCAATGGTCAGATTTGCCAAACCTTCCAAACACTAATGCAGCAGTAACTATACTCAAATGTGTGTTTTGAGTGGCCTTTGCCTGCTTGTTGCTGCAGGAAGTTATCTCTGCTCCATCAGTGTCCTTCCGCATGAGGATCTTCCAGTGCCTTTTAATTGCACTTCACTTTATCACTTCTAAATAGTCATGGCTGGGCACCTACTGGCATCACTCCAGCCTTTCACTGTGGTCAGAAAGGCATGAAGAAATGACTCTCTACCTTAAGGAAAAAAGGCCTGCAGAAGGCAGCCTGGTTACCATGCCTGGTAACCAAGTGAAATCTTTCTTGTGGTTTTAAATGTCAGTGATGGGTCACTCTCTCAGAGCATTGTGCTGCTCCATCATGTCTTCTGTGGGGAAAAAGGAGCACCTTTTCATGTGCAAAACCTCTGGGGGAAATAAGTGACAGATGGCTTGGGATTAGTGAAAACAAGTTTTCAGTGATTCTAGCTAGGAGAAGAGTTTTGTAGCTTTAGTGAAATCCAGAGCAGTGCTTTAGTCCAGGGAAGAGGTTTCCCAGTTCTGGTGGCCCACAGCTGACAGTGCTACATGGGCACGATCCAGCACATCCTCTTTTGTCTTCCCTGTCAGTTGGGATCTTTCACAGTCAAGGTGCTGTCAAGGGCTCAGTCGTGACTGGAAACTTCTGAAATAGGGGGAAGATCTCTTGTTGCTTAGGGAATTCCCATTTGGGTCTAAATCTGGGTTTCTAGGCTGGTGTTGCTCAGTGTGGCAAGTGACTAAGGACTGTTCTTGCAGACAATTACAGCAATTTGGGTCTGTCTCAACCAGAAGTTGGGCCATTGCAGCCAGACTAAAGGATGACAGAGCTTTTAAAATGAGAATTAGGCAGAATTAGGCTGGGTATCAGTCTGTTTTTGGCAATTGTGGTGCATGTGTGTTGTGATTATTAGGGTGTAATGTAAGAAGTTTTCATAATTCCTTTGCACCAAGTGAAATGTTGATGAGTGAGAACTAATGGAGACAGGAAAAATACACAGGGAGATGATGGTGTGTGTGTGGAAAGTTCTCTGGAGAAACGTCACTGTGATAGATGGCCCTGGCTGAAAATAATGGTTTCCATGCTCATGACTTTATTTCTCCCTTTAATTTGTATTTGGTGGAATTGGTCCTGTCATGTGCAATGTGTCAGCATTTCCATTAAGCTAGAAATTCTGAGCAGACTCTGTGCTGAAATGAAGTGCTCTGGCAATGAGATAAGTCCATTTGTGCTGCAGGTACTTGTTGAAATGGGCTCTGCTGGTGGTTTCACAGCTCTTAACAGCCATGTGGACTATAGTTTGCCTGATTTCTTATTTCTGGGATGGCCCAAGAGCCAGTCGTGCTTCAGCTTCCCAGAAAATTAACTTACAGCATTGTTGTCAGACTTTGATTAAAACCAGTTTACTGCCAACAAAAAGCTCAACTTATCAACCCAGAGCTCAGGGGAACCCACAAGTTGAATGCATTAAAAGGTCTCAGCTGCCTAATTGTTGTATCTTATTTCTGCAATGAAATTGGTCCTCATGTTTCTCAAGCTTGTTGTGTATGATTAATAAAACGTATTAGGCCAAAGAGAGTAATGTGGCTTGTGGAGGTGGTTGTAAGAAAGGCTGGGACATGAATAATGCTTCTAGGCAGAGCACAACAATTGAACAGGCTCACTTAATTCTCTGCTCCTCTTTTGCATGTTACAATACCAGCACAAGGGGCAGGTGGGTTTAGACACAGACTTGGCTTCTTTTACAGCTGTCTGCAATTCACTGGAGCTGCAGACCACAGGAGTATGTATTACATTCAAGCTGCCAACAGGTGATAACAATTCTAGTGAGCCTGTTAACCCTGTTGTGTCTTTGGAAGAAGGAAGATAGGATTAGCTGAGCAGGGGTCCACATGTGTACTTGGAAAGGAAGCCTTGGTGCTTGGATAAGACATAGAGATCTGCAAGTTGAATGATTTTGTATGAAAGCAGAGAGAGGAAAATGGGAGAGACTGGCAAAGGGGGCTGACAGAACAGTAAGACAAGGAGAATGAGCATGATATTGGGTCATTGTAGCTTAATACCTAGTGTGACTAATTAGTTTTTCCATTCTCACTGCCTGTCAGTGGGTACCTTCACTGTCAGTCGTGACTGGTGAAGGACAGAATTTTGTCACATGGTGAGCTCTTGATATGGGCTTTGGTGGTTTCCTCTGTCTGCCACTGTCAGAGCAGTGATGTCCTGCTTCTTGGTCTGATAAGCTGCACATCACAAGGCTAAAAGTTGTGCCACATACTCTTCAGGAGGGCGAGGGGAGAGAGAGAAAGACCTGGTAGTGCCCCAGTGGTTCTCCAAGGCTTTACCTCCTTCTCTGTCAGAGAGGCTCGAGCTGGGTTTATGGCTACCTCTGCTTCTGCCAACTTTTTGTCTTCTTCTCAGGAGCAGGACTGGTGGGCCAGGGAATCACGGTGGGTGCTGCAGCCCACTCTGTGCCACCTGAGAGGCACAGGCACTGGTGACTGCCAGGTCCTGCTCCAGATGGGTTGTCCCACACTGCTGCTGGGAAAGTGCCTGTTTCCCACCTGAATATAATTTTGCAGCTCACCTCTTGAGTATTTTGAGATTGAAAAGAAAATCTCTTAAGTATTTTCTGTCATGATGCTTTTGTACAGGACAGACTCTTGGTGTAACCCAAAGAACAATTCAAATTGTGCGTTTGGTCTTGTATAGGAATTTGGTCTGGAAAATAAGTAACTTGAGGGTGTTTTTATGACCATATGTACCATGAGGGTGTTTTTATGAGTATATTTACTATGCTTTCCCCCCCCTTAATTGCAAGAACACTGTTGGTGACCCCATACTGTTTTTATTTGCACTGAAAGCAAAGTTAAGCAAGGCAAGTGTATTAGACTGCAAACTTACCCATAATTTTCTGTGGCCTTGTCAAAAATGTCTAGGAAAATGCTGACTATTTGTTGAACAATCATTGTGAGAATTACTAAAAGGCAATGGGAATTGGAGTGAGCTATTTGCACATTGCCACAGAAAAAAAAATTAAAAAAAAGCTAGCAGCATGACACTGCTGTTTCAGATTGGCTATTTAGTGAAATGCAAGGTTGATGGAATGTCACTTGAGCTTTTTAGCACCAGATGTGATTATAGATGAAAATGCTGCTGTTTATTGTGTGGGTTTTCACTCACAATGTTCATAGGGCACTCTTTGTAATAATGATGATGTCTGCTTTCTGATTAATCTATGAACAGTTTTTCTTCTGGAAATAGCAGTTGTGATGCCACTGAACAGTTCTTTATTCTCTTTCTCTTCACTGAATATGGAAAAAACCAGTTATGTTTAGAGCCTCATAAATTGGAATTTAACTTCAGAATATGAATAATATTTGTTTAAAATTCCAAATTTCAGCAACAGGATTGAAATGAAGAAGGTAAACAATTTTACTACAGACTTTAGAAATGGAGCAAAGAGGGTATTTGCCAGCTCAGTGAAAAGCTCGATTTCCTAAGTTGGAAATTGCAGCTGTTATTTTGGGTCTAGCCTTCTTGACATCAATTTGTCATAGCTTTTCTTCTTTGATGAGAAAATAATGCTTTTCTTGGTTCTTCTCTAATAGCTGTAACACCTGTGATATTTCTGTGACTTGGTCTTTCTGACTTTGTGAAGTCTTTGATGTTAATGATAACTTTCCTCAGCTGCTTGACTTGGAATCTACAATCTGTATGCCCCTGTCATGTGCTGGAGGAAGAGAAGAGGTCATGATTTAACCAAGTGGGACTTATACTACATTTTCTATCACTTCTCTGTCCTGGAATAGTTTGTGTTTGTACTCTTAATGGTGCTTCTTTAAGCAATATCCATTTTTCTTTTCTCTAATAACTTGTCTTCCCAAACATTTTTGCACTAGTTTTCTCAGTTTATTGATTTTTATCAGTAAAATATTTTATTATGCAGTTCTTTCCTTCTCTTTTTGGCATCAAATGCAGTTTTATTCTTCATTCATTTACCTTTCATTTTTATTGGTTTTGGGAGGGATTGTGTTGTGTGTGTAACAATAGGTTTCAAATTATGACATATTTTGAAATTTTGTTGTGTTTTTCACTGAGTTTCTCCTTAGAAATATATTTACTTCAGGTCTGCTTTACTCTTTTTCTTTTTTTTTTTGTTTTTGCCAATACATAATAGAAAATTAATCACTCTTTATATAAGCCTTTTCTGTGCTTCAGCTTTGCAAATCCGAGCTCACCTACCAAATCCAAGTGCAAAATATGAAGCATTTTATTTGTTGTTGGGTGACATCTGTCTTACAGAACCATGGAATTGTTAAGACTGAAAAAGACTTCTGAGATCAAGTCCGACCCCCAACCCAGCGCTATCCTGTTCACTACTGAACCGTGTTGTATTTTATGAACACATCCAGGGATGGTGGTTCCACCACTTCCCTGAGCAGCCTGTTCCAATGCCTAACTGCCGTCTCAGGGAAGAAATATTTCTGAATATTTAATGTGAAACTCCCCTGCTGCAGCTCGAGGCCATTGCCTCTTAGTGTTGGTGCTTTGGATATGGGAGAAGAACATTGTAAGAGACTGTAATGCCTTGCAAGGAAAATTTAAGAACTCAGGAGTTCTCTGAAATAGTAACTCCTCTGGGAAGTCAGTGGCCCTTGGCTCCAACACTGACTTCTGAAGTAAGGGCAATGCTGCTTGTGAAGTGTTTTGTCAGTGCTGCACAGAGGTGCACCCTCCTCTTGCTCCTCCAGTGTGCTCCCATGTGCCTTGGGATGTGCTGCAGGATGGGATTAGCAATCTGTATCTGCAGCCTTAGAGTTGTACAGTATCCCCCAGTCACAGCCAGGTTTTTTCCTTCTAACTGAGCCCTTCTTTCCAAGTGTCTTTAGCCACCAGACAGACGCTCCTCATCCTTGCTTTATCTGAGTGTGTCTCAGTAACGCCTCAGATGAGCAGGGCTTCCACAATTCATTTTGAGAAGTGGTCAGGGTAGAATCATGGAATTGATTGGGTTGGAAAAGACCTCCGAGATCATCAAGTCCAACCCTTGGTCCAACTCCAGTCCCTTTACCAGATCATGACACTCAGTGCCACGGCCAATCTCAGTTTAAAAACCTCCAGGGATGGGGAATCCACCCCCTCTCTGGGCAGCCCATTCCAATGCCTGATTACTCTCTCTGGAAAGAAGTTTTTGCTGATCTCCAACTTCATTTTCCCCTGGCAGAGCTTGAGCCCATCGTGCCCCCTTGTCCTATTGCTGAGTGCCTGGGAGAAGAGACCAACCCTCACCTGGCTAGAACTTCCCTTCAGGTAGTTCTAAACAGTGCTGAGGTCACTTCTGAGCCTCCTTTTTTTCCAGGCTAAACACCCCCAGCTCCCTCAGCCTCTCCCCACAGCACTTGTGCTCCAGTCCCTTCTCCAGCCTCGTTGCTCTTCTCTGGCCCTGCTCCAGCCCCTCAAGCTCTTTCCTGAACTGAGGGGCCCAGAACTGAACACAACACTCAAGGTGTGGCCTCACCAATGCAGAGCACAGGGGTAGGGTCACTGCCCTGGGCCTGCTGGCCACGCTATTTTTGATACAGGATGGGATCCCATTGGCCTTCTTGGCCACCTGGGTGCACTGTTGGCTCATGTTGAGCTTCCTGTCATTTAGTACCCCCAGATCCCTTTCTGCCTGGCTGCTTGGACAGATGCTTGGACTTCAAAAGTATTTACAACTTATTACTGAAACGTTTAGAAGAAGCAAAGCTTAAAAAATGAGAAAGTATATTGGGCTTGCAAGGCAAGTTTTGATAGTGGGAGGGCTCCAGTGGTGGCTTCTGTGAGAAGATGCAGGGGTAGCCTCATGTTGTGCAAACCCAATTTTCAGCTGTCTCCAAGACTGACTCACCACTGTCCAAAGCTGACACCATGAGCAGCACTGGTGGTGCCTCTGTTATAACCGTAAGGAAGAGAAGTGAGAAATATGGGAGAGGAACAGCCATGCAGACTCATGATCAGTGAAGGAGGAAGGGGGAGAAGGTGCCCCAGCCACTGGAGCAGAGATTCTCCTGCAGCCTGTGGTGCAGTCTATGGTGATGCAGCTGTGCCCCTGCAGCCCATGGAGGCCCTCAGTGGAGCAGAGACCCATCTACAGCCCATGGAGAACGTCATGGTGGAGTAGATTCCTAGCTGGAGCTGTGACCCTATGGGGAACCCACACTGGAGCACTCTGTTCCTGAAGGACACACATTGGAGCAGTTTGTGGAGGACTGTATCCCATGGGAAGGAATTCGCTGGAGCAGGGGGATAGTGTGAAGAAAGAGCAGCAGAGATGAAGTGTTAAGAACTGACTCCCATTCCCCATTCCCTTGCACTCCTGGGGGTGGGGAGTATGAGGTAAGTCTAGGAAGAAGAGGGAGTGGGGGCAAAGTTGTTTTTAATTTTGTTTTTATTTCTCACTCTCCTACTCTATTATTAATAAGTAGCAAACTAAATCATTTTCCCAACTCAAGTCTGCTTTGCCTATTACACTAACTGGTGAGTGATCACCCTATTGTTATCTTGACCTATGAGGTTTTCCATCATAATTTCTCCCACTGTCCTACTGAGGATGAGGAGTGAGAGAGTGTCTGGCTGGGCAGGTGGCCATGAGCCAAGGTCAGTGCACCACACAAGGCTTAGTCACTAGCAGAGTTATAATAGGAAAGATGATGGTGTAAACATCAGATGCTAAACTATTAAGGCATTTTATGCTGATGATACATCTCTGGGTCTTCTGACTTTAATCTTACCGCTGTGTACTGAGCTCTGAAAATTTCATTTCCACTCATTCTATTCTCTCAGCTGTCAATAAGTACTGCTGAGCAAACAAAAGTAAGTGCCTTTTGGATTGATTTTTGTCTCACTTCTACCACAGTCCAACAGAGTTTATATTGTCATAGCAGAATGTTTGTATCTAGTTGTGCTTATATTTTAGATACCTATCTGTACATCTGAAAAAGAAACCATGGACAATCCCCCTGAAATCCTTTTTGTGTTGGATATATGATCTCTGAAGAATACAACCCTCTCTTCTGTGCAAAACAAGTGGTCACATGCAGAACAATGTGCTTATTACATAAATGTCTTGTTGTACTCCATCTCTTATGTGAGAGGAGTGTTGTGTGGAATAAACAGATGAGTGAGCCAACTACTGAAAAGCTCTGGCCTGGCTCCTTGCATTTTTCTTCAACTTTCTTGAAATACTCAAATCAGGAAGATTAGAATCAAATACCACCATTTACTGTATTGTTAGGGCTGCCTTCTTAATAAGGCAAGTTAGTGCCTGCAAAGCTATGATACTTTCAGGAGCTCTGCCTACTCCCAGGTCTGAATATCTACCAGCTGCACAGAGTATCATAGTCTTTATCACTGTCATTCTTGTGTAATCAACAGTGGCTGCCAATTTCATGGTGCTATAGATAGTAAAAATAAAAATGTACACTTACACACAAACATCTTGATGCATGTGTACATTGCTCTGTGTGTGTGTGAAGCTGTGAATATATACAGAACAAATTATGTGGGTTTTTTCCTTGAGAAATTAATTTCTTAATAATTTCCCATCAACAGAACATCTCATTATATGTAAATGTTGTGAAAGACCTTGTAAGATAGATAGACACATGATGGATAAAATGAAAAGTTGCTGTGGTAACTATAACCTGAAATAAATTTTTCTTTTGTGCACTCAAAATCTCAGTCTTTATCTTCTATTAGAATATTGTTTGCATATTATTTCTCTCTTTTGGAAAGAATCTGAATTGCTGATATACGAATGGAAATCCCATCTTGACTGAGATTGTGAAGTGCATCTTACACTAATGGATTTTTTTTTCCCTTTCTTGTGAGTATTTTAAGCCTCTCTCTTGTCCTGGTATCAGTCTGGTGTAAGGCAGAAAAAAACCCATATTCTCTGGTGGTCAGTGCTGCCCATAAGACCAGCTGCAGCAGTTTGGAACGGATGATATTGTTGCCTCCATTGGAGTTAATTTTGATGTAGGAAAGAGTTTGGGGTAGGGCACAGAGGAGAGAACAAGAAAGACTAAAGAAGATGCTAAGACACAGAGGGAATGTTTTTCTAAACACAAAACATTCTTTAGCTCTCAGCTGCAGCTGTCATCATCGCTCCACAGCACATTCTTGGAAAAACACATTTCAAATACTGCCTGTCAAATGAGCAAAAAGCAGCTTGAGCTCTGTGTGTACCAACCGCTTTGGTCCACGTTTCTATCCTTGGGACTCCTCTGTAGCTGTTATTTTCCGTAGGCATTTGTTGGCAGATGCATTCACGTCATGTTAGTCTGGGTCAGGAATGTGCTTGTGAAAAGAAACTCCCCGATGGTCCCTGCTCACTGTGCTGGGGTCGTATTGTTGAGCAGCCTTGGAGCACACAGCAAACACTGCATGTTTCTTATGGAGCTGAAGCAGAATATACACCCCAGGGGTTCACCTATTGCTCTCCAACTGCTATGGGCATTCAGTTCACAGGATCAGACTGGAGCTAGCCCAAAATAAAATCCCCCCAACCCATGCTGTGCTCTGTCAAATCACTCCTGCTGAGCTACACAGCTGATGAGATAAACTTAGCTTTTGTTAAACAAGCTCTTCCTGCAGTGTGGGGTTTTTTTTAATGTGTTTTATATGCAAGAAATAAGTTGAGCATCAGCTCCAAGAAGGCACTGGAAAATGCCAGTTTGCAGTGCTCATTTATTGAAGATCTTGTAATGATTACATAAAGGATGTGTATGGAAACAATGAAGACAAATATTGTGTGTGCTCCTGTTACATGATTTTTAGTCTAGCAAAAATCATTAGAGACTGATTCTTGTGGTGACCTGCTAAAATTGGATTGCTTGGCCAGAAAATGCAGGAACCATGGTTGCATGAAGGCATTATTACTGGCTAAGCCTCATGTTTTCTTCACAAATGCTGAAGTACCAAAAAGAAGGATATAAGGTCAATCTGCAAAATTAGTTGCAAATGCATGAGTTCCATTTTACTTATTCAGTAGAAACATATATAATATACATATATATAAAAAGCTGGCACAGAATTTCTACTGTTATTGCACAACAGCTTGCATTTAAAAAAACCATTGTGCTTAAGTGCAAATTGAGAATTAGCATATCTGGAAATAAAAAAAAGGAGGGGGAGTGTGTCAAAAAAAAGTGCAAAAAGCCAAATGCTTAGAATACATCTTCTAGATGCAATGTCATGACCAGTCCCAGATCTGGAGTTTACCCTTGGCAAACATTTTAGATACAGATGCTACCTGGTGGGTTGGCAATTTTTATCCCCCCTTCCAGTTCTAGTGCCTTCAATGCAGAGCTCAGCCTGGTAGAATTTGACTGAATTTGCACTGAACCAGGACCTCTTTGCTGCTTTATGCCCCACCCCAGGCCACGGCAGGGGGGTTGGAACTAGATGATCTTCAAGGTCCCCTTCCAGTCCAACCCATTCTATGATTTTATGATTTGAATGAGGAGCTGTCTGTGAAACAAGCTAGCCCAGACATTGTGAATTCCATCTTTCTTTTAGAAATATAGAAGTGACATTCTGGCGATGGCTCAAGGATGTTTTAACTTCCCATAATACTTTACAGGGTGATTCGGAATAGCAATACTAGACAAGGACTTTTTTTTTGAAGATAAAGATTAGGTGACTATTTACAAGCTTCATCTCAATTTGTTTAAGAAGGCTTATGGACTCCTGAGAAGATTCTAATTAGACACAAGGGGAACATTTTTCACAATTAGAACAATCAGCCATTGGAATAGTCTCCCCAGGGAAGTGGTGGGCTCCCCAACCTTGAACACTTTTCAGATCCATCTGGTCATCTTGCCTGGACTGTGCTTTTTACAAGAAATGTTGGACCAGATGTTCCTCGAGGTCCCTTCCAACATGATATTCTGTGATTCTGTGGACTGTTCTCTGTCAACAGACATTCCTGGTGGAACTGTGCTCTTGCCATTGGCCAGACCCCTCTTTGTGAGGGGTCTTTCCAAAGGCAAGTAATGAATGGGCACAGAGGAATCTGCTTGTGCTAGAATGAGGAAACCCATCTATACCTGTGATCTTGGCAATACATGTGATAGTTTCTATTCTCAGGCCTCTTGATTCAGTCTCTTTCCATGAGACCTTTCTTTTAAAGAAAAAAATCCCCATCATCACTGCTGGGTTAGAGAAAATATAAATAAAGTCTATGAATAATTTATGTTGAAAGGGACTTCTGGAAGTTATCCGGACCAAACCAGTGCTCAAAGAAGGGCTGATACCAATGCTTCATCCTTTTTTGTTTTTTTTTTTTTTTTTACAGTGGCCAGCAACAGAGAGGAGAAAAAAACCTAGAAAGCACAACTATCTTACCCTTTGAACACCTTGTTCAGCTTCTTACAATCAAAGGTTTAGTACTTTGGAACACGGAAGTTTCATTTGAATCACCTCTTAATAGCCACTGATAAACCTGCTCTCCGTAATGACTTCAATCTCCTTTGACTTTTTTTTTAATGTGTGTGTGTGTTTGTAATCTAAAATAAACTGCAGTGATGAGTTGTGTGAAAAAAAACCTTGTGCTGGTGGTTGTAACCAAATTTTTGGTAATTTACATATCAGCCCCTGAATAAACCAAGTGGGCTGAAATGAAAACAAAGAAATAAAAAGGCAAATATGGTGGTTTGGGTGTTCTGCTGGTGTGGCTCTTGTTTTCTTACAGGGAGACCCCGGAATAAAGGACAATAACTTCAGCAGAGTGAGGGATGTTGGAAATGAGGAGGCTTGCAGAGATATTACAGGCTGGAGGCACAAGGTGTAACATCCATACTGGAAGATTTCATGTATGAGGTGCCTCAAGCCATGAGTAGCGGGACAGAAACCTTGTGGCCAGGCATGAAGATGAGGCAATGTGGTAAAATGATAATGGAGAAAGCAGCAATGTAGTGGAAAAGAGAGTACATGGACCTTCTTCATCACAGCACCTGGAACTGAAGTGCTGAGAGCAGGAGGCATTACTGTGGTGGAGCTGAAGAAAACAGTCAACACATAGCAAGGGAAGCAGAAGGGGAAAAGATGAGCAAAGGACCTCACTTCAAAAGAGAGGCAAAAGTCTAAAGACTAGTAGCTCAAGGCTTCAAGAGGGGGAAGGAAAAAAGCAATACAGAGACATATTAAATCGTAAAGAAAAAATGAAATAGCAAGCTGGTCAGGCTACCTGGACAGCCAGTGAACATTAGGCCATTTGCTGAGGTTGCCAAGGCCATCAGTGTCAACAGAGCTGGTTGCAGAGGGCACCCCAACAGCACTGGAATCTGTCCCAGGAAGGTGTGCGTGATGCTGCTGCCCTTTTTGCCTGCCTCAACTTGGCCCCTGAATGCCTTATCATGGTCATGAGAACAGTAGTGCTTAGCCTAACAGCTCAAAAAGATCCAAATATCTTTTATCTGTGTGTTAGTTGACAAATAATTGATTTACCCTTCACAGTCATGTATATGGTACTCTTTTTGCCTGGCTACAGGTGCCCAAACAAACTGATCCAAAGGAGGAGCTGTAACAACATGTGCCCAGGATGAAAGACAGTAGGGACAAGATCTCACCTGCCCCGAAAAGGGAACATCCAGGAATGTGAACAACCCTGGTTGAGGAAAAATTGGTTAGGTTGTACTAATGAATGGGAGGATCATGGATTGCAGCCCTGAGGAAGCACCTGGGATAGGGTGCTGAGGCTGAAAAAAATCCTGAAGGTCATAGGTAGAATCAGCAGTGAACTTTTCCCTGTTAAGACAAGTGTCAGTGCCTGAAGTGATTTAAAAAACACTGTGAAAGTGATATTCAAGAAAAACTATGTTCAGATGACCTTTGGTAAATACTTTCAGTCTTTGGAAGGAAGTGCCAAAGACATAAAATTATTGCAGATCAGTACAGTCAGTACAAGGATTATGGTTAGAAGGAAAAGGGGACTCATCTGAGGGTGGATAATGCTGAAGATATAACTTTCTGGGATCACACTTAACAAGGCTTATGAGAAGAGATTTAAACTAAGAAATGAGTAAAATGGTTTGGGAGAGTAGTGAAATCCTTACAGCTATTTTAATAACAAAAAGAGAAGGGCAAAAAGGAAGAGTACTGCCGCCAACTACAGTCAAGTGGGCAACATCAATAGTCAAATTATTTACTTGGATATGGTTAGAAAGTATATGATCAATAGTAGACAACAGCCAAGCCCATGTGTTCATATCAAGCAAGTGAATTGCAGGTGACATGCAGAGCATGAAACTGAACATGACATTGGCTGCATCGAGGTGGAAGAGCAGCAGTGATTATTACATGACAGGAGCAATCATGTTGGAAATGTGGTGCACAGAAATGATAGAATAACAATTTAAACGTGCCAGAGGAGTAGAAACATATTTTAAAGATGTTAAGAAAAAAATGTGATAATGTGCATAATGTAGATTAGTTTTGTTCCAAATTATTCCAGGAAAAGATGTCAAAGGAGGCCCTTCTGGGACAGACTGGGAAGTTGAATTTAGGTATGAATAAAGAATTATTGAATGATGATAGAGAGAGAAATACTCAAGAGATTTGTATCACAGGAAATTTTCTTAGTCATCAAGACTGAAAATCATTAGCAATCACACGCCATGTGTGTGACAACAGCAGATCTGTTTAACTCCACAGTCAATGAACCCGAGGGGGATATGACTTAAAATTTTGTTTCTGTGACTAACATTAAAATTTATAGGAGATAGTTGCAGATAAAAACCCTTGAGTGAGCAAGTTAGGTTGATTTACTTCATGTGACCTGAAACACAAGTCTGTGACACTTGGTTTGAAAAGGGAAAATCATGCAAAACTGAAGGGAATTAAATGGTGAAGAACAGACCAAGAAGCTCAAGATTTAATTTTAAATGAAGCTGAGAATTTCTTTATGTTAAAGATGTAAAGGTGTTGGGGACTTCTCTTCTAAAGCAAAGGAAACAGCCCTGACCGCTCTGGAAATAAGGGTAGATTCTTTTGAAATGGTCTTTAGGACACCCTCGAAGGATGGGGAGAGATGTTTGCCCTGCAAAAAGACCTGTCTTAAGGATCAAGGAGCTCAGGGAGAAAATTGGAATTGCCAACAGCTGTGCGATTGCACAACTGGTCTTGTAAAACACCTTTAAATGCTGAGCAGTGGGGTATCTAATTAGTGTGAGGGGAACAGCTGTGGTGAGAACAGTCCTCTGCTGTAATGGCCTCATCATGTTCCTGTGGATTAGGAGAGCTGGGGGAGCTTGTGGGGTTGGTGTTTGGAGTCCCGCATGCTCTGTAAGTAAAAAAAGTGTATGTGCATAACATTCACTAGAGAGAAACATTTGGAGGTTGTTTTTTCCTTTTGCTTTTGTTTTTCTGTTGGATTTGGTTGGTTGGTTTTTGTTGCTGGGTTTGGTTGTGGGTTTTTTTTGTGTTTTTTTTTTTTTTTTTTTTTTTTTTTTTGTTTTTTTGTTTTTTTTTTTTTTTTTTGTTTTTAAACAGTGGGAGGATTTTGGTCCAAGGTGAGCCAGGCCAGGCTTGTGTGTTGGCTCAGGTACTCCTGTGGCCTGAGTTGTCTGTCTGAGGCAGAAGGGGATCAGTCTGAGCGGTGAAAAGATTAAAGCAGTAAAGCCAACAAAGTCTTTCAGTGGCAAGTCCCAGGAAATTTTAAATATCAGTCTCACTGTTAGGTAAAATAAATTCACATCAGAGGATTTAGCAGGTACTTGGACAGAGATAGAAACTCATGAATCTGTCCTGAATGCAAAGTAGACATTCAAGGTGAGTCCCATAGATTTTTGTGCCCCTTCCTTGGGAAGCGGTGGTGGGAATAAATGGACACACCAAAGGTACTTAAGGAGGATGTGCCTCTTAAATCCTGTGGTGGTTGTATCTGGATCAGAGAGCTGCTGGCTGTGATGATATGGTAGGAGTCAACTGTCATGAAAATGACTCTGCTTGACCCATGTTTATGCTGTCACTCAGATGAATGTCTGGTTTATTCCCAGTTTCTTTTTTTGTTTTGAGTTGGTTTTGTGTTTTGGTTTTTTTAGTCCCCATTTGCTTGGGGAGCACTCTTCAGCCTTTTGAGGCCAATGTAATATCTGTATTTCATTACTTCACTAGTTTATGCTTGAAAAAACTCAAGGTTCTTGACTTTGCACCCTTGCAAATGGAAAAAAATGAATTTGTGGGCAGTAACTCTGCATATAGAAGCTGTAGATCAGATTCTGGCTGTCTTGTGGTCTGTGAAGCCTCTCTGGGTAAACAGTGGGCCACCTGTGAAGATGTGGGCTGTGGTGATGTGAGAGGAGAGAAGATCATGATGATGGAGTTAGAGCAATGAAATTACCACAATGGGTGGGACATAAAATGAAAGGAAGAAATAGAGATACGCCCCTAAAACACTAGGGAGGAAATGGTAGCAAATGTGTTGGTCTCTTGCTGGATTAGTTAAAGGATTATTTTGTATTTGCTTTTTGGGTAACTTAGCAATGCTTTAAATGTATATACAGCCAGACCAAAAAATGCATTGCTGAGTGAAGTGGTGCCTCTCATCATGCCTCTCTCCCTGGCAACAAAGACCAGAGTCATCTGGAGCACATTCAGACTGACCTGCTCTGCATTGTTTCCGCAACATGATGCCAAGCAAATGGCAAGCTGTGCTAATTGGTCAGCAGGGGATTTCCTTGTATAAAAAAGGCCCTCAAAAGGCTCAGAAGTGACTATAACTTAATGCAGCTTAATGACAGTGGCCTATATAGCAGGAAGTGTTTGTATTTAAGTGGAAGTGCTAAGGGGGTAGAGACCTGTCAGCTTTCCTGGCTGTGTGTGTGGGCTGCCCTTTCCCTGCCTGCAGTGACATCCCCTGTGTGCCAGCATGTTCCTGCATTGTCCTCCTGCAGTTGCATGCAGAGGGGACAGCAGCTCAGTGGAACAGAGAGAGACCTAATGGAAAGTTGCTCTCCTGAGGTGCTGGATTGTGGATTTTACTTCTTTAACTGTGCTTCAAGCCACTTTCACAGACTGACTCACCATTGGCCTTCATTTTCTCTACCAGAGCTTGGGGAAGATCCCATCTTTAATTGTTTTGCATCATTAACTTGCTTCATTTTATCTCAGTGCATTTGACCTCGTGTAATTTAGTGAAAACAGCTCACTTTGTGATCTCCTGCAATGCTGATGATCACATCTGAACTTCCCTGCTACAGCAATGGAACTCCAGGAGTTTCATTTGAGCAAGGAGACTTTCTCTGCCAGAATATTTGTCTGGTTGTGCCATGTAGAGACAGAAAGAAAGAAACTGATAAAGGGGAACAAGGGAAGGAGTTTACTTCATCCTTGCCTATTACATGGTGAACTGCTGTGGGTAGAAATAGTCCCTATGATCTTTCTGCATCAGATAGGTGTTGCATGTTGAGTGTACCATCTGACAAGAAATCCTACCCATGCTTTCCTGGGCAATTTAATGGGAAGATGTGGTCTGCACCACCTTATGGCCATGCTAAATGTAAAGTTCCTGTTTGTACAGTTCCCTAAACAGCCTGAAAATATGAGTTCTCTATTATTTAAAACCAGCTTGCCTTTAGGGTGTTTGAATATTTGTAATTACCTGAGTCCTACTTCCTTTATAGCCATGTATTCCACAACAGATGGGAATGAGATGGGATCACACTGCCACTGTGTGTACCCTTGGAAATGCAGGATACATAACTGCAAGTGGCCTCACATTTCTTATTGAAGATATGTACTGATTTTTTTCTTTTTCTTTTCTTTTTTTTTTTTTTCTCTATGAGAGTGAAAGAAAGCATACAGGACAGCAAAAAAGATGAGATGTTTACAGAAGCAGAGGAATCAGAAATTCTGTCATAACTTTCTACTTTGCAAAGCATCTCAAGTGGCTTCTGTGTTGCCTATATTTAAAAAAAAATCAAGCTGCAAGTGAACTGCATAAACAGTTCTAGATTTACTTTTCCAGAAGCAGGAATGGGACTGGACATCTGATAGGGATTAACAGAAGCATTTGGGTATAAATGGATGGCTAGGCAATGCAGCAGAGACAATTTGTTAGCATGAAAAATGCCAGGGGAACAGGAGTATCTTCAGGTCCTGAGTTCTGCTCTTGCTCAGAAAAAAAAATCCGCCATCATGAATCCCAGGTATTTGGGTCTGAAAACTCTGAAAAGAATTATTTGTGACACTTTTGCCCTGTGCTTGGATCCACATTTGTGTGGCCTATGTTTCTTTTTCTACTTGTCCTGGTCTCAGTTGAGGCTCTAAAGCTTCTCTACTCAGTGCCTGGAGTTTGCATTGATTTTACAACCAAATCACACAGCAGAGGCTCCCAAAGTGTTTTTCTTTTGATTGTTATAGTAATTTTTTTGTTTTGTTTTTACTTTCAAAGCTGGCTAGGACACTTCCTACAAGTCCTTGGATTTGTCACATGGGAACCTCTTCAGTCCCTTTCTGGCCTTGTTACAGGAAAGTAGCCAAAACATCTATTAATTTCAACACTTTCTCCTCCCTGTCTTGTTGTTTCTGTATTTTAGTGGCTTTCTTCTCTGGATTTCCAGCCTTCTCCAACTGCCTCTCTCTGTTGAGACCAGTCACATGAAGCTGTTGCTGTCTGAGTTTCAGGCAGTTACACAATATTTATTGAGGGAGTTGTACACCTTCTGGACTGTAGTCGTACAGCTCTGAACTGGGTGTTCCAGTAAAGAGGCAAGACAAATATCCAAGTTCCTGGGCTGCTTCTCTTGTAAATGTGTCTGTCTTGTGTTCTCACTGCTCTATGAACCTGAATGATTTCTAACCTGCTGCCCACAGACATGCTGTCTGTAGAATTTAACAGAAAATGTATGAAGACAACAAAATTTAAATTATGTTGAAGTGTAAATAATTTTTCATTATTAGAATAAGGTTCCAGTCATTGACCAGTTTCTAACTTCAGAGCAGAATTCTTGCTGCCCTGTGCCCTTGCTTTGTCCTTTACACCAGTGCAGTATGAGGGGCTACAGCTTTTGGAAATGAGGGCATTTTGGCCACTTTACACAGTAGCATGCAGTTAAAAAGGTGGTGTGAAGAGCAACTGTGAACAAAACCTTTAGTCTGGTAAGCAGATACAAGACCAAATCAAAAATAGCTATTATAATTAAGGTTGTTACTTTAAATAGAGAGGTGAGTGACTATTTCCATAGTGCTTGATATTGCTCATGACTCCTTAGAATTTAATCCTGAAATAAACCCCACAACACACCAAGAAAGAAACAGCTTCTCTAGAAATTTTTACCTGTCACTGAGGCCTGTAACATTAGGTATTATAAGCTCCCCTGATTTCTGGTGATCTGTAATTTCTCCTCCCTTCATGTACATTTTCAAACTTCATAGGGGTCTCTGCACGTCATTTTAAATTACAGTCCTTTCTGACCTTTGCTTGGGAGGTCACACTGCTGAACTCTCTAGACTTTCGACTTTAATTGAAATGCTCTGGAGCCTCATTCAGCTGACAAAATTTGACATAAACTACTTCAATCTTGAAACAGCCATGAGGGGGAGCAAATGTTATGTTCCCTTCTCCTTTGTAGGAAGCCTCTTTTGCTGCTGGTGGCTGCCTGTCCCAGCAGCCTCACACTCCATAACTGACTGTTAACCCAAAGGAAAGCTGAATCACAACTCTGTTTCCTTCTCCCACAGACCCAGTCTTTAGTCTGCTGTGTCCTCGTTGGCTTTCTTGGATTATCATCCTAGTAACGATCTTTATGTGAATCAGCCTTTGACTGGAACTCTCCTGTCACATGTGTGAGTCAGTGTCTAAGTCATGCACTAAGTCTCTAAATCACCAGACACTGAGGGGCATCAGCCACAACATCACTGGCTGGGTGAGGAAGGTGATTGCCCCACTCTGCACTGGAGCAGCTTCTCCTGAGTCCTGTGTGTGGCTCTGGGTGTCACAGTATAAGAAGGATATAAAGCAATTAGTGTCTAAAGGAGATCTACAAAGATGGTGAAGGGTCTTGAGGGAAAGCCTTAGGAGGAGTGTCTGAGGAGACTTGGCTTGCTCAGCCTGGAGAAGAGGAGACTGTCATTTCAGTCTATAGCTCCCTCATAAAAGAAGCAGAGGGTCAGCTACTGATGTCTTCTCTCTGGTGACCAGTGACAGGATGCAAAGGAATGGCATGAAGCTGAGTCGGGGGAGGTTTAGGTTGGATATCAGGAAAAGGTTCTTACCACAGAGGGTGTCTGAGCACTGGAACAGGGTGCCCAGGGCAGTGGGCACCTGATGAAGACTCACAGCAGTGTCTGGACACAGTCTCGGGCACACGATGTGACTCGGAGCCGGCGGAGCGGACGCCGCTAGAGGGACCCGCCGGCCCGGGAAGCGTCGCCGAGACCCAGACCCCGGTCCTAAACAGTCAATAATCCATCACTCCTCTTTTGCTTTTCCTTGCACAGCCAAGGATGAGAGAAGGCAGAGCACGTTGTCACTTCATAGCCTTCCTCATTCCCCTTGAGGATCTGTAAATGAGAGCTTTTTTGCTTGGTTACACAAAATAAGTTAAACCTTCTAATGAAAAAACTCTTCATTCCTGGTGTGCAGTGTATTATAGGTGAAAACAGTCAGAGCAGGGAGTGGGGTGAGTAAAGTGGGTGGTTCAGAGGAGTGTTACTGGTTTTATTTTCTGTTAATCTAAATTGCTTCCTTTTATTTCTATTTTATGTCTTCTTTGCAGGTTTAGAGCTTGGAGGGCGTTTCAGTTGCTTTTTGTTATCTTTGTCCAGCCTGAGAAAAAAAGAGGAGCAGTGGAGTAAATTGGTTAAGAAGTGCTTTAATACCATGTTCACTGAGATGGACACTCAGGTGAAGGCCAGGCTGGCAGGGGCTGGGGAGGACTGGCATACACCAGGGTATTTAACAAGGAGAAACAGGAAAAGTCATAGTGGTTTGACTGTCTAACTTGTATTTGTGAAATGCAAGCTGAGCATATATCCCTGCCATGCCTAAAGCAAGGGATAAAGTCTCCATTGAGGACTCCATGTACTTAAGGTGGCTTTTGAGAGGGCAAGAGGGCATCATTGGAATGTAAATGAGATTTTAAAAGGTGTATTTTCATGCTGCTCGTTTCTTTTTTTTCCTATCTGCTGTTTGTAGCCTTTAAAATCTCAGTACTTGCAGTTCACCAGTCTCACTGCCTCGTGCTGACCAGTATTGTCACACTAATCCTCAAGGAGGATCACGTGTGCTCAGATATACAGTGCAGTACTGACCCTGCGTGGGATGGAGATAACAAAACAACCTCCTCTCCATCTCAGCTTCTGGGAGGTGCCAGGCAGCTTCAAAGTCAACTGGCACTTTTGTTAGTTGGGTCTGAACTGTGATGAGTTCAATCAAGTTTACTTCAAGGCTGTCTGGCTCAATAAGGAGAAAACTGCTCAGGCTTTGCCTCTCCCTCTTCTCCTTTTCCTTCCCATTTCCTGCTTAGCTTTGATCTACAAGCTTCCATTTTCATCCCTCAAACTGTAGTATGTGATTCCTTGTGCAGTTCAACAAAGGGGTGCTCAAAATCCTGCGCCTGGGAAGGAACAGCCCCATGCATTGGTATGTGCTGGGGGTTAGCAGGCTGGAAAGGAGCTTGACAAGAAAGAACCTGGGGGCATCCTTGTGGAGAGAAAGCTGAACAGAAGTTGACATTGTGCACTTAAGGCAAAGAAGAACAATTGTGTTTTGGCCTGCATTGGCAGGAGTGTGAGCAGGCCAAGGGATGTGAAGCTTCCTCTCTGCTCAGCACTGGTGAGGCCACATCTGGAGTGCTGGGTACAGTTCTGGTCTCTTTGGTGCAGAAGAGAGACATGGTGATACTGGAAAGAGTCCACTGAGGGGCCACTAAGATGTTGAAGGGGATGGAGCAACTCCTCTGTGACAGAAGGCTGAGACATGGTGCCATTCAGCCTGGAGAAGAGAAGGGAACACTTATCACTGTACATAAATACCTGAAATGAGGATGCAGGGAAGATGTAGCTGGGCTCTTTTCAGTGTGGCCTTGTGAAAGGATAAGAGGCCATAGGCCTGACACACAGGAGGCTCCATCTGAATTTGAGGACCCCTCCCTTACTGTGAGGGTGTCTGAGCACTGGCAGAGGTTGCCCAGAGAGTTGGTGGAGTCTCTGCTTGAAAATATTAAAAAGCACTCTGGACATGGCCCTGGACAGCCTTCTATAGGTGGCCCTGCTTGAGCAGGGGGTCTGGACCAGAAGCACTCCAGAGATCCCTGTTTTGTGATCCTCATACTAGTTCCCTCTGTGCTCTTGTTGTGTATGCTGAATGACTCCTCTCTCACTCAGTGAGGACCTCAGCTTGAGGTGTTGGCTGACTACTTCCTTAGGGTTCTGGTTTTCTTACTGTAAAAATAAGACTTCATATCTATCTCTGATGCTTAATTAATATTTCTTCCGTACTTTGAAAACAAGATGAGATAAATACTTGTCAAAATGCAAAAAACATCAATGGATGATAGAAACAGTCAAATGGTAGTATATTTATGTGTGTGAAACATGAAATCATGCTTACCGGTTATAGATATATCTTACCTGGAAAACTGTTTTCAGTTTAAAAGAATTGCAGTTTACTGGCTGTCAAAGTAGATATGGAATAAAGTACACAACCTGAAAACCCTCACCTTGAATTTCTATCCTCTTAAATTCCTATATGTTTCCATATACCCAAACTGATTGATTCCCTCAAGCTTCAGATTAACTTTATGAACGCAGGGATTGCAAACCCTTTACTGATCAGCATAGAGATAGTTCAACACTGATTTGCTAAACGTGCCATAACTGAAAGAGCCCATCTCAGGAATGACAGTAAGCTACAGGAGCTGATATTGAGGGACTGTTAGTATTTGTTTAAACTCCCCTTAGTAGGGAAGATGGGCCAGATGCTGAACTGGTCTTTGTATTGTTAGTGGTTAGTACTGACTACATGTGATGATGGTGGCTTTCTCCTTGAAGGGATCTCTTTCTTTATCTGTTTGGCAAGCAGTGATGCTCTGTCTTGAGCTACCTGGTCATGCCTGGTCCCAGGCAGTCAGCAATAGGACAAGGGGGCACGGGCTCAAGCTCTGCCAGGGGAAATTGAAGTTGGAGATCAGAAAAAAATTCTTTTCAGACAGAGTAATCAGGCACTGGAATGGGCCCATCAGAGAAGGGGTGGATTCACCATCCCTGGAGGTTTTTAAACTGAGGTTGGACATGGCACTGAGAGCCATGATGTAGGAAATGGACTGGAGTTGGACCAAGGATTTGACTTGATGATCTCAAAGACCTTTTCCAACCCGATTCTATGAATCAGTTCAGGCTGCCTCCTAGTTACCTCCAAAGTAATAGTGGGATGTGAAAGATTTTGACTATTTCTGCTGTGGAAAAAGGCACAGCTTTGCTCCTGCTGGTTCATGGCCTGTGTTTGTGGAGTAACCATCTTTCAGTGATTGACAGACTAGAAAGGACTGGACTGCAAACTGGTTGATTTCTTATTTCATGGCTGTGGACTATTTTGTGCAGCTTTACACTGTGAAATATGAGAAACCAGGCTTAGCCAAGAGTGAGTTGCTTAGCAGACGCTTGCTGTCATACAAATTAGCCACAGCTTTTGCATCTTGGAGTGCTGCCAGAACAGAGCTAGCTATTGCATTAAATGTCTACTCCTAGTCATGATCTAAACTGAAAGTGAGAAGATTAATTGCTCTACTATCACCATCTTAGCAGTTAGTGCTTTTTGTGGTGTTAAACATATTTTTCATCTTTAAACCCAAACCATAAAATACTGCTTTGAGTTTCAAACCAATGAATGCACAGGAAGAATAGGAAGACATTTAACTTAGAGAGGGAAACTATCATGCATGTATAGGGTGGTATCTTGCTTTAAAGTGGAAAGAGATGCTAATTTTATTAGTGCCACCCCTTGGGTATGTAGCAATGAGTATCTTTTAAACTATATTTGAAATAAATATATGCCTATAATATATATATGATATCTATTGTATCCACACGTATACAGTATAGTAGTATAATTGATCTGAGCTACTAGTGGACAAAAAGTAACAGTATGTGATGAGCAACATCTTTGACTTTAAACTGTCCCAAACAGGATTTTTATTACATAATTGTACTAATGTAATTTGACTAATGAAACACAGTAATTTTTTCCTTGCCTAAAAATATTCCCCTTTGAAATTTTCCTGAGACGCAGTGTTCTTACTTAAGGAGGTATCAACAACTTGCTGGTAATTTTTAGCAGTTATATTGTTCCTTTACTGCAGCAGCATTTTTTGCAGGAGGAACACAAGAGCCACCAGTAGATGCCATTTGCTGCTCACTCACTCGGGTGCTGGAGAGTTGAGTGCCTGCTGTGAGCAGGAGAGGGCTGCTGACCCATCAGCTCTGACTGAGAATAGCTACCCATGCACTGGTGCAGCTCTTGTTTCTAGATGAGACAAGTGTTAAGTTTATGCTTAATCTCTACAGGGCTGTTGCAAGGGTTTCCTTTCACTTTCTCGCAGTGGTTGCTTTTTAATGTATAGAGTTCAAAAAAGCAGCAGCTATGGTGATGATTTTCTGTTTCTCTCCTGCAAGGGAATCTGAAATGCAAAGGCCAAGTACTAATGTGTACTTGCCTAGAAATAATATGCTGAGTTTGTAACTACTGGAGAAAATAATTTGGCACGTAGCTATTTCCATGTACCTCCCTAGCACCAAGAACAATTAGGCACCAGCTGAAGACAGTGACTGCCAAAAGCGCATTTGGATGAGGTGGGTGTTTCTGGGTGGTACAGTCATGTGTTAACACGTGTGACTGCATCACTAAAACAAATGTATTTTTGTATCCTCAAGCTCTTTGTAGGGTTATGTCACCCTCAGGAGAAAAGGACACCAAAAAAGCATCTGGCAGGGAGGCAAGGCAAAGAAATGTGCACAGGATAATGAGGTATATCTCACTGGTTTTCATTAGCAAAAACTACCCACCTGAACTGGGTATTGTGTTCACAGCTGCTTCAGGACTTATCTGTGAAAGCTGCAGTGGGAGTGGGTCAGCTGCTCCAAGCCAGTTCTCTGGGTGTGGGATGAAATCTAAACTGATGGCTGGGCAGCAAACAGCAATGGTGAGGGTAGCTGCAGCAGGAATAGGGATCCAGAAAGCTTTGTCAAAACTCTGGAGGAGATGTAAACCCTTTCTCTGAAATACGCATACACATACACAGTCTTCTGATAGAGACGGGAAATCAGACATATTTTTTTGCTGTTTGCTGAAACTGAACTCTCTCAGAGCACAGAGCTATGTGGAAAAAATTTTAGCTCCAGTTCATAAAATCTTGCTCCTTGAATCTGGTGCTAAGGTCCAGTGGATGCCTGCATGCTTCATGGGGAGGGGAGCAGTATCCTGCAGAAATCTTAACCTTTATGCCTCTTGAAGGAGGAATTAATGTTTTTTTTTTTCTGAACACATCATATGCATGGGTAAATGCTAGAGATGAAATGATACCGTGTGGTGGTGTGGGAGAAAGTGTTTGGCACAGTGAATTCTGTCAGGGAACTAGTGATGAGTCGCAGTCAGACACCAAGAAATGATGGTCCACAAGCCACAAGTGCTTTTAATAGAACAACTGCCCACTTGTTTGATTAGATTTATTGTAGTTCTCTTCCACCACTGGGTATTGAAGGGTGAGCAGATACAGCTCAGTGAAAATAGTACAAAAGAAACCACCCCGCATCTTGAGAAATATTTAGCATCTTAATTAGATTCAGAATATAATACTGTTAGCAGTGCATAAATGACAGCTATTTTGTGTTTATCTACATATGGTTCCATTCTTTGAGTTTTATCCATTATTATTTAAATGAGTATTTTAAGTATCTTTTCTCCTAAAAAGCAGCCCCGACTTTTTTCTTCTAATTTGATTTCACAAGATATTGTCAAACATCTTGCCTGCAAGAGGATAAACAATGTACTCTATACTCCAGCAGTCGCGAAGGGAGAAGCAGGGAGAGGAATAGATGCCCCCAGATACACAGTGTTATGAGTCAGTACTCAGGAAACACGGGAAAAAAAAGTCTTCAATATTAAATGTTTTAGTGGGATTGTCTTTGCTGCCTCCTTTTAATTGTTTTACAAAGCTAGATTTCATGGCTCTTTCTGGAAACAGCAGAGCACAGCTGATGTTTAAAGCAATTTCTTTATTTCAGCATAATGCAGCCATTGCTGAGGTCATGGGGGCTGCAGAGGCTGTGCTCTGGCTGCAGTGGTAGTGAAGTGCACTAGTTTTGTTCTGAGCATGAGCCAATTCCATTCTGTCACATCCTGATATCCTCAAAATTTAGCTGTGCTACTGCTGTGCTGGAGGTACATAATATGACAAGTGAGATTTCCATTAGATTCCTGGCTGCATTAAAATCAATGCTAAAGCGAATGCACTGTTTCTACTATTTCTGAATAGCATTTCATTTCGACCTTGATGTGAAAGCAGAATACAGTAAGTTGCAAGTGGCAGAAACAAATTAGTTCAACATCTCAAATTTCAAACCTTGTCATCTCACAGAAACTTTTCTGGCAGCTGTTGTGTCAGATGGTAACCAGAGAGCAAAATAAAAAAAAAATCTCCGGAGTTTGTAATATGGAGGAAGGAGAGAGGGAGGGACATAAGACAGTGATGGCTCTTTTTTCCCCCCTGTTTTCTTGTCTACTGCAAACCACTGAAAGTCTCCTGAAAGAACAACTGCAAAGACAGGTGACACCTTTCCCAGACTAAGTGTGAACATAGAGGTCTCCTGTCTCCATTGTGGTGTTCCTAAGCTCCTGGCCCAGGTGCCAAATTGTAGCACCTTTGCAGAATACTGTTACAGCCAGCCAGCTTTGTAGTTCATTTAAGGACCCTCAAGTCCCTATTCCTGTGAGGCAGCACTGAATGCCTGGCAATGAATTCCAAGCTGGGCTCTTAGTGACACAGCCTGAATCTGTTTGTCCTGGAAAGTGTAAAACCTGTCCTTGGGTTATGGTGTGGCTCTTAGTCACTTGTCTGCATGTGGGAGCAAAAGCACCCTTAACTGTCAGCAAACTTTCACTGCTGGTTTTGAGGTGAGGGCTGGTCTTGCACCGTGGCTTGACATCTAGAGCATGTCAATCAGGATTTGCCAAGGTGATGTCTTGCCTGAGAAAGGATTTGTTCATTGAGGTTACCTTTGACTGAACAAGCTGGCCAGGCTGTGCCTACAAGGCCTTTTTAGCTCTTCTGGAACTGGGGATATGGACTAGATGCTCTGGGGGAAGGAAGGGTTTAAAGGTGCCTGTGCCTGCCAGTGTGTACGCACAGGATCCCCTGCCCAGGTATGCACTTCATACTGAGGTCACTCCACCTGCCCTGACTGCTGAAGCTGCTGCACAACCTTTTCCAGACAGCCCTGCTGCCAGCACTGTGGGGCTTTCTCACATGCTTGGTAAGAGGTTCCACAGCCCTAGTGCTCCAGGCACTCAAGACTTGGGGCACATCAGGCTGCTGAGGATGGAAGGCTGAACGTGCTGAGCCAGAGCTGTTACCCCCAGGTCTTCATTAGGTGGCCTTCAGCCAAACCTCACTAGGCAGCAGTGCGCTGGGGGCCTTGGCACAAGCTGTGTGGTTGGGTTTGGTGCTTCAAGTCACAGGTACTGTGCTTGGCCAGGACTGTGAGGTAGGGATGGGGACAGGAACAAAGGAGTATCTCACATTTTCTCCCTTTTTATGTCTCCATAAGGAGGACCAGCTGTTCTTTATGAGCTTTCCTTCCCCAATTCCCATGGCAGTGGTATCTCAGAGCACTGGGCACTATGTGTACCCAGCTCACTGGAGGCTGTTTCCCTTGGGGTTATGCTCATGTCTGTTGTAGGTGTGCAGTGGCAGAGGGCTCACAACACTTGCTATGAAACTGGTAACCCAAGAAAGCCCTTTGACTGCTGCTGGGGTGCTGTGGGGGCACAACAAGGGGAAGACCCTCATCTATGGGAGAAGGCAGGGCTGC
Source organism: Pithys albifrons albifrons (assembly GCF_047495875.1). Lineage (NCBI taxonomy): Eukaryota > Metazoa > Chordata > Aves > Passeriformes > Thamnophilidae > Pithys > Pithys albifrons. The sequence goes on along the minus strand of NC_092458.1, from coordinate 112,330,751 downwards.
AGCTGCACTCAGCTAATCAGTATAGCATGATGGTAGATATAGTTAAAGCTACTACCCTTTGCTGGAAATGGCTTGGCTCTATCCTGCAGGTCTGTGCCATGCTTATTAAATACTGTCATGATTTCATATTGTATTTTCTATTCTATATTAGGAGAGTTAAAAACCTGTGCATTGTTATACTTAAAATTTCATTGATGCTTGAGGGTTACTTTTTAAAAAAAACTTTGTCTACTTCAAGTGTGCATTTCCTTCATATTTAAGATAATACCTTATGCTTCAAGCTACGCAGCTGTGCAAATCCCAGCTGAATCAGAGCCACAATATGCTACCTCATTTTCTAGAGCAAAACTGATCCCAGATGATCCATCTCTTTAAAACTTGGGCAATTTATGCTCCAAATACTACTTATTAAAAAAAAGTCACAATGTAAATACAGAGTCTTGGTGCCTTTCCTTAAATACAACAAATGCCATCTCAGTTATATAAATTTATACAGGTTAAAAAACAATGAGTGTGTTCTCCTTATATGAACAAAAGCTCTTAAAAGTATTGCCTACATCGCACAAGCTTCTGGAAGGCTTTCTTGAAATCTTCATTAAAGATTGTGTAGATTAAAGGGTTAATAAGGGAATTTATATATCCCAGCCATGTTAGGAAATTAGACATGTCTTCTGAGATGTGACATCTTTCACATGTATTAACAACTACTTCTTTTACAAAAAAAGGGAGCCAGCACATCACAAATGCCCCCAAGATCAGACCCAGCGTAGTTGCTGCTTTTCGCTCTCTTGTGCTAGAGATTCTCTGTTTTTTCCAGGACTTCTCATGCTTAGATTCAGACCTGGGACTTCGTAAGGTGACGTTGATTTTATCAGAGTTCACCAGGGGATCTGATGTCTTCTCTGCTGTGCTGGGCATTGAAGCTGATTTGGTGCTTCTTTCACCTGCATCCAAAAGGACTTGTCCATTTACCCCCTCCTCCCTTACAATCCGGCTGACGCTTCTCCTGTGAAATGTCTTTGCTGCCTTGTATATCTTGTAATAAAGGATCAGAATCAAGGCCAGTGGGATGTAGAAGGCGCCAAATGTGGAGTAAATGGTGGAAACTATGTGGTCGTGCTTGATGATGCACTCGTCGTCCCTGCTGGCCGTCTGGTGCCGCCAAAACAAAGGTGGCATGGAGATAAAAATGGATATGATCCACACCACTGCTATCATGATGGCAGCATGCTTAGGTGTCCTTTTCCGTGCATATTCCACAGCATCTGTGATCGCTCTGTACCGGTCCAATGCAATGGCAGAGAGATGCAAGATGGAACATGTGCAGCATGTGATGTCCACGCTCAGCCAAATGTCACACACCACTTGCCCCATGATCCAGGTCTCCTTTACAATGTAGACAATGCTGAAGGGCATCACCAGGACTGCCACAAGGAAATCAGTCACTGCAAGAGAGCAGATTAGATAGTTGGCCGGGTGGTGGAGTTTTCTTGTCACAATTATTGCAGTCATCACAAGAGAATTGATGGCTGTTGTCATTAGTGCAAGCACAGACAGGGTAATGGAAATGAGAATCTTGGATGTCACCCATTTGAACGGTTCTGATGTACTGTTTTGTTCAGTTGAGTTTATTAAATCCATGTTCCCTTTTAAAGGTGATCTTTACCCGTAGCAGTTACCTGTTGGAAAAGTGAAAACATTCAGAAAGTGCATCTTTAACCTGCAAGAACTCTTGCAATTTTTTATCTTAAAATAAAAACTGTTGGCCCCCAAGCTTACAAGAACTTCTGACTTATCATTAGAAATTATTCTGACCCCAGATTTTCCTGGCTAGCACTATATGGGATGCTCTGCCTCCAGAATAAGGGCCTCCTCTTTCTTGGTGGTCATGCTGTTGGGAAGGGAATGTTTGTGTGGCAAGGGGGGAGGAGTGTGCTATGGTGCCTGAGAGGTCACAGCCCTTTATGGTGCTGCACAGAGAACCAGGTTCCTTAAGCAGGGCAGCAGCACCAGTAGAGTCAGCCCTCCAGCTAAAAATGCTTACTGTGAATGTTTTGTAGAGAAGTCTTGAAATTGGTTAAATGTGAACAATCTCATCCTAAAGTAGGCAGTCACACTGCTTTTAGGCTAGTACTGTTCACTCCCCAAGCAGTGTACCAACTGTTGGAAACATTAATCCAACAGACATAATGCTTATTTTCTCTACATAAACTATTTTTCCCTCATCAGTATGAGTCATTCCTTATGTATAGATAAGCATGGGCTTTCTAAACTGGGACATAGTTTCCGAGAGAAAACCAAAATGTGAAAGACTGCAGTACAACTAGAAGAAAAAATTGCATATTAAGTGTCATTTTTATAGCTTACTGTTCTGCAACTCTAAATGAAACAGCTAAATATATTTTAAACCTTCAAATGGTTGACTTATTGTCTAACTGAGATATTATACATAGGTTAGAGTCTTCAGAACATCTTTGTTTCCTCAAGTTTTGCTATTCTGTGATTGCTGCTAAAGAAAACTGCAAAATGCTTGGATATTTGTTCTGCTTACTCTCTCTATGGCAACAGCTTAATGCCTCTTATTGCTCTGCCAGAAGAAAAAAGCAGGGAAATACTGATGAAATAAATTCTTGATTATGTTCTGGGGATTAACACCCTACTTTCTTATCACAAAGAGTTTCTGAGCACTCTCCGGACTGCAGCTGAATCAGGTGCTTCCACCTTTTATTGTGAGTTATAACCTGGACTTAAAGAGGATCAGATTTCATCCTCTTGTGAGTTCTGCCCTGCAGCTCCTTGTGTGAGTAAGATCTACCTGATGAACCTGTAAGTGGGGATTTTGGAGGGTAGTGGGTGACTTGCATTTGTGTTACATTGGATGCCACATGTAGGGAAATACATGAAAAAAGTGTATAATTTTTCCTCAGAAGAAATGAGTCTCATTAACATAACTAAAACTTCTTGATATTATGCTGAAAAGTGGCTGAAAAGTAACATCATACACTCTTTATAATCTTAGACCTAGCTCACTAATTTGGTTTGATATTCTAATCTATTCTAATGCTTAATATGCTTTTGACCTACTAAAAAAAGTTTTTAGCACTGCTTGACCAACATTTCATTGTAGGGAAGCACAAGGAAAGGAAATGAATTTCATGTGGTGATATTTACAAATGCTGAGCAGATTCTTGTCCTGGATATGAGCTGATTGCAATGTTCCTTATTCTAAACTGGAAATACTCTTTACACTTGTAAAAATAGATCTTTTGTCATGTCAGTGTCACCATAAAACCTTCTGAATCCACAATAATTGGTAGTTTGCAGATATTTTTGTCTATAACAAGTTGCCTTCTAAAGAAAGAATAGGCAGATGTAGTATTATCTGGTGAATGTTCAACCTCTGCTAAATGAATCTTGGTTTTTAGCTTGTATAAACATGGGGGGAAAAGTTCACTGTGCAAAACTAAGACATCTGTTGATATCCAACAGTTGATCATACTTTAAAAGTTACTCATTATTGTTAATTACCTTATAAATTTCTAACTCTTTGGATATTAGTCCTTAATTGCAAGCAAGCGAAAAGCAATTTTGAGATAATGAAAGCTGATTAATAGCTTTTGAAGGATTATTCAGTTTGAGATTGTGGAGTAAGCAAAATAGTATGGGTAGGTTTGTAAACCTGCTACGTAGAAATAACTATGTTTCCCCAGTGCTGTTTCTTTATAAGAAGAAAGTGATGGAAAAGTCCTTACTTGCCAAGTGTGGTGATTATGCTCTTCTGTGTGGTTTTAAGATTATCAGCTGGTGTGCCCAGCTTTCATTCAGGCTGCTGGCATGACAATACAGTGGTATTGGAGACTCCCACACTGAGATTTCAGTGTATTACTGTGAGATAATTATGCTGGAGTCTCCTGTTCATAGGGCATAACCTGTTCTTTAATGGTACTCATCTGGACATAATAGGTAGAGTAAAAACACCCTCCTGCTCCTGTGTGGAGAGTTAAGAGTTTCTGCTGTTGCAGCAGCTGTCCAGGGTGGTCTCCACGGGCTGCTGTGTACACCAGAGTGTGGATCCCTCCAGGGGAGACAGCACAATGGTTACAAGATGCCTTTGAGGTTAAAGAGCCATTCAACGGGCTGTGCTGCTTAGGACTGCCAGTCGCAACATTTGGTGGCTTTCCTGTTCAGGTGGGATGGGGATCTTCTAACTGGCAGTAACAAATCAGAAACTTGTGTTGGAAACGTTCCTGCAACTTTATTAGGTGATCATTAACTAAAAAAATTATTTTATAAATATGTAGAGTTGAAGTGCCAGCAGTGTTTAAGGACTGTCTCTCTTTTTATCACATCCAAGATGAACTAATTCTGGATTTTCTCTTGCTAAGTTGATCTCATTTCAGTCAGTTACCATCACTGGCTTCTGTCCTCGGTAAGCAACTGACCCACGTTTAGGGGTGTGAAGGATAAACCTGTTGGGAGTGCACTGAATTAGGAGAGCTGGCTTCTGCCCCCTGGCTGTAGCCTTTCCTTGTCAATTTTGGAGCAAATCCATTACAGCGCTTCTGTTCATTCTCTGTAAAACAGCTGCAAGAGACCTCCCTGGTACTCTGCTTTGTGCATTTGTATTGCTTTCTCTTAGTAGCATGAATTATCTCTTGCATGCATTTAGTGCAGAGAAGGTCTAATTTCTGATCATGCCACAGGTGGGCATCTTGGCATAGCTACACGCTGTGCTTCCAGCTTGGACTTTGCTGTTATTCCTGTGAGTTCACTGAGCTCCTGCCCCATAGAGCAGGCACAGTCCCTCTGCCCTGTGGTGTGGTGTCTCTTTAGGCCACATACCTGACATAATGTTTCAAAATAAAGCATGGAAGACTTGAAGCTCTCTTCCCTTAGCAGTGAATTTACTTTCGTGAATGAAAACAAACTGCAGCCATGCTGACCTGGAGAGAAATCTGTATTTCAACAGTTACAGGATGGGTTTAGCAGTGACTCTTTTCAGCATGCAATTATTTTCAAAATAATTATTACAGTCCAGATGTTTTTAAGTCTGCTTTTGTGGAACTGGCAATTCAGTGTCCCTCTTGAAGGACTAAGCTGAATCTATCAGCTTATCACTGATAATGCAAATTCCCTGGGAGTTTTTCTTGATGTAGTTGGTAGTGTTCTGTTGTTATTATCTTTTCAGTATGCAGCTTTTATTGGAAAACTTTGGAAAAACTTGAAACTTCAATTGCATTATGTTGTCTGGAATTTCAGACTGGTGAAAAAGACATCTTTAATATTATTACTTATGGTTGCTGAACAAGAGCTCTGTGAATAAAGCAAGTTGCACCCAAGATAGTGTGTCTCTTACCTTGGATACATGCACATTATTATTTCTGAGGAATTTGCCACGTCTACAGATCCTTTTTCCTTCCCTTCCAGATATGGCATGCTAAAGTAACCAGAATATGAGTACTTCCTTGTCTGTAAAAGCACATGTATATCATTCTACTGATCTTGTTTAGAATGTTTGGGGAAAAATGTCTGTGCAGCCTTATCACAAAAGTAAACACCAAGGGCCCACTAGAGAAATTTAAGGAAAACAGATGTTATTGTTGCTCCTCACTTTTGTCTGATCATGTGTATGTGTTACTAAGCCCATAACCACTCATTTGTGTCTGAGATGTACATAACAGTAATAAGATTACTCCTGTTAAATAGCATTAGGCTGTCCTTCCATGTTTGTAAAACAGAACTACTCTACCTTTCAGTAAATCTGAAAAAAAATGTGAAATGCTGATAGCTGAAGAAATATGGCTGGGAATGCCCTTGGGAAGGACATCATCAGCCTGCTGTTTGGAATTCAAATTTAGGCTGAATTAGCTAGAAGTTTTTAATTTTTTTTTAATATTGCTGTAAACATTGGCAGTGGAAAAACTTGCTGATAGGGTTTAAGTACTGCTTTTGAATAGAAGTTTTCTGCCTGTACTTGGTGGGGTTGAGAGGTGGTGTTTGCTTGCTTTTTTACATAGGGGCTCATTAAACATAAGTTGTTTTCAGCTATCCTGTTTATATCACCTGTTTCTGTATAGGCTAACCAGATCCTCACTGAAGGTAAAACTAAAATAACCATGGAAGGATTAAGTAGGTACCAGCCTCGCTTGGGTCCTGAAACTTCTGAAGCTTTATAAGCTTGCAAAAATCCTTCCTGATGTGACTGTGTCTTTCAGATATTAACCATGTGATGTACTAATGACAATTAGCTAAGTAAGGATCCACCATATTAAATACGAGCGAAGGAAATATTACTCCTTTGGATTAAAATAATCTGTCTAAGAAGGATGAGCAGCTTGTACTTGGATCTGATAGGAGACATGTACTTTGAGCTTGAACCCTGGTATCCTAACAGATAAGGAAGGGCAGAGGGACACTTTTCACTTGATTCTTAGTGCCTTGTCCTTAAATTCTTTTCTACCAATAACTCCTGCTAAGGCTCCTAAAGCTACAGTGCATGCCCTGGGACAAGGCAGGGACAACTGTAAGGTTTGTAAGAGAAGTTACTTGCCAGCTGAAAGGCTGCTGCAGCAAACTTGCCTTTTCTGGAATGCAAAGTAGATGTCTGTCAGCAGACAGAAGTGTGAAGCAGAAATTACAAGGTTGCCAACTTTCCTTACCCAGTCTGCATTTCTGCTTGCTTAAACCCACCCCTCCTTTTTTCATCTTCTTTTTTTTTTTTCTCTATATCTGCAGTTTAACTAGGAGGTAGAGTTCTTAATCTGTCAACAAATATTTGTACATGCATGCCGAAGTAATGCTTTCAGTGGTACTGTCTCAATCCGTGGGACTGAGCACCTTCTGGACCTGAAATATATTGGTAGCTGGCGGAATATCTCAATAGCTCTTTGGGTTTTCTTGTAAGAGTCTCTATAAGCTGGAATAATTTATAATTTCCACTTGCAAGAGGTCACAATGGACCCATTTCTAGAGACAGAGAGCACAATTCTAACATGACAAATCAATTGAACTAATATAAACTAAAAATAATGTGAATTTTTGTCTCCCAAACACCCCTCAGGAGAAGCATAGGCAAACAAATAAGCTTTGCACCCTGTCCTGAGTAACAGCATAAGAGAAGAAGGAAACAAATCTAAGAGTCCTGGAGAATAGGTACCTCCAGGTCTCATCACAGGCACTCTGATTTCTTAGAGAATGGCAAAGACAAGACTATTTCTGTGTCTTGAATGTGAGGCACAGAAGTTGCATAGTGAACCTGTATTTGATGCTTTTCTTAGCTGTGTTCCAGTCTTAAAACTCCTTCTGTTGGCAAAATGATGTGCTGCAGTATGTTTTGTGTCAGGCACAACAGAGATTATGTTTGATTTAATTTTCTGGATATCTCTTTAAATTCTTTCACCCAACAGAAATAATCCCAAATGGTTAAAATGACTAAATCTGTTAGATTTAGCTCTGAAAGTCGCCACCCTGTATGTCTGCTCTGTCATGTTATTGCTCCTGGAACAAAATCAACAGGAGGCAGGTAATGCTTCCACTGAAGCAGCTGAAATGCCAAGTCTGAAGGCTTTTTCTGGCTGCCAGGGAAGGTGAGCTTGTCCTCTGCCACTGGATGCTGAAAAGAGAGATGCAAGCACCAACTTTGTCAGGACGAGAATGAAGAAAATACTCTCTGGCAAATGGGCAGAGTGAAGCACTGAAATAGCTCTGTTCTCATCTCCCCAGTGTAATTAACTCACCTTCATGTTTCCTACTGTATAAACTGCAGTGTGCTGGCTGTGACTCCTCTGACACATCTCCCTCCAGGAGGCTTTGGTCCTTGCTTCTTTCCTTCTCGAGTGTTACCAAATGCTCTGTGTTCTCCAGTCTGCAAAATATCAGACTCTTCAAGCCCAAACATAACAACCCCACAGAACAGGGATTCCTGGCCTCTGTCACAGGGGAGAGCAGCTCCTTTCCTCTGGGACCTGGACAGGCTGAATTGATGGGCTGAGACCAGTGGGATAAGGTTCAAGAAGACCAAGTGCTGAGTCCTGCACTTTGGCCACAACCACCTCATGCAGTGATACAGGCTGGGAGCAGAGCAGCTGGAAAGTGGCCCAGTGGAAAAGGACCTGGAGGTGCTGGTTGACAGTGACTTAACATGAGCCAGTGTGTGCCCAGGTGGACAAGAAGACCAGTGGCATCCTGGTCTGAGTCAGGAATAGTGTGTCCAGCAGGACCAGGGAAGAAACTGTCCCTCTGTACTTGGCACTGCTGAGGCCACATCTCAAATCATCTGTCTAGGTTAGGGTCCCTCAATTCAGTAAGAGCACTGAGGTGCTGGAGTGTGTTCAGAGAAGGGAAGGGACCTGGAGAAGAGTCTGGAGTGCACGTCCTGTGAGGAGCAGCTGAGGGAGCTGGAGTTGTTTAGCCTGGAGAAAAGGAGACTCAGAAGTGACCTTATTGCTCTCTACAACTCTCTGAAAGGAGAGCGTAGCCAGGTGGGAGATGATCTCTTCTTCCTGGTAACAAGTAATAGGACAAGAGGACACAGTACTTAGCTATGCCAAGGGGGGGGTTAGGTTGGACATTAGGAAGAATTTCTTCACAGAAGGGATGATTAGATACTGGAAGGGGCTGCACAGGGAGGTGGTGGAGCCACAGTCCCTCGAGTTGTTTAAGGTACTACTGGACATGACACTCAGTGCCATGGTCTGGTTGCCATGGTGGTGCTTGGTCATAGTTTAGACTTGATTAACTCAGGGGTCTTTTCCAACCTAATTGATTCTGTGATTTCAAAGCTGTCACTGCAGTTCCTGGAGAGGTACCACTTGATCTGACTTTAAACAGCCAGGTAACAGTGAGCAGAGTCCTCAACCAAATCTGCTTGGGAAGCAGAGTTGCTGCACAGGAGGGGTTAGTCTGTGATGCATTCCTCAATGCTTTTGTCATCTCTACTCACATCTGTTGGACAGCAGGGTTGTCACATGCTGTCTGTCAAGCCTGCCTGGAGGATACCTCCCCTGCTTACTGTCACCATAGCTGTAGCAACCACTCCATTTTCTTACATAGAAAAATAATGTTCAGAGAGTAATCTTGCATTCCTTGCTGCTTCTAGTGCTGATGTTAAGGGTTTAGTTTTCTGTCTCATTTTGGAAAATTGGTTACTTGCCTCTGTTTGCTCTTTATTTCATATTCCTCTGCCATCTGTTTTAATCTAGCTGAGGGGAAGAGGAAGGAGGCAAGCCAGCTTCTCAGCCAGCCCTCTGGGAGGCTGGAAGGAGGAGCGGTAAGAACAACACGGTCCACAGGATGACAGGTCTGCTTATACAAAACAGCAGGCATGCCTCCTATACTCAGATTCAGTTGTTGTGTGGCCAGAGAGGGAATATATTATGATTTGATCATTCTGCCTGGAGAAAGGAAAAATTTCATTCCCCTCTTCATAGTTTCTGAGGAGATAGCACTGATTTGTTTCTATAATGGATTAGATGAAGGGGTTCAGTTTCCTGTCTAATCTGAGGCTGGTCTGAATCCCTAGTCCAGACCTCTCTGGATAATTGTGGCCTGGATAGTTGCCTCTTGTATTGTATATGTTGTGGAAGAGCCCCAGATGACCAGGTTCTGGACAACAGAGCCCATGGGAGCTGCTTCCTGACACCTCTTCTGCTGCTATTCAGAGCTGTTTTAAAAAAAAAAAAATCTGTGAGAAATGAAGTAAGTATTTTCTCGGCACCCCATAGACCTGCATGAGCTGTACACTGAGCAAAACGGAACCTTCATGATGGCAAGTGTTCTATATAGACAGACAAAATCCCTGTAACTATGTTGTCAGTACCCTGTCTTAGAGGCACAGGTTCCCTTGAATGGGTGGTCAGGGTCTGAACTTGAACCCTCCATATCACAAGTGGGCCACTCATTTCCTATCCCCACTTTTGGCATCTATCCTTTATTTAGTTTGGATCTAGCAGCCTGAAATGTTCCATTCAATCAAAAATTTTCTGTATTAGGAAAAGGTGTTTAAAATTTTAACTTTAGTTCTGTTGAAGGAAAAAGCAAGGTTTTTGTTTGTTTTTATTTGGATTGGCAATGAATCAAGGAAGTGACTATTCCCCATCTGTGCATATAATTTGTACAATAGTTTCATACAATGCAGGAATGACTTGCTTTCATGATTATCAATTAAATTTGTGTAGGGCATTGAAAATGCAGAATGGTTTTGCTTGTGTTTCAAAACACTACCTTTTCAGCTAAGGACTTGGAACCAAAGAGCAGTGGTGGTTGAGAAGCAGCTTTACTTCCTTTTGAACAGCCACAAAATGCAGCTTGTTTCTCCCACTTCCCCCACATCCTTATGCTTTGATGTCATGTGTTCTTTGCCAGCCCTCTGCAAACACACACACATGCAGCTGTAAGTCACAAACCTTTCACTGACACACCCACCTCTGAAACTCTTACAAGGAGATCAACTTCAGTAACAAAACAAATCAATGTTTTCAAATATGTACCTGGAAAAGATCTCTGTTTCAATCAACAATATAAGAAAACATAATTTTCAAACTATCACCCAGTCCAACAATTTTTTTGTTGTGTGCTTACCAGGACAGATTTGAGGGAGAATTGGTCTCAGAAGAGCTTGTTGGAAGAGGAGTGAAGGTGATGTGTCACTGTTCCTCCTCTGCAGCAGAGGTTCTGTGTGACACAAAAGCAGTACAAGTCTGTGCTTGATCACTTACAATTTGGAGAGATGGCAAAACTCACACAAATCTTCAATCTTATGTCTGCCTGGTTTTTGGAGACTGATGCTTTTTAGAGCAGTATTTATCTTAGTGCAAACTTCCCAATGTCTTCCTCTATGTTCTTTTCATTGTGTCATTTGTCTTTATTCTCATCCTCACCTCATCATCATGTAGACTGAAGGTCTTTGCCCTGATCTTATTATCTGTATGCAATGGGATAACCCTACCAGATGGTAAAGTGTATTGGGTTTGCACTAAACAGCAGTTTTCTTTATCAGGATTAACTGGGACAATTCATGCTGTTTCCTCTGAGTAATGTGCATACAGCCCTGGCCAAGAAGTACTTTAAGCAAAACAAACAAAACAGTCTTTAAAATTGGTGGTTTTGGAAGTGGGATGAACATTAAGAGTATCAACCTTTTAGAGGAACTAGAACTCAAAAAGTTGTTGTGTGTTTTTATTGTTTGTTTATTTTTGTTTGTTTGTTTTTTCCCATCCCCTCAGGAAAGACAGAGAGAAAAGGATCTGCACACTGCCAGAAAAGCATAAAGAATTTGTGGAAAGCTTTCTCAAAGTGATACATCAATGGGAGAGGATTTTGTTGTGGATGAATGTTTGTTTTGTTCTTTCAGACAACACTTTTCTTTTTGAGGGTGCCAGGCTGCCTTGCCTTGATGACTTCCACCAGTGGACAATGGTGGCTCTAGGGAGAGAGCCAGAAAAGGGTGTGAGGAGGGGAAGGGTAAGGATGAGTGCAAGGTCCTGTAGTTTGCCTGGCTGGCAAGAGGACCTGGGCTCAGAGGGCTGTCACCACTGCAGAAAGTGGGGAATGACACCACAGACCCTGTCCAGTCTGAAATGCTGGTAAACTGTGGACTCTCAGGGTTTCTACTGTGGGTCCAGAAGAATTTTTTTGTACTAAGGCTGATTTATTCACCCCTTTAGGTTGAGGGCTATCTTCCTAAAATTCAGATACTGTGCCTTCAAATATAGGTCTATACTAAACATCACATGATTTTTGCTATACTCTGCATGGAGTGTCACAGTGCTGGTAATAAACTATGTAGAGCTATTCCTGTATGTGCTTTCTCTTGCACGGAGGCAGAGCATTAATGTGGGCAGGTAACTGCTCAGACTTCCCACGAGAACCACAGGATCGCTAGGAAGTCCTTATTTGTTTCTTTCATATGCTTTACCAATGGTATGGAGTCTGTGTTATTGTGTTTGTTTGATTGATTTTTATTAGTTTTAGGAATTTAAATCCCAGCATTTACAAAACTGAATATTTTAGCCAAAAGAGTTACGTTCACTCAGCAAATTGGCTTAAGTGCTAGTGGCAAAATCCCCATTTTGTTCCAGGCCTGTATAAACCATCTGCATCTTGAGATCTTGGATGTAGCTATGCTGGCAAAACTTCTCTAGTGCAGATTGGGATTTAGCTTTCCTCCTTTTCAGTTTCAAACTATTTTGTAGCTCTTATCATGTCTTTGGTTTCTTACTGCATTGCAACATGACTCCCTTTAGAAGTACCAATATGTCCCAGGACAGATTCATGAAATCAAATGTGCTGTGAGGAGAGCTGTGGAGACATCAGGTGGAAGAGTTCTGGGGAGAACTTGAGGGAGTGGAATGTCTGGGAAGGAGGGATGTTGGAGTACCCCCTGTGATGCATCTGCATGTGTCTGTATCTGCACTGCTGCTGAATCATGTCGAAATTGTACAATTATAGCCATTTCTTTGAAGAATCAGATGCACCAATTAGCACATCCATGTGCTGTGGTGGAAGTCAGTGTATGGGATTTCTGGGTTTTCTGGCATGTTTCCTTGGATCAGTGTTGTCTGCTGTGGTGAGGAGGAGAGGGAGTGAACTGGAGCAGCTGCCACCAGCACAGACCAATAGCTGCTCTGGAAATTACTTGTGCGCAACACAGACAGGGAGCTCAGCAAAACCTCTCAAGGTCTCAGGGATCTCATTTTGGCAGAGAATGACTGTCTCTGTGGTCAGCTGGCATCACAGCCTGATGAATAATTCCTGGAAACGTTTAGCCCTGAGTATATTTTAGGGGTACAAAAATTTAAAGAACGCTCGTAGCAGCAGAATAGTGTAAAAAATGTCCAAACAAGGATTTATCTTCCTTAGGAAGCTTCCTGGACCAGCCAGGTCTCCTGTTGCAGATGCTGTGATTACTAAATCAGGTCTTAAGCTCTCTAATGCTTTGTGAACTCATTTTCATTCCTGATAGGAAAATAACAGACTGTCACACACAGCTTTTTTCCTTTGCATAATTCTGATGTAGTTGTGACACTTGACATACAGCACAGATGACTGTGAATGGCTTCTTAAAATTTAAATAGATGATTCAGAATTAATTATGAAAAACAACCTTATTGTTGTCCCAGGAATTCAGTACAAAGAGTCATTGTCTAAAAAGATTATCCAGTGTCAGTTGATCCCCCAAACTTCTCATTGATAAAACAGCTAAAGGATCTTGAATGATAAGCCTAAGAAACTATTTCCAAACAAAATGTCAAAAATTTTTACTGTTGCTGATTTTTTTTCTCCCTTTGAGAATCTATCGATGTTGGCTTACTAAGATCTTTTAAAATATAACTTTCTGATTACAAAAGCCTTGAGGACTGTAGAGAAGTCTAGGTACAACTTTATCCTAGGGATCCTTGTAGGCAGCATTTCAGCTCTCCATTTCCTGAGTAAGAAAATTGTATGCAGTTTCAAAAGGAAATTGAGCAAAGCTAGTTTTTTTAGATTTATATTATAATAGTAACATAGATGAAGTAATTCTAGCAGCTGATTTCTCCTCAAGTTGTGTGCTGAGAAAATGAGATTTGTTTTTTTATATGATAAGAATGTTTCTTTGGTAATTTTGTTACATACTTGCAATACATTTCAGTATATTTCATAATGACTGCTTTAAAAAAGCTGTTTGACAGTACTTGAGCATGACAACATATAATATCAATTTGGCGGTGAAGAGAAGCATTAAACAGGCTGTGTCTAATTTCCCAAATCTGCAGAAGACACTTCAGTACTCTGAACTGATTTGGAGAGTTCAGAAAACCCCCAGTGTATTCTCAGCCCTTGGAGGCTTTCTATGGCCCTGGTAGCTTGAGAGAGATAGGGATTATAAGAGGCGCTTTCACATAATAACCTGGTAAAAAGTAAGAGTAAAGGACAGAGGCAAATGGTTAAAGTTAACCATTGAGACCACAGTCTGGAAGACACCTGGAAAAAAACAGGGTGAGCCAATGCTTCTGTATGATCTACCTTGCTTGTTATGCATGGGAACAACATTATGCTTAGCACTGTTGGAGATGCTGAATTCTTTTCCCTGGATTGCTTACAGCCCAACTGTTACATTAGGAAGCTGGAGGATTTCCCTGCACACTATAGTAGGAGAAGCTATTTTTCTACCAGGAGAGACTGAAGTTACAATTTGGTCTTTTCCAAAGCTGTCTCCTAAAATGCCTTTTCAATTTTAACTTTCGAAGATGCTGAAATTTATGGAAAAAGGTTTTAACACTTTAACATCAATACAGTGTTGACAGGTAATGAGAACTATAGTATAGGGTCTCATGTATCCCCCTGTGTGGGTCCATATGCACGTATCACATTGTATTTTCCTCCATCATTTCTATATTTTCTACTTTAAGATGTCATTATTGAAAACTACATTTCCTTAGTGTTCAAAATGCATCTTTGCTCTTTGAAGCTGAAGACTGTTTAGTGTTAACTCTTCTGGAAAGGAGTAATGAACAGATTCAGGCAAGTCTCTACATCTGTATAATCCCTTGGGTTTTTTCTCATTTCAATTTTTCCCATTTTTAGCCACTAAATGATGTCATTATATTCTGTGATTTTTTTTTTAGCTCTTTGTTTCTTGATTCACAATATTTAGGATGTAACTAGGTCATATATATCAAACAACCCTTCCCTCACAGTCCCACGACTTGGAGGCTTTCTCAAAAAGATACAGGTAGTTATTGCCATACATTGAGGCTGCTCTCATCAGTTGACTTGAGCACCTACAGCTTCATCTAACACTAGCAAGCCTGAAGAGAAACAGGCCAGAACACCAGCTGGTCACACCAGCTGTTGAAACAGATAAAATGAATGTGGTTGCCAATAGCTGAAGATATTAAATATATTATCTTTACTTGAAAGCTCTATCTGTTTATACATTTTTAACTCTAGGATTTGGAGTTGAAAAGTTTCAACACCATCGGTTGCAGTTTCTGGATCTGCTGTTACTTGACTTCAACTGCAACATTATTATCCTTTCTGATAACTTAAATGCATTGTTTCAGTACCCAGGAGCAATCTCAATATTTTTCACTTGCATGGAATTTATTCCAGTTGCTTTGCTCTCGCTGCTTCTGATAAGGCTGCCTAATGAAAAAAGCAGAAATCATTAGGAGCTTATTTAGACTATGCAGCAAAATTTATCCTGAAATCTTAGAAACTGTTTTGTGGGAAATAACATTGTATTAATATTGCACTTATACTTTTTCTTTTGATTACTCCAATATGACCTGGCTTGATCATAATATTAACTGTCAATATTCTCAATTCACTAGAAACTATGGAGTACTGCATAGAAGAAAACCACAAAAACAACCATTTATTTATCAACTAATCTAAATCCAAATTCAAATTGTAATTAAACAGAAATTAAACCAAAACCCTATAACAAACAGCATAGAAGCTTTCAGAAAACTTGTGAATTGAAGTAGTGCTGAAGGAGGGGGAGAAAAAATGTTCAAGTACATTGAAGTCCTCACTTCCCTGTTATTTTCAGCTAGTAATGAAAAAAACACTTCAGGCCTTAAAATACCATGAAGGTTTCTCATTTCTCAGTTTGAGATAAGATATAATGTGGAAGGTAAGTACAGAAGAACACTGAAGAAAGAAGCAAAACAAAACCAACCATGAAGAAAAAAACCACCCAAACAAAAACCAGCAAAAAAATCACCACAAAAAACCAAGCCCCCCAAATAAAATTTGACTAGTACTTATAATCACCAAATGTGGTACAGGATAATTAAATTAACCTTTTGTTTTGATGAAAAGCATGGCTGTAAGATGTTTTCCATCTGTATTTAATGAGATCAGTAGGTTTATGCTCCTTATTACATTGAAATGGATAAAGATTTTAATTTAGATAAATGTGTACCTGACATGGTCTGTTGTTCTTTTTTTGACATTTTGTTTTTGGTTTTTTGTTGTTGTTGTTTTTTTTTAAATATAACTGCTGCTTTTATGTTGGCTTGAGATTTCTGTGATAATTAAGAGATGATTACTTTTAGTAAGAGTGCTGAAGTTGGATGGCAAGAAGGAATCACATGCTTTGTGTGGATGTTGCCTTTAGAGTAACATGCAGCAAGAGCAATGGAGCTGATGTTCACTGGGAAATACTGGCCAAAAGCAACTGCCTCTGCCCAGTGCAGAGAACTTGGTTGCTCTTTTTGCTGGTTTGCCTCTGCCCGATTTAGAGAACTGTGTCAAAGTGTGACTCTTCAGATAAATCTGTTTCAACTCTAGAGATTGTTGTTTAGTTAGTTTTGGCACAAATATCAACTAACTCTCTTTTGGGAAGGTCCCTGTTGGATGCCAGAGAAGGGCAACACAAATCAAGCGAGTGTGCTGGCACCTTCACACCTCTCTGAACTGACCTCTCTCTGCTGCACCAGGGCACCACTTGGCCACCTTGGCATTCCCCCTGCATGCCCAGAATCCCACACACACCCTGTGGTATCCAGCAGCTGGTGCCAAGCAGGGTGATGGAGTCCCTTCAGTTTCTTTGTGACTGCTAGGAAATCAATTTTCATGAGGTACTGGGAGATCTTGAGTGAAGGAATGACTTAAATGTCTCTATAAGTAAAATGGACATTCCAGTATGTGTACTTCATAAATATATTGAAAACTGTCAGCTCCGTGGACAGTCCTGGAATTGAAGGGTTGAAATAAGGTGTAAAATGCACATAGGCTAGAAAGTATCTAGTTCAAATAGTCTTGTTACATCTTCCAATTGTAACCAGCCCACAGTGTGGGCCAGTTTAATGACAGACATCTAGTGTCATCAAAGGTTGCCATGGTGCAGAATGGCAGTAGCGACCCCCAGAAAGTTGTGCTGCAGAACAACTTGGAAATAACAATGCTCAGTACTTTTGTATGTTAGCACGGCCAAATGCTTGCACATTGCTCGAGGTAACCTTTTTAAAGACAAGTGATTATTAGGAGATTTGCTCTCTGAAACTAACTTGCAGAGAGTAGCTGAAACGTCAGGGAGCTGCTATTAGCAGTGCTGTGTTTGTGGACACAGCAGGTCCTTCTTTCTTCTTTTCTCATCCCCTCCTGTTTGGATAATGAAATGAAACGATAAGGAGGTCTGTTCGTCAGACATATCTGATGCTTTGAACACAAGGCAATTAATTATCAATCCTTTTCCCCCAGAAATTTCCTTACAGCTAGAAAAATGGATGTACTCCAGCCGGGGCCCCTGGCCCTGTACCGCTGACAGTATCATACATGTTTTTCCGTGTCTGACTGAACACTTGCCTGATCAAGGTCTAGGGTCTTGTCCTAGTTCAGTAGGAAGGACCAGTTAACTCTGTGTGGGGGTGATCAAAGCTGTGTATTCTACCCCCTCTATTCATTCCCCAAGGACAATGGACCATTAGCAGCAGCTGCCCAGGGAGCCATTATAACCTTCACACCCAGCCTGAGGGGGGGGCAGAGCTGCTAATGGGCCATCAACAGTTCAGCAAAACCCCCTGGCTCCCAGAGTTAATCACCCATTGTGTGAGTCCCCACCCAGGGGGAGGAACTGGGTGCTCCCTGAGGGTACATAAGTGGTGGGTAAGAAGACCTCGGGGACTTCTCGTTGGATCCAGAGGAGCGGCAGGACCTCGACAGGAGGAGATCACCGCTCTCAATCAGACTACAGCCTTCGCCTGCACCAACAGGTTTTTCACTTCCTTTTGCTCTGGACTTGGGGGAACCACATGGGTCTCAGCACAAGGGCAAACTCCCTTGGGTTTGTGCCCCAGGACACTGAGTTATACTGCTGGGTTTTTGTGAGTTGAAGGCAATTTCCCTTTGTGTCAGTGTATTTATTGTAATATTATTTGTAAATTTTAGCTCTGACTTATAATCTCTCTCGTGGTGAGTTCATTTCCCCTGCTGATTCGCCTTTAAACCAGCACAGGTCTGTAAGCCATAGTAGGCTTTAAGATAAGAACTGCTTGATTGTTACTTAATAAAGCATTTTTGTTCATCTTAATGTAATTAAAAAACTCTTTTGTGGTAGTTGTTACAGAATATCCAGAAAGAGGGTATTGACCAGTCTTCAAATCACAAGAAGCTGGTGCCTGGTGGCTCTTCTTTTACTCACATGCAAGAGCAGAGAAGAGGTACTTGGGACCTTTTATTCAACTGCTGTGAGTGCTTTGCTGTTTCTGTGTGGGTGAGAAGTATGCCTGAGAAGGGACCAGAGCTGTGGCATTGCGCTAACAAAAGTCTGCAGTACAATTGTTGAGAAGAGAGGTCTGTTTAGGAAAGTGGTTACAGGAAAGTCTTTAATTTGTTTGACTCTATGGTATGACAAAGTTATTTTCCAGTCTGAAACTGAAGGAAGTATTTGGATTTTTGACTGGAACTATATGTGCCACTTTCATCTTGCAAGAACAATAATAACAGCAGTTATTTCTTCAGGCATCCTTATCTGCACATGTTGGCTGCATTGCAGGTTGCTAAGAAAAATGGCATTATAGATTGCAATGGCTTTATGTGGGAATAGGTCTTTTTAATATTCTCAGTGTGCCATAGATGATGACCACTGCACTTGCACTTTAAAAGCAGTTATGTAAAACCAGCCTAAGGTGTGCCCATAGGAAAGGCAATTGACTTTGAAAGGTTTTCATAAGCTGTGTTATTAAGTATTTATCTGTGTGGTCTCAGAGCAGGTGGTCTAAAAAGTAACCACCTTTAAGAATGTCACAAATGTTGCTTGAGAGAGCACTATTTGGATCATTTATCTATCAAAACCAAGAGACTGATGAGCACAGGAACTTTCTTCTGACTATAGTAAAAATGTCAGCCTGAGTAATTCTTGCTGTTTCAAGCCTTTGTTTTTAATTTAAGAGTCTACTGCCATTTGATCGGAACGTTAAAGGCACGTTCAGATCCTGTGTCCTGTTCAATCAGGATATTTTTATTCCTATGTGTCTCCTAATGTACAGGTTCTAGAGAATTAACACTTCAGTTGGTGAGGAATCCACATGCTGCCTTCTGGCCCCAGTTCTGTATGGTTTGAAATTAGCTTTTATTTGGCATAGTCACATACAAGGCAATTGTTTGAAAAGTCAGTGACCAAGACAGTCTGTATTTATTAGCTTTAGCCACAAGGCATAGCTTCAACTACTTTCTTGTCCTAAAGCTCTGTTTATGACCAGAGAAAAGCTCATAAAAATCTCCTATTCTCTATGAAACAGGATGAAGAATTTCATGTAGCAATTTCTTGAGAAAGCTTTTCAACATCTGGGTGACTTCTTGCATATCTTTAAAAAGCACTTAATCTTGCTTAAATATTTAAATCAAATGAGTCTCAATCTTAGGAAATAAGTTATTCTTAAGTATCTAAAATTGTAGTGATTGAAAAGAATTCAGAATAGTTTTATATTATTTCCCTTATTCTAGTATATTGCAAACAGTGTGTGAGGGACTATATTTATCTGTTCAATTGCATTTTAACTTCTTCAGCTTAAAGATGCCTCTTCTTTTTTAGGCTCTACTGCAATTTTCCTACCAGTACATATGGAGTTAATGAAATAAACCTTCTCTAGAAAGGTGATGGAGTCCTTCCACTACATAAAATTATAATAGTAATAATGAATGGCAATCGAAAGCTCACATATATAGAACCTTAATTATCCAATTCTTATGTGTTTGGACATCTGGATTGGCAACAATGCATGACAAACTGTTTGGGTTTCTTTTAATTAACCATTCAGATGTTTGATAATATTAGTAATGGAATGTCTGTGATTAAGGAGAGAAGTTGAATATTTCCTGGTGCCCCATTTTCTTCCTCATAAACTGGAAACACAAACAGTAGTGAAATTAAAGACAAGTTTTGCCTTTTGCTTTAGCTGCAAAGCAATGTAAAAAATGATGACTTAATGCCCCAGGAGTAGTAGAATAAGTACTTTACTTTTGCTGTAGAGGCAAAAGTGTCTTGAGGACAGGTCAAGTTCAGACCTCTATTGCATACAGCTTGTAGAATATCCTTCTGTACAATTTGACCAAATGCTCCCATTTGGCTGTCTTTCCCAATCCATGCCAATTGGCAGCAGCCAGAGTTGGTTGCATTTCCCCTGCCAATCTCTGTACAGCCTGCAAGAAGGCTGAGCAATGAGCACTGACCATTAGTTCTGCAGCAGACAACCCAGCAGCAAATCATTCCTGCTGCATTTCCTGGGTAAGAGACTCGCTGTTCAGGTCCAGTGCTTCTGATCTATAAGGTAGGAATCCAGACTAAGTGCTCAGAAAGGTTACAGATGACTTTGTTAGCTCTTGCTTGAACTTATCAAAGACTGCTTTTGATGGAGAAAGTACAGTGTGGGCCTTTTGAGTGTAAGAGGGAATACTGAAAATGCTAGGGGACTTGTTAAGCCTGGAGAACTGTGTGGATCCATAATAAGCATCTAGGATGCTAAAAAGCTAGTTGAGACAAGGAATTTACCATTACAGATGGCATGATTTCACTCAGGTATGGAACTGTAGACGAATTTGTGAAGGTGCAAGCAAGAGTTCGGGTGCAATTACTTTGTTTTCTGGGCATCTGTTCAGGCAGTTAGAATTATGCCTGCTCTCCTAAAGCACTACTGCTTGGGAGCCTTGTTCAGAGTGAGTTGAAATCAAATGCTGAACCTGTTAACTGATCCATCACCATCATCCTTGCCAAAGGTGCCTCTTCCCAGGAAATGCCATCTGACTATAAGTGCCTTAAACTTCTAAGACTGTGGATTCAGACAGGACAAATCAAAATGTTCATCATGACTTGTATAAGGCTGCAGTAATTTTCTTACTTGCTAGTGGACAAGGCACCAAAGTATAAATAACTTAGACAGTTTAGCTGGTCAGCAGTCATAAATGTCTCTTCATGCAAAGCCAGTGGAAAAATTATTTGACTAAGTAGTCTTTGATGTGTTTCAGGATAGTGAGACTAAAGGAAGTCCTTGAGTTTTATTGTAGGATGACGATCTCTTACATAAAAAGATGCAGCTCAAGGATATATCCATGAAGAATAATTTTTGCAGTATTTCTCTCCAAGTCTTATTTTCTCTAGTAAGAAAATTATTTTTCCAGAAACCAGAGTGTGGCTGAAAAGAACTGTGCTTCAAAGAGCCACACTCTCCTCCCTTTCAAGTTAACTTTGTGCTTAACTTGAAAGTTGATCTCTTCCGTTTCGGGTGGCTGAAGTGTAACACATTTGTTTTCAGTGCTGTTGGCAAGAGGTATTGTTTGAAAGCAGTGGGACCAGAAGAGAGCTTTTCTGCCAAGGATGGCAGATGACCCAATACCAGATGAGGCATCACCAGTGTTGTTCAGGGGCAGATTATCCTTTCCACCTGCTTGCGTATGGGCCGTGAAGGGATCTGACATTATCCTTAGTGCACTTGGCACCTCAGGAAGCAAACTATGCGCATGAAGTTCAGGAAGAAGAGTTGGAGCAATCTGTGTAGTTGGTAGGCTGTCTTAAAACACATTTAATATTGTCATAATTCTCTCTTATGCTGAGCTTTACCTCCAAGCTTTACACTCAATAAGCTTGTCTTTCTTAGCAGAAGGTAGATGAAGGATTAAAAGTAACTGAAAGAGTTGGTTTTTTTTTCTGTTGGAGAAAGCTATCCCTAGATCTAAGCTTCTGATAGTGAAGAAAGGTCTACAGTTAATGTTTATTGTTACACAGTGGTACCTTTCTCAAGTGTTATGGACAAAATAAAACCCAACTGGGTCTGTCTTTGCACTAATCACACTAAATGCAACGAACTTGGGAACTGGGAAAGCCAGCTAGTTCCCAAAACAATCTCTCCACGTTCTCTCTGGGAAACTGTCATTTAAAAGCTGGAGAGACATGGCCCTAGAAGCCACCCATATGATAAATTCCAAAGGGGCAAGCTTCAGCTGGCACCTTGTCTCCTTGTGTGTACTGGTCAAAAGGATGAAACATAATCACTCAGGGGGTGGATGGGAGTGACAGCTGCCTTGTGCACCTCTAGCATGGCTGGAGGTGGTGTTTGTCTTCCCCTTGTCTCTTCAACTGTAAATTATGATTTGAAAGCCCCATGGGGAAGCTCTAAGAAGCTGTGCTCACAGGAAGGCCTTCTGCTGTGTTCAAAATTAAAAAAGTACCACGCTGGAGTAGTAGAGAGCAAGCTGGAAGTAAATTAAGACAAATCAATTAGCTACTAGTGCTGTTCAGAGAGTGTTTTGGATTGAAATAGGCACCTAAGAGCATGAAGTATTCTGTCAAATTACTGAACATAAGGGTGAAAAATGAAGGAAGTCCATTTTAGTACACATGTTCAGCCACATTAATTAGACCAAACTAATGATTCCCTTCTTCTGGGAAATGTTGAGTCTGTACTCTCAAAAGAGGAGCAGCTCTTCAGAGTGGAAACTCTCTAGCATGTTATTGTGTACAGGTTCCCTTGATGACTGTGTAACCTGTGTGTCGTGCTCTGCGTTGGGAGCACTGGGGGAAAAAGTAACATTTTAAAACACAAATTGTGGAATTTAATCGACTTAATGCAGTCATCTAACCCTTCATTGTCACCCTATATAGGGAAGCAGCCATCTCTAGGGCGCAGCTATTCTCATCCTGGTGCATCTGTTTCAGCTGAGTCAGATGAATTATGCCTGGAGGTGCTTATTCTCCCCACTGATTATAAAGGGAGCCTTGGAGGACTAACTCAGATATAGAAGCTTGCAGTGCATGCCTGGAGCTAAAGGAAGTGAATCCTGACCAAGATATCACTAATAGAAAATTGACTGATAGATTTACAAGCAGAACACTTGTCATGTCCATAGTGGTGTTGCACAGTGGGACAGAAGGCTGTAGAAGTGCATGGAAGCCATAGGAATGTGAGACCTGCAATGGTTCATCAATGAAGATGCCCCAACAGAGCAGGGCATGCTTATGGTAATGTTAATGTTGAGGTCACTTCTCCTGGGCAATTTCTCATAGGGGTTCACCAGCTGTCTTTGCATCCTTGTAAAAGGGAACTCAGTGGAGAAGCAATAGGGAACAGGAATAGGAATAGTTTAATTTGATTTCAGCCTGTGTCACTCTTTGCTTATAAGGTAGATGCTTTCCTGTAATACTTTTGACATTAAAATTTTTCTTTTCCTTCTGTCTTCTAGTTGGAAAATATTATGGTGACACTTGGATTTTATCATATTGGTGGCAATCAGTTTCTCATAAATGAGACTACAGAATTATCAGATGCGAGGTAATGGCCCGACTTATGGAACTGAAGAACTTTTAGTGAGTCTACAACAATATAAAATCTCAAAGAACCGATACATTTTTAAAACATACCATAGACATTGGATGTGTCAAGGGCCTGTGTCTTAACACAGTTAAAAGCTGGCTATTTTCCTGCATTAAACTATAGAAGCATTTCTAACTTCAAGGTCACGGAATGGCAAGCAGCTAAATATATATATTTTTTAAACCCATGTGTCTCACTAAGTACAATGAATTGTGAGTGCCATCTCATCTTGTGCAAAGAACAGTAAGTCTTAGAAGGCAGAAGGTTTAAAGATTGGTAGCTTAATTAGAAAGTGCCCTAATGAAAAGTCTCAGCATTTTAATAAATTTCCTCCAGGATGAATGAAGTTTCTCTCAAAGGATATTGCAGTAGATGTGTGAGTATTTGGGATAACTAGGCAGAACTTGGAATTTGAAGGCAGAAAACTTTAACTGTGAAGTGTTTGCTTGTAGTCTTGAAGTGTTTGTGTGTAAACACTGTATGTGTATATAACATTGAAGAACGTTATATAAACACACACATACGTCTACGCACAAAAAATGCCCCCACCAAACCAAAACAAACACCCCAAAAGAAAGGAATAGGTGTCTTTCCGAGTAGCACTGAGTGGGAGCGGAGGAGGGGCAGAGAGTGGTAGCAGGAGAAATTTTAGGGGTTTGTGAGGAAACAACACATCCTGAAAGAAACATCTGGAGCTAAAGATGGAACCCCTCCTGCCAGGTCTGGGCAAGCTGCAAAAAACAATCACCCTTTGATACCTTCTGCATTGTTCGTAGGACTCCTGAGAGTTTAGTGCATGCCATGAGCCCTTGACAAGGCAAAAGCTGGCAGAGATGGAGGGGAGTGATGAATCTCCTCCCAGCAGCTGTTCTGTGGCCCTCTTGGACACTGTGGCTCAATGTTCTAGCTCATGTATTCCAGCCTGCCCTGGGCTAGGTGAGGTGCAGAGAGGAGACACCTGCTCCTTCTGCACTGCTGCCAGCACTCCCCTGCCCACACTCCCCAGGAGTGTTTCTGGTTAGAAAGGTCTAACAAGGCAGGTTCAGAGCCACCCTCACCTTGTGGGTTTTGGTTAACTCACTCTTCCCACATTGATGCTATTGGGAGTCATTTCCAGTAACTCTCACATCCTTCCTCCTAAGTGATTCACAAAACTTGGAAAAGCTCCTTTGGGTCATTATTTTAAAATGGCAATTCTGAGTGATGCTGCCATGGGAAGCTGGTACACAGTGTCTTTCACTCTCTTTATGACCTAGCTGATCTAATGTGCTGGTGCTTGCAATGGGCTTCAAGGGAATTTGCTGCTTAATCTGTATTTGAAGTCATGTTTGTTCTTAAGCACTTTTTGTAGTTGAACAATTATAGAAAGCTACTTTTGGTAATGTATGCTGCTACACTGGCTTCCTGGTCATTTCATATCAGTTAAGACTAATTTTCTTGAATCAGTGTAAAATTTATGAAGTCAAGCAATGTATCATATAAGTTTATTCCTCAGTTCAGCAAGAAATATTTTATAACTTTCTCTGCAGGAAACATCCAATAGACATGTTTGTTTCCTTGCCAGATTCAAGATTACATTAACCATTTACCAGCCTAATGGGGGATTGTTGAAGAAACATCTGCTTCAGAAAGGCTTATCAAATTTTTACCCCCTCATCATCAGATTAGGGTCATCTTGTTCATTCCGTTGCACTGCCTGACAATTTACTGCAATTTTCTGCTCGTTCCTTTGACCTAGAGATTGGGTTTTAGAGGTTACAACCACTAGGTTATTAGGAAGCATTGTTTTAATAAGAGAGACATAAATATATCCTGCATCGTAGCAATTTTGATAAGCTTGGTAAGCAAAAGACTTTCCTTCATTATCAAGTAATGCAATGAATGTTTCTACTTGATAAGAGTCCTCAAATTGCTGCTCTGTACATCTTCAAGCTCCTGCATTGTAATGACAGCATTGCGTGTGGGAAGGAGAACTTTGGGAGTTACTGTGCAGACACTTTGTGTTTAGAAAGGATGGCTGGCAGGGATTTCTGACTTGTGCACCCAGAAACATAGGAAGTCTCCCATTTTACAGTATCATTGTCCACCCTGCTGTACCTGAGGACTGGCCTCTGGTCTGCCTCAAACTGATTCACTTGTTCCGAATGCTCCCAGAGTTGTCTGCCCTCGGGAGCCAAAAAATAGCTGGGTGATCTCAGCCAACATCAGGGTTGTCTTGCTAATTTTCCTTTGTCATATAAATTTTCTGTGAATTCCCAGCCGATTTTTAAGTTACAGAATGATGAAGGTCTTCTCTGGACCTTCTTTTTCTTGGAGAACAGTCAAAGACTTTAAAATTCCATCTGGGATACCACAGTGCTGTGTAGATGAGCAACAATTTCTGCAATAATGACATTAGTTCATTAAGAGGATATCAACTCTCCAATTGTGTTATTCTCTCTATTTTGAATTGTTTAAAACTCATTTGTACAAGAAGGCTGATTACCATAATGCTGAAGCATGAAGCAGTAACAGCACAACAATAAATGTTTTATGCATGTTCTTAAAAACGTTTTTTTGTAATAAATATACAGCTATTTTTAAAGCTGCAATTGCAGCACTTATTGCTTTAATTTCTGTGGAAAGTACAAAAAATATGAACAATTTTATTGATACAATGATACAACCTTGCATAAAGCGAATGCTAAGTGATTGAGGAAAGACATTATTTGAAAGATTTTGTGTGTGTACATATGAAGTGATCCTTAAGGACAAATAAGGAGAAAAATTTGCTAAGCAAGCATGTTTTACTGGCTTGATGATTTTTTTTTAATTTGCTGGACTAATGGTTTAGGCGGTCTATTAGGTATTTAATGGAAATGTTTAAACCAACTATTTTTAAATGACATTTTCAGTAATAAACTAAGTGAGTCAAGTACAAATATAGCGTGCAAAGCTGATAATAAGAGTTCCTGTGGTACACAGCAAATTGAATATAGGCACATTTTCTGTAGCCAGAGTACATTTGTTGAAGATTTAGAGTTCACATCCTGGCTGCACAGACCTGTAGTAGCAGGATGAGATTTATATGGGCCCATCTGCAACATAAGAGTGCTAATTCTGCATCTCAAAAATATCAGCAGGCTTAGGGTTAAGCAGAAATTTTGCCTAGGAAGGACTATCAGCTTCTGCTTGGTGCAATTTTGTTCTGGACTCTTCTCACTGATGGTATAAGGTGGTTGGGACAGGGGAATAAGTGTGGAGAAGGAAACTCCATCCCCAGGAATGTTTGTTTACAGCAGGTCAGTGCACTATTTCTCTGTCTGAGCACACTGATGCTATTCAGAACTTGAACAAAAGAAAAGGGAAATAAGGTAGAACTTGTTCATTCTTTGAAGGATTTGCCAAAGCTCCTTAACAGAAGAAATTATGTATTTTGTGCTTTGAACAAAGCATAAAGAAATGTGGGGGTTGTGACTGACAGCTTTCAGTCTTGGAAATGGTGCAAGTTTGAACATTTTTAAAAAAAGACCTTGAAATTAAAAATGGTTGAATTGTGCTGTTTGCCCGTCTTTTCCATGATGCCAGTTTGAGGTGAAGAATGAGATTTACTGCCCTTTTCAAAGGGGAACAAAGTATATACATATAAGGTTTCAAATAGTTTTCTGTCTTCAGGGATATCAAAGTGGCCATTTGGGGAAGAAAACAGAGATTTCCAGGTCTCTTCCTCCTTCAGAGAATAGGTTAAAAATAGCCATTATGTTTCTTCCTCAGAAAATCTGAGCTGCTGTGCTCTCCATTGAGATCATGGCAGTCTCAGCAGGCAGAGGTGCAAATCTGGAAGCCTGCAGGATGAAGGCCAGTTTCCCAGTGGATGCTGCTGTTGCATATTCCTTCCCCAGCCCCTCTCACTTGTCAGAGAGAGGAGCTCATACAGCAATTTCTTCTATGTTGTATGAGACGCATTAAAGTGAAGCATTTAAAAGATCAGAGCAAACAGAAATAATGCCCCTCTCTAGGCCTCTGGGGTAAAAGCATGATTCAGAAATGGGCAAACCTGCTCATGGCATCGCAGAGGAGGCTCAGGTCTCCTCTGAAGTGTGGGAAGAAGCGTGACTAATGCTGCCTTGAGGGCAAAGGGAATGAACTGAGCTGGACTGGGAAGCCAGAGGACTGCTGGACTATGTCTGTCAGGGCAGGGGCAATGGCAGCACCTGTGCTGGGATAAGCCACAAAATTCCTGTCTCTGTGCAGCTGGTGGTAGCAGCCAGCCCAGGGTGCCAGTGACCGAGTTTGCTTCTGGCAGAGATTAACTGGATGTCCTTGGCAGCCTAATGGGCTTGGGAAATGGGAATACTTAAAGTTATAACTGGCTGTGCATTGCTGTGGGTCAGTAGGAGAGGGAGGAATACTAACACGGATCTCTTGGCAGCATCAGCTCAGAGCTTTAGAGACCAAATGGCCAAGCAGCCAACAATGTCTATGGAGCTTAACTGAAAAGTGTTGTCTTCCTACCTTGGTCATTAGAGATGTGTGAATGGAAAGACAAGATACTACTGAGGAAATGGAAAATATAGAAAGTGATGAATGCTTCTTGTTCATCCATTTTTTGAAATGTGATGAGACAGTTGCCATAGAAATGCTATTCTCTGTTTGATACAATGGGTACCAGTTCCAGAAAGCCATTGACAGTTGTCAAGAACAGCTTTACATAAATTTAAAAATCTCAGAGTAATGTAAGGGAAAATATGTCTCTGTTTTCTTACAGAAGATCAGGTGCTGTAAGATCTACTTCTACTAGAAGGGGAATATGACTGAGCTGTACATCAGCTGTTACATATGTTCTTCAAAATGAATTTAGCTTCAGTTTAGTTGTAAACTAAGGACAGCATATGTTTTCCAGAAAGAAATTAACTTTCCTCTTTTAAGGCTGTTTTGGTAGACTCTGTCTTCTAACTATTTTGATTTACATTACTGGACTATAAAGTTGCATAAATTAATTTGTTTCAGAAGAAAATTTTGGGTTTTTGAAACAATGTACCCTATAAGAACTTTCAGAAATGCTCCGTAAGAAACAGTTTTCAGCTGTAAATAGTCTAGGATATTCAAACCACCATGAATACAGCTAGTAAATGTGCTATGAAAGGTCAGTTATCAAGAAAGAGGTTTCTTAGTTATTTTTGTAGCTAATAGCTAATTATCCCAACAGTGTGTTCTGGTATGGCAGGAGGTAATGGCAGAATTATTTGTACAAAACAACCTACTGAAACATTTAAGAAAATGAAGGCTCTGAAAGTATTTTGCAGATGAAAGAGACAATTCATGGACGTATTAGTAGCTCATACTATTTACAAAATTTTGGCAGTCAGGCATGTTTATATGAACTTGTTTCTTTTATTCTGAGATGAAAATGAAATTATTTTACATGAGCAAATCTCTTTATGGAAGACTAGACTCTGCTACAAAGGAAGAAATGAAGATAGGGCCAATTGTTTGGTTGGTTGTTGTTTTTTTTTCCTCAGAGTTTTCTGGACTGGAACAGCATCCTGAAAAAGCCTTATAATCTTTTAAAAACTGAGACTGACTTGAAAACAACAACAAACAAAAAATCTCAAAACAACAACAAAAAAATTTGACAAAACCCCCAAAACAGTTAAGACTTGCTGTTTTCTTTTTTTCATAGTTGGATGTGCATATAGACATGCGAGTAAAATTTATCTACCTAGGTGAATGTGTTCTATAACCTACAGATGAATTGCTTAATGAAAAGCTGCAATTGGAGTGTTAATTTCCTTCCCCTGTCCTGCCCTTCAAGTCTTAAAGGACTTCTCTGGCCTATCGTGTCTTAAAAATCGAGGGTAGGGTCGCTGCAGGCTCATGTACTAATTAATGGGAAGACTAAGTCTGGGTGAGAGTCTAGTTCAGAGATGGCATTCCCTCTTCCTTTCCATAAGTCTGCCCAATACTGTAAATTACCAAAATATCCATTGCCACTCTGATGGGGAGGAAAGAGCTTAACAGCAAGGCAGCAGCCAAACCACCCTGAGGGCACAGGGATCTGGCACTTGACCTGCTCCCTGGCCTCTGTGGATCCAGCAGGTGAGCATCACAACCTTTATCTCAGACTTCATGCTTTCTAGGTGTTCTGCCTGGCAGGGTTTTGATTCAGTCCTGCTCTGCTCTGCTTGTTTTTATTCTTATTGTGCTGCAAGGGTGTAAGGAAAGCCTGCTCAGGTCCTAGGGGGGCAGGGAGCACAGTTAATGATTCCCCTGTGTTAGAACTGACTGAGCAGAAATGAGTATCACCCTTTGGGCAACAGATGCTGTACCAAAGACATGGGGGTCCTGAACAGACTGCCATCAGCCACTATGTGGGATTCAGGGGGATTCAAGGTGAAGACCTGTGACTGAGAGCTGTGGTCATGCCCTCTGAAGGGATGCCACTGCTCAGCACTTTGTGTCTTGGAGAACTTGCCAAGAAGTTGTTCATTAGAGGACAAGCTTAATTTGGCAGTATTGATTGCCAGAAGCCTAAAGGCACCCTGAGGTTTAGTACCCATTCTCACAGTTAATGTAAGCAAATATGTGTTGTCTAATAAGAGCAGCTTGTACTTTTTCAGTATTAGAGTTAGACAGCTTTGTTCTAGGAGTGCTTTTATTCATCATTATATAAGAAATTGCAAACCTTTTTTCTCAACATCAATACTTATCCTGTTCTAACTTTTCAACCTCTGGTTTTTAAAATATCGTTAACCTTGGCAGGACTCAATTGCTTGATATAACCAGATCGTCCACACTGAATGACCTACTGTGAGGCTCTCGAATTTGAGGGCTCTCTGTGCTCCAACCTTATTTACATGGTGCTGCTAACATCTAGAAAGTGTTCATTTCAGTTTGTAATCAGTGTGCTTTGATAGATGGCGAGCTATTGTCAATGACCTTGTACTTTCCTTCTGCTTCACTTTTTACACAGCCAGAGACAGGACAGATTTTTATCCTTACTGTGGGTGACAGACATCTCTCTTCTCTTTAACAACATATATCTTATTCCTTTTTGTTGAAATGGATAAAGCTACCTCTTGGTGTGTGGTTTTGGCAGTAGTACTGTCCACCCATGGACAAAATAAACAATGGCTAAGAGTTTTTACTTCTATTTTACTTTCTATTACATTATCTTAAAGCACTTTTAAAAATTAATTGTAAATGTCAGAGAGTTTCCCATTTATACGTTGTTCTTTTGAAAACGAAGATAAAATATAGGAAGGCTAAATGGTTTGTCCTACCTCCCAGGGGAAATGGATGGCAAAGTTCACAGAACAAACCTCTAGAAATTTTTCCTTATCCCATTATTATCCTCTTTTGCTCTCAGCACTACTGAGCCAAGCATAAAATCCACCTTCGAAAAGAGAGGAAGAGAGCAGAGGAGAGCTGGTGGGTGTGCTGACACGCTCAATGACTTGAACTGCAGAAACAGTCTTTTCAACTTGTCTTTTTTGCCGTCTGGCCTTTCCCTTTGTCTGGCAGTACTAGCTATGTCTGCTTCCAGTTAGAAGGTAAGGCCTTGTGGCCACACAAAGTGGCTTTGTATGTGTGCACTTGTAGTGTTGAGGAAACCATTACAAAGAACAAGCATTTTGCTAAAGAGATGCTGCAAGCATCTTTCTTCTTCCTGCAATCTACAGCCTGTACTCAACCACTGTGATCTCCTACAAGACATGGCAAGATAATCTATAGAGCCTTGTAAAGCACATATCTGTCTTCTCTTCAAGAAGTCAAAGTCTTTTGGCCTGTAAAACCTTTAGTAATGGAGGATAAAAAGCAGTAGAACACTGCCCAATCTCTCTGTTCTAAATCTGCTGGAAAGTCTGGCAGGTTTTTTTTCCTAAATAATTTAGTTTCCTTAATATCTCTGCCTCTCAGTGGTATTGCAAATATCCTAAACAACACTTATAAAATATTTCGAGATTTTTTTTTTATCCCAAACTTATTAAATATTATTTTGCTCTTACCTCCAGTAAGAAATTTCTCTGCCGGGAACACCACAGACAGCACAGAGTTCAAGGCACAGTCCCTGAAGTGGATGCCGGCAGCTTTCACTTTGCAGAGACTGATACCCTTGTTGGAGTGGGTGGTGCCTCAAAAACCTCAGCTGGGAATCAGATGGAGTATCACTGTAAGGTCCTGGTGATGGGTTTGAAAGGCTCTGTTACCAGCCTGGTTCATAGCAAGAGAAATCAGTATTACAAACTAAATTGCTAGAGTCAAAACTGAAGGCATCAAACAAATATTAGTTCCCCTTCAGAAACACCTGGTGAGTGATGGGGTTTGCTATTTTTGTTTGTTAAAACATCCAGCAAAACAGACAAACCAACTACCTCCCTTCTCCATCTCAGCTGGTCCCATGGCTGCTTTTAATTTTGCTGTAGCTCAAGACCCAACACCATACATGCTGTGGTGAAAAATGCCACTGATATTATGTGAAGATAATTACTGTTTTCAGTGCTGCTTGGAGCATTTAATTTCATATTCGATACAAATGAAACAAACTGCTTTCACAAAATAACTTAACAGTTTCTTTCCTTTGTGTT
This sequence comes from Pithys albifrons albifrons, assembly GCF_047495875.1. NCBI lineage: Eukaryota > Metazoa > Chordata > Aves > Passeriformes > Thamnophilidae > Pithys > Pithys albifrons. The sequence continues at coordinate 112,298,893 of NC_092458.1, read as the reverse complement.
TGCACGGAGGAAACCTCCATCTCTTTTTCTGAATTATCTATTTACTTAAAAGAATACTTTTGCCCTGTCTAGAAGTCTCTATGAGGATTGCCCCTGACTTAAGGGAATATTTAGTGGGAGACTCTAACAGTAATGATCTGGAGATTTTTACTTTTAAACATTAGAAGGCAACAGAATGGGAAGTTGCTTGAAACTAATCTCTTTTTTAATCTGTTAATCCACAGATGAGATGTTTTAATGATATTCATGAATTCATAAGACTCGAGATAGAATGATTATTTGTACTTTATCATTAAAGATACAGCAAAACAACTTTCTATATGGATTAATGATCTGCCTTGCAAAGGACAAGCCCCAAAGGGGCTATACTTCAATTCATTTGAAGAAAAGGAAAAGGACAGGTAGATGTGCAGCCTTTCTGTACTGTTTGGCTTACAAGTACAGCTCCCTGGGTCATTAGCCATGTGACCACTGTAGTGATTACTTCTAGCCCAAGTTTACCATCTCCTTATGTTGTGTCAGTAGTGATTTCAGGCATCTAAAGAGGAACTATGGGGTGCAGTGTCTACCTCTAGAATAGTGCTTCAACCTCAAAATATTCTTTTAAAACAGCGACTTTTGACTTTGTATGGCAGTTCTTGCAAAATTGAGAGAGTAATGGCAAAGAGGTGACAAAGCTGAAGTGAAAACAGGCATATAACTTAAAAATTCTTCTTTGGTGTCATAACAACTCTTTATTCTAGTTTTGTTAGAAAAGAATCACAAGAGATTGGCAGGTATGAGTCTTCCAGCTTGCAAAATGTTTCTAGCAAGAGGTAGAGCTGCTGCAAGACCTGGAGCCCAGGTCTGTGGCTCATCCTAATTTCACAGGTAGCGAAGGCACAAGAAAGGAAAAGAGAACTGACCTCAGCTGTGAGCAGGGTGAGGTAAAGGCTGAATTCTGCTTTGAGTTATGACAAGAACAAAACTGAACTTTTTGTAATTTTAAGATTGTTAGTTTGGGTTTGTGGGCAACAACTGGCCTGATAGTTCAGTGGTTTATTTATCCTGCATTGATCTTGTGCTTTGTGTGCTTTGCTAACCTATTGCTGGGCTTCTGCTTCTGCAGAAAGAGCCATATTTCTGCAAAATTATCATCACACAACACCTACCTGCTGCTCAGGGATACTGTGCAGTCAGTAAATTCATAGCGAGATTGTAGAACTTCTATTAAGACTTAGGTCTTTGCAATGCTCTTGGTAGTTTATCACCAATAAGCAGAAATACAGCAATATAATTCCAAAAAGGCTTTTCAGAAACAACATTGGGGGTTGTGCTTATGTATCAAGTGTAGGATCTAGGCTACATTTCTGGATAAAATGCATTGTTGTTCATCATAAAAATTTATAGCTGAAGGGATCCTGTTGTGAGAGACTTTCCCTCTGTGTTGGAGTGGGTTGGTTAAAGCTAGAACTTGATTATCTGTATTGGCATATGCTTCCAAAATCAGAAAAACTATTTGTGTATAGAACAATAATGCCTCCCACCTGATGTTTGCAGTGGAGACCTTCAATGAGAAGAAAAGGGAATTCTCCTGATTTTTACTATCAGTTGTTTATGGTGATATCTTTACCTACAAGCTTGTCTTGTTAACTGCTTGAATTATTTAAGGTGTTGATTTATTTACTGAGAGTAAAATTTGTATTTTTTTCTGTGACAGCCTCAGGGCTTGGAATAATACTCAAGGTCTTTTTACTGATCTTTCAGCATACTAACTAAAAATATATTTCCTGTGTACTAGGTAAAAACAGATGGAGAAATCTGATTTTTTCCTTTTGAAGTGCTTACTTCATAGTCACTAGAAACTTCTCTAAGCAGCACTTTTGGTTTTTCCCCTAAGCAGTTTTTCCAATAAAAGATCAGGATTTTGCTACAGCAGTAGATGAGCCTCAAGAAATTATTTATGAACTTGTGTTGTTCTGTATGTTAACATGTGTAAGCCAGATCTCCAGTGTATATATTTTGTGGACTTTTGCTCACTGTTTATAATCCTTGTCTGCATTTTTAGTGTGAGAAGCACTGACGTTGGCTCAGCATGAGCCCTTTTGGCTTCATGTGCTGCTGCTTCCCGTGCAGAGCGATGCCTCGGGCTGCTCAGCCCCCTCACTTCCCTCACCCAGCCTGCCCCAGCAAAATAAAAATGTATGAGTTGTCTTTCTTGCCTCAGAGCCTTTTTCTCTCCAAAGTGCACACAACCACATACTTCAGTGTGTTGCAGAGGTGCCCAGTCATTTGTAACTTATACTTTCTTCCACAAGAAGCATCACTGTGAAGTCCTTTAACTGGGAATTAATCTTTCTGTTTTTTCACTCTGAGTTGCTGCCAATCAGCTATTATTCATAAAACAAGCTCTTGGGTGATGATGGCAGTCTCATAAGTCACTGTTCAGTTTCTGCCCTACCTTACTGAGTCTACTGGTGTAAATTCAAGTACATACAGTTGCTAATTTTTAATTTAGCCAGTACAGACCAATTTTATCCCCATATTAATGCCCATACTGGCACATCAAGCAAGCAAAAAATGCTATTTCATTTACCCTGTACAGGGCAGCAGTTACTCTGCTGTGATCTCCTGAGAGGTAATTCAGAAATTCTCTCTACCCTGCAGTGCTTAAAAACAGGAATGTTACTACTGAGATGCCCTCTAGGAGAATGCAATCTTGGGGGAGAGAAGGGCTCTGAATTTCAGAAATGAAGGTTGATCATTTCTAAGATGCTCGGAAGCAACGAGCTTTAGTAGTGTTTGTATAGAATAGCCTTTATAACTCCTTTCTTTGACTCTAAAGCTATTGCAGCCTTTCTGATAAAATCTTCACACCACACTAGTCCCAGGGGAGATGTAGAAGCAAGGAGAGGGATATATATTATTTACGCTGTGGTTTGCACCAGTCAGTCTCTAGATAAAACATGGATGGTTAGTGTTGTGTTAATCACAGAGCAGTTCTGTTCAGATAAGCCTTGGCAATTTTGAAGGTTTAGCACAATGAATACTGTGTAAGGTGCTCAAACCTCCAAAACTTTCTGAATAACATGCTCTTCTTGGGATGTCAAATATTGTAATTTGTGCTTCAAGCTGAGTCAAATAGTTTGAAATACTTCTCTTACTGTTTCGCAACATTCCTGGATCTGATTTTATTCAAGAAAGTCAGAAATACAAAAAAACCCCACCGCAAGTGTGGGAGACGACTGTGCTAAATAAACTTGAAGAATGTGTGTTAAAAAAATCCCAAACAAATCTTTTATTTTTTTTTTAATTCTGTGCACATAATCAGATTGTTTTACTACTAACTGTGCCGTTTTCATCTCCCACAGTGGACATGGAGCACTGGTTAAAATCTGATCTCATTTAAATTAGGTACTAAACTATTGTAAATGATAAAAAAAACCCCAACTCTGAGACCTAGAGTTACCAATCATATGATGTCTAGATCTATTTTGCTAACCATGCCTGTGCTTTAGTTTGTTCCCCAGCCTGCAATAACCAGCTAGAAATTTACTGCCACCATTAACTTGCCTATTGTCCAGAGACTCTTAATGCAGCTGATGAATACCTGTATTCTGTGCCACATTGTTTTCAAAGGCTTGCTTTCTCCTGTTGCAAGGTGTGAGGCTGACCCTACAGCTGCTTACTTTGAAGCATTGTTTGTAATATTACTGCGTTAGGGGAAATAGGAAAGACAGCAGCAAGATTTCTTTCTGACTTATACAACCCATAGAAAAGCCAAAGAGATTTGAAGCTTTTTTTCCTCCTTCAGGTTCAGAAATAGAGGTTCATTTGCTCTGCTTTATTCTCTATGGGGATGCTGGTCCTCCTAAACCCCTTAACAGTGAGGCTTCTGCTGGGAGTCACAGAATCACAGAGGTCTCTGGATGGGGCAGCTGGAAGTTGTCTCATCCAGCCTCCTCTTTGTATCTGGAGGTTTGCTAACAACAGAGACCAGGCTTGGTAAACAGGAGTTTTGAAAATTGCAAGTAACTGAAACAATGCAAGTTCTGTGGGGAACACCACTGCACTCTCCTCCCACTGGGGAAGATTTTTAGTCTCCAGCATAAACCTGTTGTCCTTTGTTATATTGCCTGTCACTCTCCAAAATAGTTTGTCTCTGTGGTCTTTAACTTACTACAAGTAGCTGCATTATATCATTCCTTTAGTCTTAATGGATCATGCCTTCTTTGAAGACTAAACAACCCCTGTTCTTCAACCTCTCCTCAAAAGGCATATGCCTTGGGCCCTGACCATGTCAGTAAATGGACTGTCTCCAGTTTCTACACATCCACCTTGATGTCATTCTTCATCCCAAAAGTGGATGAAGTATGAGAAGTGTGGTCTCATCAGTGCTGACTAGAGTGGGATAATAACCTCTCATGCTGGACATGCTTATTTGAATGTGGACATTTGTGTTACTTGAGACAAGAGTGCTGTGTTGGTTTGTATCGATCTGGCACCCATGGTAAACTCAGGACCTTCTGCAGAGGGGTAACATCAGTCCGCTTGGCTCCCAGCCTTTGCAGAGATCTGGAGTAATTCTTCCCTGAGTACATGGGTTAGCACTTGGCTGTGTTAACTTCTTGAAGTTTGTTTGCTCAGTTCTCGTATTCATAGCCAAGTTCCTTTGGACTTAAGCTCTGTCTTTTGTCATGTCTTCTAATCTAGTATCCTAGAGGATACAAAAACTCACAGTGGTCTGATTTATTCTCTTGGGGGAGACTCCTCTATCCCTTAACTATAGAGGGAACCATACAAGACTTATTCCCTAAACTGTGGTTGTCTTTTGAGTGTCTTCAGCTTTAGGTTTCAGAAGTTAGATCAGTGGGAAATAGAGAGACTACTATTGTCTTCTTTTCATCCTGCTATGCAGTGCCAAGGCTGAATGGAACAAGAGCTTTTTTCTTTGCTATGATGTTCTGCCTCCTATCTATTTTTGCCTTCCAAATATTGTGTTTCATCTTTAATGGTTATGGCACCCATTAAATCAGAAAGAGTCTTATGACTGAAGCAGCTCCACAGACCGTTAACCTCATTATGGAACCTTAACTTAATGTTCAGACTGTCAGCACATTAAGAATTGTTTGGTATAAAATGTTGGCTTGTCTTTGTGCCTTTTTTCTTTTGTTAAGGTTCTAGTATTTGTAAATAGAGCAACTTATGGCCAGTTAACCAAAAGTGTGGTTTTATTGTTACCCTTCCTGTTAATGTCATGTTAACTACAGATACTTCCTAATTTGCCTCATATTTTCATCATACTTTAATGTTTAAACAACAAAATCCCAATGGATATGTTTCTGCTTATATGTATTCCTTTGTTTTTGTAGTCTTTATTAATGGTTATCCATTTTCTGCTATTTAGTTTGTGCAATGTATTTCAGGCCTTTTTTCTAATCCCCCCAGCCATTTTGTAGACTACTAAGAGCCATTTGGTAGACGTGTGGGTCCTCAGTGATAACTGATATCCTGTGCTAGTACTGTGGTTAATTTGGATTTTACCTCCTCAATTGCTTTGGATGGATCTCTCAGAAGTTGTTCATATAAAGGTTTACAGACCCCACGATGAAAATAGTCATTTTGTATTACTGGATGGGGAAATATAAAAGGAATATTCTTAGGTTATTGCTTACAGTAGAGAAAGCAACACAGGGTAAGTGTAGTGATGTATATGCCAGCTTGTATTACCTATGGGATTCACAACAAAACATGTATTTGACTCCTTGAGGGATAAAGGTCTATTAAGCAAAAAGTGGTTTTCAGAAGCCACAAAAATCTTTTACTTTTATAGAGCTCTTCAATGAAAACTTACAAGATGAAGTCAATACACCTCATTCTGTCCTTTCTCCTACAAAGTGAATACATCCTGTCTTAACCCAGGCTTGGCCTGGGTTAAAGGGATGGTATTTTAACAGGACAAGAGTCTACTACTAGGGACAGCAAAAAGGCACTAGGCTGATGAGTGACTATCTTGCTCTCTCCCAGCACTAGTGATTTCTCTTTTAAGCCACTAACCATCCTGGATGCAGCCATATGAAAAACCCACTGCTGAGCGGGAGTGAGTGTGACATTCTCTTCAGTGGAGCTCAGAGCTAAATTAGCACCATCCTCCTCCCCCATTTCTTCCTTCATGGATTGCAGTGCTGTGGCTGGGTTAATGAGGCTCCAGCTCCATACAGCGTGAATTTCTAGTACCAAAGTTCAGATGAAGTTTGGTAAGGTTGTCTGAAAATGTTTAGTTTTCTGAAGGTTATAATTAAAAAAAAATTTCTTCATTCTTTCCTTTCTTGGTGGTAGCATTAAAAAATTACCCATTCTATATAATGAGATGTTAAGGGTTTGCACCTTCATTGTCTTCCACCCTGTTTGAGCCATGGGTGAGTTTACCCATATGGGAGGATATCTCTGGTGGAGTTGGTGGTAACTACCTTTCATGGACATGGTGGTTTGTTGTTTTCACAGAAAGTGAACTTACAGTAACAACCCTGAATTTTTTTACATTATTTCCCAAGGTGAAATGTGTAGCATGTGTGAAAAATGACCAGAGCAGTGGTTCACAAGGTGCTGTCTCTGGAATGGTAATGGTTGGAGGGCTGGGCAGCATTCTGCTCTTCAGTTGATTGCCTGCTTCATGCTGCTTTGTAATGGATGCTACGTTTGGTTTTATCAGTGTTTTCACTTTCAACTCCAAGATCCTGATTTTGGTTGGCACTAAAGCTAGTCACTAAGAGGGGAAAGTACAAGAAATGCATGCATGGAGAATGATGAAAAAACATGCCTAGAGCAAGTGCTTGTTGCTAACTGGTATAACCTGCAGGTTGGCTGATGGGTGAAGAATGAATAATCACATTCCTTTTTAAATGACACACTTTGGAACTGGGGTGGTTACTCCCTTTTTTAGTCAGTCACATGTCCTGATCCAGCAATGTGGTTTAGTTCTTTTTAAAGTTGGATCATACTTTTGAAATAAATAAAGTTAGCATAGGCTTCAATGCTGCTCTCAAGCAGAAGTTTTTCAACGTCTAAGCCCCAATTTTTAAAAAAGCACTTATTTCTAGACTCATTTCTATGCATTCTGAATTCCTGTATGCATTTAACTCATGGTGGACACCCAGAACTCAGAATGTGCATGAAATGGTTCATGCTGAAACTGAAACCTGTATCAGATGTGTTGTCTCTGCCCCCCAGCCCTGTGCCTTATCCATGATTCCACCTCCAACCACTGACTCTGGAGCGGGCAAGAAGCAGCTTAACCAAACTGGTGATTTAAATGATGGAGCTGACAGAACAGCAGAAGCACAGAAGTGGACTGAGGGGAGCAGTTTTTAAGTGCTTAATTACAGAGTGCCTGGAGAAGGCTGGGCGCTTCCCAGAGTACAGATCAAGTGCTTTCTCCCCGATGGGATTAGGCCATTTCGGCTACTTGTGTCAAGTCCCTTTCAGACGTGCTTGTGCTTTGATTCCTCCCACTCCCCAGAGGCCTGCAATTAAAAAGTTACTGCCTTCCAAGAGTGCAATTATGTTCTCTGAAACCCAATAACGAGCCCTTAGCCTGAAACATCCTCTGCTTTGTGCATTAGCATTCTTCTCATAGGTGGGTAATACCTCTGCTTTGGGGAACTGTAGTGGATGTTTTGTCCCCAGACAACTTGTTGAACGTGCAGAGTGTTAGAAAGGGGATCAAAAAGAAGGCATGAAGTAGGTAAAACACAAATAAGTGCTTGATAAATAATTTTTTGAATAAAAGCTTGTATTTCCTAAGTTGGCTAGAAATGGGCAATGATAAACTTCCAAGGACTGCAAGTTTGGGTTTTCCAGTCTGCCTATATTTTTTAACATCCTTTAAAAATGGTAATTCTATATTAAAGTTGTTGGAAAAAAACTATCCAAAGAACCAGAGTCTCTGGGCTGTTGACAAAAAATTCAAAGACTTATTATCCCTTAAAGTCCTTTATTTACACTAGACAAACACTCAGTTATGTCAGTCCAATTTTAAGCTTCGGTGAAGGCAAAACTCACTTTGTGAAAACTGTATATGCAAGGCAGAAACATAATCTGCTTGAAAGCAGGTATTGAACAGTAATCTTTACTGCCTCACTCTGCCAATGTTACTGTCACATCTGACAAATAATTATGTTTCTCTTGTTTAAGGTGCTCCAGCAATGGAAATAAACAATTCCTAGGCACCACCTTCCAGTGCAGTCACTGAATTTTGAGCTAAGCCTTCCTTGTTGTCACGCACGCCTTCGTGCTGGGCTCCGGGTGGGCACAGAGAACACTTTATTCCCTCCCTCACTGCACCAGCCTCTAGGCTTTCAAATGTGCTTCCTCCCTGCTTTCCTTGTTTAGGATAAAGAACTTGATTCTTTGATATTTCTTCTTAGGCTACATTTTCTAGTCATTTGGATTTTTTCCTTGTTCTTTTCTGGGTGATTTTCAATATGTCCCTGACCCTCCTATAGCGCTAAAAATCAGGTAGAGTAGTCTGGGAGATGCCTTGTTATTGCTGATCTGAGCAGAAGGATTTTGGAATTTTTTAATGCTTTGTTATATCTATCCCTGTTTTATGTACTAAAGTATAATATTTTTTTCTGTTCTCTCCAGTAGTATGGCATCATTTACTCATGTCCAGTTTGTGATCCCTTAAGTCCTTCTCTGCAGAATCCTCACAGCCCTGCTTTATACAGGTAATTATTCCTAACTAAATGTAGTGCTTTTAAACTCACTGAGGGCAATGGCCATCTCTTTTTAAATGGGCTATTTCTCCAGTTTGTCACAGATGTTCTTATTTTAGGACCAAGTTGTCAGAGTTGGACCACAATCCAGAACACATTTTACCAGAGAAAGGCAATTGTCTGGGCTTAGACCATTGTTCCAGAAGAGATTTGGCATCTCGGGAGATACTAAAATCATGGACCTTCAGGGAAGGTTGAAAATAAAAAGAATAGGAATACTGTAAGGAAAACACAGAGTATTATAGTTTAAAAAGTCAAATTCATTGCCTAATGTCTTTAAGTAGTAACTTTCCTCAGTTCTACAAGCCATGGCAAGTTTCAAATAAGCCGAGTGCAATTAGGCTAGTTCCACACCAAGGACTAATGGCAACACATTGAGGGGGAGAAAAAAAATCCCCAAAAGTAAACTATTCAAAAAGTCAAGGGAACACCTAACAGAACTTTGTTTAGTAGATGATTCTGCTAAATTGTGGCTTAGCTAATTAACATAAGGTATCAAATGCAATGCTAGAAAATATACAATACAATCTTCACTCCCTTCACTTCCAAAATTACTTCTGTAATTGCTGCTGCTCTCTGCCAGCAGCTTAGTACAGGCTGTTGTCATGTCTAAACTGTGAAGTCACTTGTACCAACCAACCTGGAAATATGTAGAAGTACTGCAATTATTCCAGCTGCTTTGAGCAGGGAAAAGTGATACATGCATAATTTTCTAGATTACTGTTTCCTCAAAATGTGTTTGTGTCCAGAGCATTGGGAGTGAGACATGAAAATAACAGCATTATCTGGACTGCCTTACAAACATAGGATGAACATTAGCATTAGCCCATAAACTTTTTTTTGGGGGTATCCCTTCAGTTCTGTTACCTGTAGCACTAGTTAACAGTTGTGTTTGAGCAGAATGGATGACCTGTCATTGTAAACAGAGTAATTGCTTTAATTCTGAGTGTGTAAGTTTCTGAATAGAACAGGGAGTGCTACAGTATTTATGGCAGTAGTCTGGGTATTCCTTATGTCAGCATCAGGTCAAACTGGCATCCCTATTACTATACATCCAATACAATACACTGTCTTCCTTCTGCATCCCATTAGTTTTCATGGGGATTTCTATTTCTTACAAATTATTTCTGTTAGTGTTGATAATAGCTCCATTTAACTTGAATGTTCCTGTATGGATGAAAAAAAATGAAATCTAATTTAGGCAAGTGTTTTAAGTGTTGTTGAATATATTGAAAAACCATCCCACACCTAAAATGAGAAATGCTGTCACAATGCAATATGTTGTATCACATTATTGAGTCTCCAGGTTTGCTAGAGAGGAGTGAAAAGAGAAAGAGAATTGCTACTTCAAACCTTAGAGATGAAAGTAATAATCATGAAATTCATTCAGGTGGCGATACCTTAAACTATCCAGTTGGCAATGCCTAAAACTATCCACATATTTTCCTCTGTAAATGGGATTTCTGACTTCCTGTAGCTTTACAAAAAAAAGCCAAAAACAGGGGTGTGTGTGTGTGTGTCATGCTGATTTTGTGCCTTAGGACAAATTGGTGTGGGCTGTAGCTGGGTTGTTTCAGAGAAGGAGCTTAAGGAAAAATGGATGATTTTGCCACTGTTAAAATCCTTACATCAGTTTGTAAAAAATTCAATAGGTTGGGAAAGACAAGTACAAAGTGAGGGGGAAGACTCATGGTCATTCCACTACAGAGGACTTGTCCTTCTCAGACCATGCTCTAGACAGACTAGTGTGAGCAGAGAAACTGATGGTGAGGAGGTTGGAAAGTGGCTGGTTGTGGTTGTTCACTCTCCAAAGTGGGGAAACAATCCCTGTAATCACCACCTCCATGTTTTTTCCTATCAGTGACCCCCTGGTAAGAGGTGCACCCATCTTCTGTGAGTGGTCAGCCCAGAGACCTTAGCAACCTAAGGCATTTTTTTCTGCTCTGTTAACGCTGTGACAGAAACTGGTGGTAACAATCCAGTGGTATTGAGCCTGTGTGTCAAGGGATCGAATCATGATGGATGTTCCTGGGGTTCTCCTCAGTCTTGTTTTTAAAAGGAGGAAGATTTTAAACTACAGCCATACAGAGAGAGAGGACAGGTGCATGGTTCCTTGAACAACCTCAAGATAGTGCTTAGGATATAAGCCTAATTTTACAGAGAAGAGAGCAGTCTCATGTCAGACTTCTGCCTGCTTTGTTACAGGATTGAAGTGTATGTAATGAAAGAGAAAAGAAAATAAAGACTTCAGGAACAGACACTTGTCTTTGAACCTTGAAATGAGTTTTAGCCCTCTTTCTGTCCTAATATCACTTATGAACTTTCTGAAGATTGTTAAGGCTCTTGTCCCTCTGTAATCTTCAGTACTTGACTTGAGGGCCCATCTCTGCTTTGGAGAAGTGATCAACTGATGTTAGAAGCTGAGTGAAGAGTGAAAACAAAGTGCTGTGTATGGCTAAAACCTATGGCAACTAAGGCTAGGCTCTAGATATTGAGGTGCTGGAGCGGGACCAGAGAAGAGCAACAAGGATGGTGAAGGGACTGGAGCACAAGTCCTATGAGGAGAGGCTGAGGGAGCTGGGGGTGTTTAGCCTGGAGAAGAGGAGGCTCAGAGGTGACCTCAGCACTGTCTAGAACTCCCTGAAGGGAAGTTCTGGCCAGGTGGGGGTTGGTCTCTTCTCCCAGGCACTCAGCAATAGGACAAGGGGGCACGATGGGCTCAAGCTCTGCCAGGGGAAATTGAAGTTGGAGATCAGAAAAAAATTCTTTGCAGAGAGAGTAATCAGGCATTGGAATGGCCTGCCCAGAGAGGGGGTGGATTCCTCAACCCTGGAGGTTTTTAAGGTGAGATTGGATGTGGCCATGATCTGGTAAACGGGCTGGAGCTGGACCAAGGGTTGGACTTGATGATCTTGGAGGTCTTTTCCAACCCAAACGATTCTACGATTCTTAAGCTGGGAACCTGCAATTAGGAGATACTGGTGAGTGCATTCTTTCTGTCTTCAAAACAAGAACAGTGCTGCAAGCCCAGGGGAGTTGGGGCAGAGGCCTTCACTGGCTTCTGGAAAAGATCCATGGTGATGAGCACTGCTGGAAAATACTATAAGCAATTCTATCTCACTGTGGGGTAAAAATATTGCCTTCCCAAATAAGCCTAAAAATGTTGCTTGTTTAACCTGTGCATTTTTACAAGGTGATCAATTTTTCAAGTACAGCAGCAAACCCCAATTATGCAAAAAACTACTGTCTTGAGATTAAGAAGACTGTGATTCACAAGAAATATTTTGTGTTTCAATGTATTTTCTTTAGGATTTTCACTATGGGTTTTTGCAATTATTTATTTTACATTTCTGGGCAAGAGAAACCTTCTTTACTCAATGTCAGAGAATAAATTAAGTTGTCCTTGAATGTGTCACTTTTAATCTGCAGATTGTTCTGTAGATATTTTTAATGACTTTGCATCTAGAAATATCATTCTGATAATTTGTCTAAACTCCTTGATTACCATTTTTTACAGTTACACTTACTTAAGGAAGAAATTTAAAGTTTTAAATTATAAAACTATAAAATGTAAAATGTGTAAAATGTGTTTTCACAAGGCCTCCCTCTCATTTATGGTTAAAATACTAATACCTCATTTTATGACATTAATGTTGTCTTATTTAAGATCCTGGAAAAAAACCTGGAAAAACTAATTTGATTCAAAAAGAACATCTATTTTTTGTATTTAATTAGCAGGCTGCTATTTTTTAAAATACACTGAAATTCACCTGAGATACACAATTGTCCTATTTAATTCTGTCTTAACACAGACCTGATGGGTGGCTGTTTGACTTTGTCACCATTAGCTATGAGATGCAGGGGAGAGGACTTCCTCTAAACTTTGTTTTGCATCTGTACTTCCTTTCCCAATCTTTTCTGATCCCAATCTGCAGGGTATAAAAGCAACCTCAATCTCCCTGTTTGCAGGAGAACCAGAAAAAGCTTTGTGAGCTGTTATGCCTCATGAATCCTCTCCTGGCATGGTTTCACTCAAGTTCTCTTCCCTCTCTCCTTTTCTTGTCCTGAGGTTGTGCTGCCCTTGCACTCTGTCTTGTCTTTTTGCCTCCTATTTGACTTCAGGGCTCTGATCCTCTTATTATCAACACTGTGCATGAACTAAAATTGGCTCCCTTAGAGAACAAGGCAATCTCTAATAGGGCAAAGCCTGGAGGTTTTCTGCCTGAGCCTGATGCAAAGCAATAGTATTGACACGAGGCAGCACCATATCTGTCCCCCCCCAAGGGCACCCTTTGCATCTTCAGATTCTGACACTTTCATGCCATAGCACAGTCAAGTAATACAAGTTATGGTGTGAAATAATTACTCTGCTAGGCTAGAACATGGTTTACAAGTTTTTTAGCTTGAAAAAACATGCAATAAGAATAATTTTGGTGCCACAAGGGCTACTAACCTGGGGGAGACTATCACAGAGGTGAATATAGGCTCAAATCAAAGATTGCTTTGGCCTTGGGTTATGGCTCCAGCATTTCCTGCTATGATAAACTGGCAAATAAACTGCCCCAGTAGGTGCTAAGTCTGGCACTGTTCACAGCAATGTCTGTGGTTATGGATGTAGGGGCTCCATGGGAAGCACACCAGAGACTGGCCTGTGGCTCATCACACTTGGAGAGCTTGTTGACTTCCATTCTTGTGCTGACCATGAAACTACATGTAAAAAGAGTTGCTGTGATGAGCTGTGCCTTCCTAGAGCATCATCTCATTCCAGCTACTGTCTTGCAAGCAATTGTCAGTATGACTTCCTTTATTTTGTGTCTGCTCTTGGCTCTTGCAAAGAAAGTGATGATATGAATTAAGGGGCAGAAAAGTGTCCCAAGAATATGCTACAGAAAAGTGTATGACTGCAGTGTAGGTAGCACTTCCTACAGGAACTTTCTTACCACACTTTCCCCAGGAACTCCCTGGCCATCCAGCAATTTTCAATGAATTTCTTTCAAAAAAATTAGTTATTTTCAAATCATATTTGCTGCAGAGGATCTGAGCAGCATTCACAGGAGACCACCTGCACCAGCTGGTTTGGTGGCTGAGTTTCTTTTGCCTGGTGTGCTATGCAAAGACACCTTCAATGTAGCTTTAAGTGCCTATTCTAGAATTTTAATGTTTTCTTTTTCTAAATGAATATTGAATTCTAGATGTCTATTTCTGCTGCGTGGAAAATGATCTATACATCTGTAGGAATATCTTAAATTGGAATGGGAATTCCTGGTTTCCCTTAAGTTGCTTCCATGTTAATTTGCACATTGGCCTCTGCTGGGAAGTTTTAACTGAGCTACTACTCTCTTTATCCTTTTGGCTTCTTCCGTGCTGCCAAACACTGGTTTGTCATGCCTGCTCCTACACTGTTACTGATGCATTTGGTTTTGTAAAGGTGTCAAAACTCTCACTGTTCCAAATGAAAAACAGAATGTCAAATAAAAGGGGAGATCAAATTTGTCTTTGAAAATCAACACTAACTGTTTTTCAGGAATAAAATTTACCTCTGTAACTGCAAGAAGTAAGAAAACAATTATCACCAAGCTATTAATAAGAACATTTCTGAAATGTGCATACATTTGGACTGAGATGTTTAAAGTGTGCTTCAAATTTCTCTTAATTATGGCTCTAAACTTGTAAATTGGTGAAAAATAGTATTTCTATTTGTAGGAGTGGGTGGTGTTATCTATTAAAATAAGTTTGAAATCACACAGTAACATTTAAAGTCTATTTATAAGTGAAAGAGTAACAAACAGATGAGTGAATATAGGTCATAGAGGGGAGTTAAAGAGAATGGGAATAATAACACCTCTGGCTACAGGGGCTGGTGAGACATCACTGCTACAGGGGAAAAAGGATCAGAAAAATTGCTTGGTGTCTAAATAAAGTGTGGATTCCTGCAGCAGAGCAAAATACCAGATACTCTGATTGGGCAAGCTTTTTATTTCATCCCAGAGGCAGACATAGGGTACTTATTATTCAAATACCTACCACTTATCCTGAATAATGTTTTCAAGGCATACCTGACTGAACTGTAAAAAACCCAATCTGGTCAAGTGCTGGTTTATTATGCACAGGCACTGGCTTGCAAACTACCATAGATTGTTTTCACAAACTACAATTTCACTGTCAAGATTTAATTAAGAAATAAGACCGAGCCTTTGGAATAAACAGGGGAACTAGAGGTGTTGGACAAGTGGGCTGTGGGACATGGCAGGGGTTTAAAAATTTGTGCACTGACTTGAGTTGTCTTCCCAAAAGGGAACTGGGACAGGATTGCTTAAAAAAGCCACCAAACCATCCACCTTATGTATAATGCACATGGTAGTTTTACAGCATTCTCATAACTGTGAGCCACATTGGGTAGTTGGCTTTTGATTGTATTAACCTATATCTTGCAGTCTTGATAATCCTGGGAAAAGGACACATTTTATAGCACTATAAAACCATCACTTTCCTGTACATGTTTCTGCTACTGTATGAAGATTATTACATTCCCTGAAAATACATAACAGATTAAATCTAAAATAGGATGGTTTTATTTTTTTTTCCTGTACAAGCAAGCTGTCTGGCAGGCAGCAGGAGATAATGTTTACTATTAAATTTTGGTGATTTAAAGTAATATTTGTATAAATATGCCTATGCATAGAAGTAGTAAAGAAACCCCCAAAAATGCACAACAAAAACTACTAAAGCTGACATGTCAGTTTTAAATAATGTTTGGAAATAGTGAAGCCTAAAGGACAGCTAGACAAATACAAACTAATATAAATTAAGAAATGTTTCTGCTGTAAGCCTCATATGTTAAAACTAATCAGTATTTACTGTATTATCTCTGAATAGAATATGGACAGTGCATTATCTGTTTCAGTAATGCAAAGTTAATTTTAGCTGTCAGAAGGCTGGAGTCAAAGACCTATAAAAGAATATATTTCCTGAGTGAAATCTAAAGGGACATTTTAATTTGTTTCTGTTTCATTGCTTCTGAATAAATTGTTTTGAAGCAGATAATGAATTCATGCAAGTGCCAGTCTTCTGGTCCTAAAATTTCTAAAAGCTTTCTTAAGAAAGACCTTTTTTTGTTAATTTTAAATTATAACCAAATAGGTGTGGGATTTGGGGGGCTTTTTTTTTCAGTGTTAAAATGCTTTTGCGAGAGCAGTCCAAGCAAGAATTTTCAGAATTCAAATTCCCTTAAGTAGAATTTATACAGTTCTGACAGACTTGTTTAAAATTTTAAATAGGTGTTTTATGTATAATTTTCAGTGCTGTGACTATATTGGCTCGTCCCAGATGCTCATCACAGCAGAGTAGAATCCTAAACTTGAAGAAAGTTTATGAATTTTAATTTCCACTAGTAAAGTGATTGTATGAAGGTAAGTAATTTGAAGATAAGTAATTTAGAACTGTTTACAGAATGAAAATTGTAAGCAAAATCCTCTCCTGTATTTTTTTCCACTTGATATAATGCATATTCAGTTTATGGGCCCCAACATTACAATTTTGTTCTTTGGCTATGCAAGATAAATTACAGAAAAGTTTCACTGGAAGCAATAAAAGTACCTGCAAGCACATTTTTAATAACAAGGGACGTGCCCTATTACCAAATTCATGAGACCCTGGCTAAGAAGTTATTAAAACTGCAGCATTCATTACCACAGGATGCTGAAACAGTCAACAATAAAAATCGATTGAAAACAGATCACGTCAGATTAATGGATAAGGATCCACCATTGTTATTTGAACATGACAACTCTACATGTAACTTTCATCTCAGAAGTTTCTAAGCCATTTTTAGTAGGATTATTCAGGTGTGATGGTTCTTCGAAGCTGTCACAAAGATCTAACCTAGTATCAGCATGGGTTTGGTGCCTTACTGAAAAATGCCTGTGTAGTGATATGGAAGATCTTATTTCTGTTGGTTCATATCAGTGAAATATAAAGAACTTAACAGGGACAATGTTCTGTTGAGTGTTGTGGGATTCTTGCATGTAAGGTATAAAGCTTTTGCCAGATGGTTAATTGACTGAAAGAATACTTCTAGCCCTGGAGAACCAGGTTGAAAAGTTTTCTTTTTCCATTGATTTGTTCTGCAGCAAACAAATGGTGTGGTTTGGCACAGTGAAAGGCTGAACCCAGCAGCATTGTCTTAACTGGGAATATGAAAAGCATCGTTTTGTTGAGAACTCAAAAGTATCACCTGCAAGATGTAATCGCACAACTGTGACAAAGTAGCAGCTTCTCATTTAGTGATGGATTCTGTGCTGTGATCAGCCAGGGGCCTCTATCACTGCCATCCATCCGCACAATCTGTTGTTCCACTTGCTCCTGTGTTAAGCTTTGCCTTTCTTTAGTTGAGAATAAGTAAGAGTTGTGCTGTACCAGAGTTTGTACTGCACTGAGGTATAAAAGCTGTCTCTTAATGCAAGTCATTTGGCATGTGAGTCTCATGAGCGAATAACTGAATAGGAGGGAGTGCAAGAGTCAGCAAGTTAGCCCAGCACTTCAAAGAACAAACCCCCTCTAGTTAGTTTGACTTCCCTTGGTTTTCTTATATATGCCTTGTTTTTCCCAAGGAGATCCTAAGACAAACTCAGGAATGTGAATACTTTCCTATTTTCCACAAAATTATGACTTTCTGTAGGATAACCTCTTAAGTTTTGCCACTAGCTTTTTCCACCAATGAACTATCTATAATACCAAGAAATATTCTTTTAATATTTTGCAGATCACAAGGTTGATTTGTTTGAAACAGGCATGACTATCCCCTGTGCTCCTGTTAGGCTGCAAAACCTTTGTGTTTGCACCACGAGTGAGTCTAATCCAGACACCCAGAACTGCCAACAGCAGCAAGGCACCAAACCCTCAAACACAAACTCTCTCTTGGCTTTGCTCTCCTCTTCCAGAGATTGTAAACAAAGAGAAGAGCACAGGGTTCTTTCACATCCATGCAAGGTTACTTATTCTCTCTCTCTCTCTCTCTGCTTTCTAATAAGGATAGAGGTTGATAAAGGTGAAAGGTGAAAAGCTGCCATTCTTGATGGAAAACTTATTAAAAGCTGAAAACACAGCTTGCTGGCAGCAGAGAGGGTTTTTCAGACCAAGGTGAAGTTGTGCATAGTCATGTTGTTTTAAAGGATTGCTAATTAACCTGCTCCAAGTCAATATGCATGACCCAAGGACGGCTGGACAGAGGAACACACACAAGTTATGTATAGAATAAAACAATTGCCTATGGAAATACTGTTAGGGCTGAAAGTTTACAACTTAAGATGCATTTGATGGACAGCAGATGTAAACTATTAAATCCCTGCCTATGAGGATTTCAATTGCCTGCCATAACTTCAGCTTCTAAAGGACTTTAGTTAAACTGCTACAATTTGTCTAGCTAAGGAGGACCACAATCATTTTCAAAACCAGTTTCCTCCAAGTCTTCATTTTGCCTATTTGTACTGAAAGCTCTGTAGCAAATGGACCACTTACCACTGTATCTTTGTTCTGTATGAGATGGGCTTCCAGGCACTGCTGCAGTAATACAATTATGAACAAATAACCACTCCAGAGTCCAGGGTAATTCTGTACAGACCTTCATATTCATATTTTTGTACCTCAGGTACAATCACAGCTTATGCAGTGCATCAATTAATTAAGCTACTGGTTACAGCCACTGAGTTACAGGGGCATGCTGAGGGGCTGAGCCCATTTATGTCACATGTCTGTAGTCTCCAAGTCATGCAACTGCTTTATTTTTTTGAAAAATAAACTGCAGGTGTCAAATGTTGGGACTTATGTTTATGTGTCCTAAAAGCAGTGAAGGAGAAAGTAAAGAAAAACATCCAGAAGCAGCAACATATCCACACTGGTGAGCAAGAGCAGCAAAACTGTCAATTTTCTGTCATTTTTTTTTTCAGGTCAGTTCAAAATCCATCTTCCTGAGCAGCATCTCAGCATCTGAGAGCCATCAACTTTGTTGCCAAATGGTCAGATTCTGTTATTTTAAATACCTGCCTGAATCCACACCAGGTTTCTCAACTCCTTGTTTTGGATAAGTGATCAGTGCAATGACTGCTATTGACTGAACTCTGGAGGTAATGACCAAGATAACTGAAGACATGAAGTTAAAGTATGGGTTTAATGTCTAGTCCTGGTCAAACATAACATTTTTGTGTTTTAGGGTTGCCTATTTATAGGTTGCAATAATAAAATGTAAACTGCTTACTGATGCAATTTGCCTTAGCATTAATCCTAATTAAGTAGGCAATTTCTGATTTTGTTTTGGTTTTTTTCCATATACTGCTTCTACTGTTTTAGATACAGTTAGAGGGATAATGTGTGTTTGTCCAGCTTAGCAGTATACATATTTGTAATTTAGAAACAAATCCTGTTCTGAAGTGAGGGAAATACTGTTCTCATAACTGGCCTCAGAGAACTGGACA